>NC_068375.1:1384191-1746691 GCF_023724105.1 Carassius gibelio | reverse complement strand
CATGAAGACAAGATCCTGGTCTGTCGGTGGCCTTCTTCTGTCACCTACAGCAGCAGCAGCACGCCAGCACCGCGTCAGGCACGCTTCTGGCGCGCTGCTGCTACTGTAGGTGACAGACCAAGGATCTTTCTTCACGACAACAATATCTATACTTCATGTTGAGCATAAATATAAAGCCTACTGATAAAGGACACCGTCCACAGTATTGACGGCAAAATAGACTATGTTTGACAGGTGCAATATGCCAGTGTGTCAACGGCCTAAGGTTTTCAAAAGGCATCACGCGAGTGTGAACATAACTACAACTAGGAAAAAAACAATTGTAATTCAAACGCAGCTCCCGTCGGCATTTAAACAGACCTTTGCTCTTAATTCCGATCGGTCCAAGGCAATAACTAAATCTGAGCAGGTCTAAAAACTGAAACTGTTGATGCTGCACTTTACACTTTGGAAAAGTGGTATATATATATATATTTTTTTAAATATGGGCAGGTCTACAAGCTGGGTCTGGTAATGCTGCACTGTAATCATAGTTATTTATTAATATTTTTCATTATATTTTATTACATGATCTTGGATTGAGACAGAGTATTTTATTTAGTGGAGAACTTTGCAGCAGTATTTTATTTCTTATTATTTTTTAATTTTACATATATTTTATTAAAAAGTAAATGTAAACAAATTGTAAAAAAAAAGTTTATAGTAATAAACAACCTGCAGTTTAATGTTTCCATTTATTTCCCTTACTGTACCGAAAATGAACCGAACCGTGACTTTAAAACCGAGGTACGTACCGAACCGTGATTTTTGTGTACCGTTACACCCCTAATGTTTGCACATGCTCTATAGTTCAGTCCTCTAGTAAAGTCCAGTCACATCACATTTAAGTAGTACTTTAGTACTATAGATGGCCTTAAACCAAGCAGCTTTACAGTTTTATTAAACATGAAAAACCAGAGTCAGTATCGCTTTCAGTTAGAATTAAAACTAGATTTTTTGTTATAAAGCAGCTCTCCAGTGTAGCTAGCTAATGATAAAAATTGTTTTTATTAGTGGGAAAAACATTTAAATAGAACATTTAATTAAAGGTATAGTTTGGTTTGCAGAGATCAAAGCTTGATCTGACTGTTTTGATTATCATAACCCTATAAGGTATTTTAAGAGAGATTATGTTGTGAATTTTACTTTATCAAAAAAATGAAACATGTTATCACTTAACCTTTATTTTGTTTCTTACCAAAATATATATTTAGGTAAATCAATAATTAAATGGTGAATAAGAGAGATTCTCTGCAATCTCATATTTTGTGCCAAATATATTTATTTGTATAAATTAATTGTATAACTGTAATTACATATGACTTTTAAAAGCTGAAGTGATTCCCTTAATTTATTTGTTAGAATATGTATAACTCAATATTTTTAAAAAAAATTGCAAAAGCTGAATAAATGTCTACTGATTAAATCAACAAAATAATCGATGACTAGTCAATTAATCATTCTAATAATTGTTAGATTAATCGATTATTCTAATAATCTTTGTTGCAGCCCTATCCAGTACGTATCCAGACCAGATGGTGGATAAGCACCTAGAAAGGACCTCTACAACACTAAAAGACAGTGGAGACCAGGACAACTAGAGCCCCAGATACAAATCCCCTGTAAAGACCATGTCTCAGATGACCACCAGGATAAGACCACAGGAAATAGATGATTTTTCTGCACAATCTGACTTTGCTGCAACCTGAAATTGAACTGCTGCTTTCATTCTGGTCAGAGGAGAACTGGCTCCCCCAACTGAGCCTGGTTTCTACCAAGGTTTTTTCTCCATTCTGTCACCGATGGAGTTTTGGTTCCTTGCCGCTGTTGCCTCTGGCTTGTTTAGTTGGGGACACTTCATTTACAGTGATATTGTTGACTTGATTGCAAATTATTGCACAGATACTATTTAAACTTAACTGAGATGATGACATCAATGAAAATAAATGAACTGCCTTTGTCATTTTGCATTATTGACACTGTTTTCCTAAATAATGTTGTTCAGTTGCTTTGACGCAATCTTTTTTTTAAAACGACGCAATTGTTTAAAGCGCTATATATTTATAGATAACCGGAGTGGTCGGTCAATCAAAATTACCCCAAGAGCACAGTGGCGACTCATCCAAGAGGTCAAAAAAGACCCCACAACAACATCTAAAGAACTGAAGGCCTCACTTTTGCCTCAGTTAAGGTCAGTGTTCATGACTCCACCGTAAGAAAGAGACTGGGCAAAAATGGTCTGCATAGTAGAGTTCCAAGACAAAAATGGCTGCTGAACAAAAAGAACAAAGGCTAGTCTCAGATTTGCCAGAAAACATCTTGATGATGCCCAAGACTTTTGGGAATTACTCTGTGGACTGGCGAGACAAAAGTTTACATTTTGGTAGGTGTGTGTCCCATTACGTCTTGCATAAAAGTAACACTGCATTTCAGAAAAAGAACATCATACCAACAGTAAAATATGATAAATGGAATAATGAATTTTGCGGTTTACCAAAAAATCCTGAAGGAGAATGTCTGGCCATCTGTTCGTGACCTCAAGCTGAAGTGAACTTGTGTTTTGCAACAGGTCAATGATCAAAAACACCAGCAAGTACACCTCTGAATGGCTGAAGAAAAGAAGACTTTGGAGTGGCATAGTCAAAGTCAGACCTGAATCCTATTGAGATTGTTGCATGACCTTAAAAAGGCTGTCCATATTCAAAATCCTCCAATGTGGCTGAATTACAACTATTCTGCATAGATGAGTGGACCAAAATTCCTCCACAGCGCTGTAACAGACTCCATGCAAGTTATCGCAAACACTTGATTGCAGTTGTAGCTACTAAGGGTGGCCCAACCAGTTAGTAGGTTTAGGGGGAAAACATTTTCACACAGGGCCATGTACTTTTGTATTTTGTTTTCCCTAAATAATAAAAAAAACCTTCATTTAAAAACTGCATGTTGTGTTTACTTGTTATCTTTTACTAATATTTACATTAGTTTGATGATCTGAAACATTAAAGTGTGACAAACATGCAAAAAAATAAGAAATCAGGAAAGGGGCCAACACTTTTTCACACCACTGTATAGTGGCAGATATGTTGTTACACCCTAGCAAAAACAAGTATGTCACTGACTAAACAAAATCACAAGAGTTTATGAAAAACCCATTAGCATTAATTAACATAAAAAACTTAAGTTATTTAAATACCTGACAGCAATATCTGGCAACACTTTTGGGTAGTCAGTTGGGTATGTGCACAGCAATGTAATGCTCACCTATTAGGAATAAAAAAGAATAATAAAAAAAAAAAAAAAAAAAAGACAAAAAAATTAAATTATGAGGAACACAAATGTTTTAATATTTTTTAATGTACTTCACATACTTACTGGAGGGTTCTCCACCTTCAGCTTGATGCTGAATTGGGGTCTGATGCTGGGAGGAGTATGAGCTGTGCCCTCCACATAAGCCCTGAGCTCAGCATGGGAAAGCTCATCAACTTGTAACTCTTCTTCACTCGGAAACATACTTAATAGCAGATCTATCTCTGCAAATTGTGCTTCTGCTTCCTCTGTGCAAGTCATATTCTTAACAATTGTGTATCAAACTCAAATCCAGTGTGCTTGTGGAATGCTTATTCATACACTGCCAAAACAATAAAAATATAATTAGTGAGTAGAATGGATGCAAGAACAATTAATAGTTTTTACAATGTGACGTCCACTGTTGGGCAAGTTACTCTGAAAATGTAATCTAATTACTGATTACTACTTTTAAAAAGTAATCAAATTAGTTTTATTATTACTTTATTTCAAAAGTAATT
Organism: Carassius gibelio; assembly: GCF_023724105.1. NCBI lineage: Eukaryota > Metazoa > Chordata > Actinopteri > Cypriniformes > Cyprinidae > Carassius > Carassius gibelio. The sequence goes on along the minus strand of NC_068375.1, from coordinate 1,742,846 downwards.
AGTAATTAGTTACATTTGTTGTTACGTTACATTTTTCTCCATGAAATTTATGAAAACCCAGCATAAGCTACATGCTCCTAATAAATATTTGTTATTACATCATCAACATTCACAGAACAGTTATTTTTAAAGCAAGAGGCTGCTGCATACATGGTTTGTATGGCTGAATGCCAGCAAGTAGCGCTGGTTTTATAATCTCTAAAAGACATCTCAGTTCATCGTCTATCTCACAAATCTCTCTGTTCTAAAACAATAAACATATGCATAATTAATCTTTTATAAGGTCTACAATTTGTGTATTATAATGAGAGGATTTATGAGCATGCAAATTTCAGCACTGCATTGCTCAACGCTGCAAACGTGAGTTATAGCCTAAATAGAAACTCTGCATATACACTTGCAGCGTTAATCGTTTATATTTTACGAGTTAATGTTGCATTTGTGCAATAGATGAATAAGGAGTTATTTGTTTTAGATTTTTTATCTTTAGATATTTCTATTTTCAGTAGTCCTGTGAATCATTTTGTTCTCCTGGATCCCACACACACAAGTGTCTACCCTCTCGCACCAGCACTCGTGCAAATGATGTTGCGCAGGGGCTCGCAGGAGCAAGTCTCTAATCCACTTTATGTTAATATTATGTTTCTATGATTCTACACCTGTCAATTTGAAGCTTGAACGGTTTTGTTGTAGTGATTTTTTTTTAATGACAGTAAAAAGGGAATCATTAATTGTCTTGTATTTTTAAACTGCAGCTTCCAAACACTTAAAAACTTTTTTCATACAGAAAAAAAGTAATTCTGAAGAAATATGCATAGTTGCACGACTTTACAACACTGTATGGATAACAGAAAATTAAAAAAAAAAAACTGTCAGTCATCTGATCTCTGTCTCTCTGTCAATGCTGTCTGTTTGAGTATGTGTGCTGAGGCTTCCATTGTCTGAGAGAAATTGCGCCCCTACAGGAGCAATTCCAGGACTGAAAGGGAGGAGTCTCTCTTAGTTCCACTTTTAAATCAGTTAAAAATACAAATAAATACTTAGATGTAATTAACAATGACAAGCTAAACCAACATATCTGATTATTACCGGGTCAGGGCTCATTAATAATTGATGTCTGGCCAGAGATACGTGAGAAAGACGAGAGATAAATCACCGCTCTGATCACGAGCCTGTAGAGTCACAAACTCACAACAAATTCATTTATTCTTGTTTTATAGCTTTTAAAAATTAAATATTACGGCGATATCACACAATCCACCAATTAGAACACACCAAGAGCTAAATTCAGATGTTTGTAAGCTGTAAAGGGTGAAAATTAAATATTTGTGGCAGTCTTTCTGACTTATCTGAAATCATCGCTCCGATGAGCGCCTTCAGTGTCACGAGTTTAGAAAAAAAAAGTTCTCTTTTTTTTAAGAGCTTTTTAAAAATATATATATTTCTGCGAATGCACATAATCCACCCATTATAACACAACAAGAGCTACATTCAGATGTTTGTTAGCTGTGTAAAAGTGTAAATAATGAAAGAATATTTGACCGCGCGAGACTGTCTAAGGGCAGAATAACATCGATCTCTCAAGCTGCAGGATGCTGATTCTCCCTTTCGTCGTAAGAACAGACATATCACAGACAATATTTCAAAATACATAATAGCTTGGCAAATATAAACGAAAACAGCCACGCGAACATAAACTGTTGAGAATTAAATCTGAAGTGGATCATGATTTGAATATTAAAGTGACCGCATTTACCAGCTGCTTTTGTCTTCAATTTTAATCTATAAAATAATAAAAATAGCTTGGCTGCTTTTTTTATGTAATTATTATTATTATTATTATTATTATTATTATTATTAGGGGCCAGGCATCTATTGTAATTGTTGGCGTTATTCTTCTTCTTCTGTTTCTTCCACAAGTCTATGGCAGCCCATAGAACCGATTGCGGGAAAGTTGTATAATTTGGTACACTGATAGAAAAAAGTCCCAACATTAACTATAGCAAATTTGAAGTCTCTAACTCCAACTGTCTAGCGCCACCATTTTTCCAAAGTTTCAATATTTATATTGAACAACTTTTGAACCGTAAGCCAGAAAATGAAAATTCCTTGGCTCAAGCCAAGTTCAATGATCCCCAAAATTCAAAAATCGCAAGGCTTAGTATTTTTCGCTATTTTAAATTTTTAGAAAAACCATTTTTCAAACTCGTCCTAGACGGTTAGTCCGATTTTCACAAAAATTGGCTCAGACCATCTTCAGACCATGCTGGCAAAAAGTTCTCGAATGACACGTGAAAAAATATGATGAAAAGCACGCAAAAATACACGTGAGGTTATATCTCAGCAACGGTTTGGCATATTAAGACCAAACTTGGTGTGTGTTATAATAAGCATGACCTGAGACTACCTGCAGTGTTTCGACACTGCGCCACCTAGTGGTCAGGAGATATGAAAAATGCATATTTTGGCTTATAACTTCTGAATGGTTTGGCCAAAAATCACAAAACTTGTCTCTTTAGATTCAGTGAGTCATGCCGAGTCGAATGATATCCAATTTTCCCGTGTCGGCCATTTTAGGCGTTGGCCATTTTGAATAATGTTTAAAAAAAATTTTGAACACAGCATCGCATCGTAGCGAAAATAATTACAAAAATATTCGGCTCCATGCCCTGAAGGTACTCAAAAAGTTTGCTGGCAGCGCCACCTTGTGGTCAAGAGTTATAATGAAATATCACAAAAATGCTAATAACTTTTGAATAAATTAGACTATTAAAATTAAAATGGTCTCCCTGTATTCTGTGGGTCATGCCGAGAGCATTGAAGCCAATTTTGCGAAAATTGGCCATACTTCCGGTCCGCCATTTTGATTAATGTTGAAAACCTACTTTTTCAAACTCCTCCTAGACCGTTAGTCCGATTTTCACCAAATTTGACGTGGATCATCTTCAGACCATGCTGGCAAAAATTTATGGATTTCGTGTCGATATACAAAACGGTTCACATTTAGCGCATCAACAAATTTGCTGGAAGGGTGCCACAATACATTTGAGGCTGTATCTCTGCAACGCTTTGACATATTTGCACCAAACTTTGTATGTGTCATCGGCACCTCACACTGACCATGCCACACCTATTGGTCAAGAGTCATGAATCATTAATTAACCATGAATAATTACACTTATAAAAATGCTTATAACTTTTTAATGCATTAGCCTATTACAATGAAACTGGTCTCAAAATAGTCCCTTGCTTATGCCAACAACATAGATACCAAATATGCCAGAGTAAGCCGAACTTCCTGTCCGCCATTTTCATTTATGTTGTAAACCTACTTCTGCGGACTCATCAACGGTTAATCCGATTTTCACCAAAATTGAATCCGATGATCTTTAGACTGTACTGACAAAATGTTATGGATTTCGTGTCGATAGACAAAACTACATTCGCATACCACAGTGATGAATTCGAGCCATGATGCCAAAATGACACTTCAAGTTGTATCTTTGCAATGCTTAAACATATTGACACCAAACTTTTTGTGTGTTGTCGTCACCTCAAACAGAACACACCAAAATGATTTGGTTACATCGCCACCTGTTGGTCAAACATGATAGGCCACTTAATCATATTACTAGTGGCTGTATTTATGATTTTTCAGCCTTTTCAATTACAATCATATTAAAATTGCTGTAATTGCTCATTGTTGCATTTGGTGTGATTCTCCATGTCATGCTTAGCTCCTCAATTTGCCGGTGGAGTGCTTGGCCCCGTAATTGCTGCTTGGAGCTATATTTATTATTAATAATAATAATAATAATAATAATAATAATAATAATAATATTTTGCTCTAACAAGAATTAATCTATATTTAATTAAATCAATGACATTTTATTTTACATTGTATTTGTCCATTTCTGCATCTAGACACCTAAAAACCTAAAACATGCTCTATTATACAGCACTATTGTTAGCAATTTCTTTATAGTCTAATTTATCTGTTGTACACATTTTCATAATAAACTTGTTTGTTAGATTATAGACAGTTACAGTGGTTTATAATAAATATTAACAGGTATTATTCAAGCTGCTTAGAATGCTTGAAGTAGGCTAATTTATTTTTTTTTTAATTTAAAGGGACAGATTACGAAATTAATGTAATTGTACAATGAGATAAAAGGATAAAGTAAAACAACAATAACTATGTTATAACATTGTAACATCTTTAAAAAATATTAAAACATTTACAGTGAGTTAATTTCAAAACGTAGGACAGTCTTAGGCTACAGTCTACTAGAGCTGCAACTAAAGATTATTTTTTCTGTTGACTAATCTAACGATTATTTTTTCAATTAGTCGACTACTCTAGATTAATAATTTATTTTAATAAAAATAATCATTAATGTTCTTTTTTGATTAGCTAATGAATCCTTTGGATAACTTTACAAAAATATTCATTTTTTTTTTTCCAAAATATTCTTCAATGTGGTTGAAGTTTTTACATTATACAAAAATAAAGAGGCAAATAAAATTATTTTACTATGGTAAATAGGAGTTAACGATAGCGTTTAATTAAACCACAGTAGCTACAAATTTACAGTTGTCTGAGACGTCATGAAATAGCATCACAAACCATAAAATGTAGTCAGGGTTCTGCTATAGTTTTTTTTCATAATAGGTAAACACAGGTCACAAGTTAACACGATCACATTTCCTTGAGCTGCACGATGTAATGCAGAGAGTCCTGTCTTGAATCCAGAGATCTGGAGCTGATTCAGTGTAGATCGGTAGCTCAGTGGTTTGTGACTGTTGTCTCGCGGCGCACCGTATTTTAACGCTTGTTCGAAACCCGCGCCAACACAGACTTTATTTTTTATCCTACTTACTTCAGCCGCTACTGGTCATCATACCAATTACTTGTAATCCAAGAATATCAGAATCATGCAATGAGCAAATCTGCGTTTATTAGACACTTAATAATATCACATCAGTTTTGCTTTTAGAATCGCCAAATTTGCTGCGGTCGTTCCATCACATCTGCAGTGGAGACCTAAACCAGGAAGTTGATCACAAGATAACATGGTAACCAGTTAAACCATAACACCGGAGAGCACCAGTATGTTTTCCTCAGAGGTGCTCGTGCATCACAGTTGTGCTGCCGTGTTACACCATATTCGTTTTTGCAAAGGGAACAAAGGACCATTTTATTTGGCCTCTGTTTAAAGTATTTCCATACTTTTGATAACCGTGGTCTCTGTTTTTGTGATAGATTGCAACTTTCTCCATTCCCAGGAGCAGAAGTCGCCATCACGCGAAATGTAAACAGTGTGACGCATCTACGCATTTCACGCACGTCAGCGTATTTTTGTAGTCGACGTAATCGATGATGTCGACGCGTTGTTGCAGCACTACAGTCTACTCATCAAAAATTTAAAGACGACCTTTACACAAAGGATCATATGCATGCTATTGTAATTAAACAGTAAATAAAAGGCCTATGTGTGTGTATGTGTGTGTATATATATATATATATATATATATATATATATATATATATATATATATATATATATAAAGCTACATTTTTTTTTATTTAATTTAGGTTCATTCTTGGTTTAAAAGAAAATCTTTGTTTCCATATGCAGAGCAAAAATTATTATATTTAAAAATTATTTTATAATTATTCTAGATTTTTACTAACATTTTGTATTTTTGAATTATGCCTTATGTGACACCAAAAATTGAGAATTATCTGTTTTAACAGTTTGATCGGGCTGGTGCCTCGCGCACATATATTCATTAGAAACAACAGCAGTTCACCGAGCCATTCGGCGCAGGCACCGGTCCACTTTGACATATTGTTAATTATGATTTTTTTCCATCGATACTGAAACACACGTTAACTACAAAGCCTATTTTACCTCATGGATAATAGTTAAACTTCAAATGGGCAAAATCACGAATATGGAAACGTTTGGATTTCTCCCAAATGAGAGAATGAGAGAGCCCAACCTTACCTTATGCTTACATTACTAACATTTTGTATTTTTGAATTATGCCTTATGTGACACCAAAAATTGAGAATTATCTGTTTTAACTGTTTGATCGGGCTGGTGCCTCGCGTACAAATATTCATTAGAAACAACAGCAGTTCACCGAGCCATTCGGCGCAGGCACCGGTCCACTTTGACATATTGTTAATTATGATTTTTTCCATCGATACTGAAACACGCGTTAACTACAAAGCCTATTTTACATCAGGGATAATAGTTAAACTTCAAATGGGCAAAATCACGAATATGGAAACGTTTGGATTTCTCCCAAATGAGAGAATGAGAGAGCCCAACCTTACCTTATGCTTAGCTTTAAATATTATTATTTAAAATTAAAATTAAAATTAAAATTTTTTTTGTTTATAGCTAAGCCTATAGTATTATATACTGCAATTATATTTATCCATTAGAATTATATATTTTTAATTCTTGTTTTGTTCTGATATATTTGTTAAATTTAAAAGGATTTGTTGTAAAGTGAAGGGAACTAAAAATATCCTGTTGGTACATTATAACATAAGGTTAGTCGTTATTATTTCTTAATGTAATAAAATGCAACTTATACATGATTTCTATAATATCTAGATTCTATAATATCTTATAATATAAAAAAAAAAACATGCAGCAAACGAAAATAGGTCATTAATCTGTTAAAATGCAACCTATACACGATTCATATTTTTTCCTCTCACAAACAATTTATTTTTTTAGCGTGTTTAGAAAATTCAAAATAAAGAAAACATGCAGCAAATGAAAATAGGCGATTAATCCGTTAAAATTTGTTACTGTGCGTTAAGAGTAATTATAATTATTATATACTTCAGAGCAGAGTCTGCATGTGCCTAATCTAGGCTATCCAGGTTTTTTTTTTTTTCATTGCATCTGAAAATGACTTTGTTCATCACATTCACGTTGCGTGCTCTGATGCAGATCCGCCTCTCCCGTTGCTCAGCTGTGGACGAGTAAAAAATGTTTGATATAAAGGTTGCTGTCCCATTTTATACAGGAATTGTTCATAAAAAAAAAAAAATCAAATTATATTGTTAGTGTCACGACCGGGATACAGGAATACACAGAGAGATCCACGTGCAGGTATGTCGTTTATTAGGGGTTATCAAAAGGGTAAACAGTCCAGGCAGGGGTCAAAACCAGAGTATAAATCCAACATGAAAACAGACAATAACACAAGGCAAGATCAAGACTACGGATATACGTCAGGATAACTAAACATTAGACAAGGACTTCGTGACACATACTCAGACAGACCGGGTATGAATACACAGAAGGTAATGAGGGAACCGGAGACAGGTGGGGAATAATCAATTAACCCAAACAAGGAGGAAGGTGACCAAATAAGGGAACAGACAGTTCATAAAGTGACAGACACCGTGGGAAAGGAGGACATCTAATGGAAACCCAGGGAACACAACCCAGACACTGTGACAGTTAATTCTAATTATATTGTTAACAAAAGTTCATTTAGGCTATTTAACATGCACTGGTACATTTTCCCCTTTTTAACTTATAAACTCCTTGAGATTTTAAAGTTAGTTTAATAGTATTTAATTTTAAAGTTAGTTTAATAGTATTTAAAGTTTAAAAAAAGGTTTTAATTGCTTAAATTATTTCTATGAATTAATAATATGTTATCATGTTTATTCTTGTAGTAAATAAGTGTTTATTCTTAAAGAAAATAAGGGAAAAAATAAGGGACGATCCAAATATTTGTTTTGTTTCACCTTTTATGTAGGCTACAATTATAAAAAAAAATTAAAGCTGCAAGCAGCGATGAACGGGCCCTCGCACCCGGGCTCACCGGCAGCGAGTGGCTTTAGTTAATAGGTGAACGGTGAGAAATATGCGTTTAAACTCATAAATATAAGTAGAATATATCAATGTTTATTCCATATATGTGCCAATCTTCCTGTTGCCAGCAGGTGGCGCTATCATTATAATGGAATATTGGCCTTCAGATGTGTTCAGGGCAGGACTTTTATCGAACATGTGAGGTTTGGGGAGGATTGGACACTTTATGCCTGAGTTACAACAACATCCTATTTCATGGCGAAACAATGAAATTTGTCAGGCCGCCATGGACACGCCCTTTAACGAAACCTCAAGATCTTCGCAATTTAAGATCGCAAAAGGATTTAGATTACACGGACCAAGTTTGGTGTTGATCTGAATAAATATCTAGGAGGAGTTCGTTAAAGTACAACCCCTGAAAATGGCCAAAACAACAGCAATTTTGAAGGGAAAATTCAAAATAACTGACTTCCTGTTGGGATTCGGACTTCGTACCAAGAGACTTTTTCGTAGATATTGGTGTGTTACATGTGTGTACCGATTCTTGTACATGTACGTGAAACATAGCTCAAGGCGCACTCCGTTTAAAGTGTATACGCACTCCGTTGAAAGTGTATAGGTGGTGCTATTGAGCCATTTTGCCACACTCGATGGAATATTGGCCTTCAGATCTGTTCAGGCCAGGACCCTTATCACACAAGTGAAGTTTGGGCAAGATCGGACATTTTATGCCTGAGTTATAACATCTTTTATTCCCATGGCGAGACATTGAACTTCATCACGGCGCCATGGACACACCTTTTAACAAAAACTCAAGATCTTCACAACTAAACATCACACAGGTCTTTAGATTAGACTGACCACAAAAAAGACATTGATGTCATAAAATTTCTAGGAGTAGTTTGTCGCAGTGTAAAATATGTAACTTCCTGTTGCCAATAGGTGGCACTATTACTATAACTGAATATTGGCATGTAGATCTGTTCAGGTCAAGAGTCTTATCCAACATGTGAAGTTTGGGGCAGATTGGACATTGTATGTCTGAGTTACAGCAACTTCCTTTTTCATGGCGAAACATCGAAATTTTTCAGGCCGCCATGGACCCGCCCTTTAACGAAACCTCAAGTCCTTCGCAATTTATTATCGCAAAGGGCTTTAGATTACACTGACCAAGTTTGATGTTGATCTGAATAAATCTCTAGGAGGAGTTCGTTAAAGTACAACCCCTGAAAATGGCAAAAACAACAGCAATTTTGAAGGGAAAATTCAAAATAACCGACTTCCTGTTGGGATCCGGATTTCGTACCAAGAGACTTTTTTGTAGGTATTGGAGTGTTACATGTGTGTACCAATTTTTGTACATGTACGTGAAACATAGCTCGAGGCGCACTCCGTTGAAAGTGTATAGGTGGCGCTATAGAGCCATTTTGCCACACCCGGTGGAATATTGGCCTGAAGATCTGTTCAGGCCAGAACTCTTATCACACATGTGAAGTTTGGGGAAGATCGGACATCTTATGCCTGAGTTATAACATCTTTTATTCGCATGGCGAGACATCGAACTTCGTCGCGGCGCCATGAACAAGCCTTTTAACGAAAACTCAAGATCTTCACAACTGAACATCGCACAGGCCTTTAGATTAGACTGACCACAAAAAAGACATTGATGTCATAAAATTTCTAGGAGTAGTTCGTCGCAGCATAAAATATGTCACTTCCTGTTGCCAATAGGTGGCGCTATGACTATAACTGAATATGGGCATGTCAATCTGTTCAGGTTCGGAGTCTCATCAAACATGTGAAGTTTGGGGCAGATTGGTCATTGTATGTGTGAGTTATAGCAACTTCATTTTTCATGGCGAATCATCGAAATTCGCCAGGCCGCCACGGACACGCCCTTCAACGAAAAGTCAGGATCTTCGCAATTTTACATCGCAAAGGCCTTTAGATTAGGCATACCAAATTTGGTGTTGATTTGAAGAACTCTCTAGGAGGAGTTCGTTAAAATACAACACATGGAAATGACCAAAATTACACAAAATATGCTCATAATATTAAAAATAACCGATTTCCTGTTGGGTTTAGAATTTCGCTCCAAGAGTCTTTTTTGTAGGTATTGGTGTGTTACATATGTGTGCCAATTTTCGTGCATGTACGTGAAACATAGCTGGAAGGCTGTTGATTTTCTTGGTATAGGTGGCGCTGTCGAGCCATTTTGCCACACCCTCTTCTGAATCCTATATCAGACGAAAATTTTCACCAGGTTTGACGAGTGTGCAAAGTTTCATGACTTTTTGAGCATGTTAAAGCCCTCAAAAATGCGATTCCTTCGGGAGAAGAAGAAGAAGAAGAATAATAATAATTAAAGCTGCAAGCAGCGATGAACGGGCCCTCGCACCCGGGCTCACCGCCATCGTGTGGCTTTAGTAAAAAGGTGAACGTTGAGAAATATGCATTTAATGTCCTAAATATAAGTGGAATATATCAAAGTATATCCCATATATGTGCCAATCTTACCGTTGCCAGCAGGTGGCGCTATCATAATGGAATATTGGCCTTCAGATGTGTTCAGGCCACGACTCTTATCAAACATGTGAAGTTTGGGGAAGATTGAACATTTTATGCTTGAGTTACAACAACTTCTCTTGCTGTGGCAAGACATCAAATTTTGTCATGGCGCCATGGAAACGCCCTTTAACAAAAACTCAAGATCTCCAAAAGTTAACATTGCACAGGCCTTTAGATTAGACTGACCACAAAATATATGTTAATCTCAAAAAAATTATAGGAGTAGTTTGTCGCAGCATAAAACATGTCACTTCCTGTTGCCAATAGGTGGCGCTAGGACTATAACTGAATGTGAGCATGTAGATCTGTTGAGGGCAGAAGTTTTATCTAACATGTGAAGTTTGGGGCAGATTGGACATTGTATGACTGAGTTACAGCAACTTCCTTTTTCATGGCGAAACATCGAAATTTGTCAGGCCGCCATGGACACGCCCTTTAACGAAATCTAAAGATCTTCGCAATTTAACATCGCAAAGGGCTTAAGATTACACTGACCAGGTTTGGTGTTGATCTGAATAAATCTCTAGGAGGAGTTCGTTAAAGTACAACCCCTGAAAATGGCAAAAACAACGCCAATTTTGCAGAGAAAATTCTAAATAACCGACTTCCTGTTGGGATTCGGATTTCGTACCAAGAGACTTTTTTGTAGGTATTGGTGTGTTACATGTGTTTACCGATTTTTGTACATGTACGTGAAACATAGCTCGAGGCGCACTCTGTTGAAAATGTATAGGTGGCGCTATCGAGCCATTTTGCCACACCTGATGGAATTTTGGCCTTCAGATGTGTTCAGGCCAGGACTCTTATCACACATGTGAAGTTTGGGGAAGATCGGACATTTTATGCCTGAGTTATAACATCTTTTATTCCCATGGCGAGACATCGAACTTCGTGACGGCGCCATGGACACGCCTTTTAACGAAAACTCAAGATCTTCAAAACTTAACATCGCACAGGCCTTTAGATTAGACTGACCACAAAAAATACATTGATGTCATAAAATTTCTAGGAGTAGTTCATCGCAGTGTAAAATATGTCACTTCCTGTTGCCAATAGGTGGCGCTATGACTATAACTGAATATGGGCATGTCAATCTGTTCAGGTCAGGAGACTCATCAAACATGTGAAGTTTGGGGCAGATTGGTCATTGTATGTCTGAGTTATAGCAACTTCCTGTTTCATGGCGAATCATCGAAATTCGCCAGGCCGCCACGGACACGACCATTAACGAAAACTCAAAAGCTTCGCAATTTAACATCGCAAAGGCCTTTAGATTAGGCATACCAAACTTGGTGTTGATCTGAATAAGTCTCTAGGAGGAGTTCGTTAAAATACAACGCATGGAAATGGCAAAAATGACACAAAATTTGCTCATAATATTAAAAATAACCGACTTCCTGTTGGGTTTAGAATTTTGCTCTAAGAGACTTTTTTGTAGGTACTGGAGAGTTACACATGTGTACCGATTTTCATACATGTACGTGAAACATAGCTCGAGGCGCACACCGTTGAACGTGTATAGGTGGCGCTGTCGAGCCATTTTGCCACACCCACTTCTGAAACCCATATCAGATGTAAATTTTCGCCAGTTCTGAGGTGTGTGCAAAGTTTCATGACTTTTTGAGTATGTTTAGGCCCTCAAAAATGCGATTCATTTTGGAGAAGTATAATAATAATAATAATAATAATAATAAACGGAGCAATTCCAAGAGGGTCCTCACACCATCGGTGCTCGGGCCCTAATTAAAGCTGCAAGCAGCGATGAACGGGCCCTCGCACCCGGGCTCACCGGCAGCGAGTGGCTTTAGTTAATAGGTGAACGGTGAGAAATATGCGTTTAAACTCATAAATATAAGTAGAATATATCAATGTTTATTCCATATATGTGCCAATCTTCCTGTTGCCAGCAGGTGGCGCTATCATTATAATGGAATATTGGCCTTCAGATGTGTTCAGGGCAGGACTTTTATCGAACATGTGAGGTTTGGGGAGGATTGGACACTTTATGCCTGAGTTACAACAACATCCTATTTCATGGCGAAACAATGAAATTTGTCAGGCCGCCATGGACACGCCCTTTAACGAAACCTCAAGATCTTCGCAATTTAAGATCGCAAAAGGCTTTAGATTACACTGACCAAGTTTGGTGTTGATCTGAATAAATATCTAGGAGGAGTTCGTTAAAGTACAACCCCTGAAAATGGCCAAAACAACACTAATTTTGCAGAGAAAATTCCAAATAACTGACTTCCTGTTGGGATTCGGACTTCGTACCAAGAGACTTTTTCGTAGATATTGGTGTGTTACATGTGTGTACCGATTCTTGTACATGTACGTGAAACATAGCTCAAGGCGCACTCCGTTTAAAGTGTATACGCACTCCGTTGAAAGTGTATAGGTGGCGCTATTGAGCCATTTTGCCACACTCGATGGAATATTGGCCTTCAGATCTGTTCAGGCCAGGACCCTTATCACACAAGTGAAGTTTGGGCAAGATCGGACATTTTATGCCTGAGTTATAACATCTTTTATTCCCATGGCGAGACATCGAACTTCATCACGGCGCCATGGACACACCTTTTAACAAAAACTCAAGATATTCACAACTAAACATCACACAGGTCTTTAGATTAGACTGACCACAAAAAAGACATTGATGTCATAAAATTTCTAGGAGTAGTTTGTCGCAGTGTAAAATATGTAACTTCCTGTTGCCAATAGGTGGCGCTATGACTATAACTGAATATTGGCATGTAGATCTGTTCAGGTCAAGAGTCTTATCCAACATGTGAATTTTGGGGCAGATTGGACATTGTATGTCTGAATTACAGCAACTTCCTTTTTCATGGCGAAACATCGAAATTTTCCAGGCTGCCATGGACCCGCCCTTTAACGAAACCTCAAGTCCTTCGCAATTTATTATCGCAAAGGGCTTTAGATTACACTGACCAAGTTTGATGTTGATCTGAATAAATCTCTAGGAGGAGTTCGTTAAAGTACAACCCCTGAAAATGGCAAAAACAACAGCAATTTTGAAGGGAAAATTCAAAATAACCGACTTCCTGTTGGGATCCGGATTTCGTACCAAGAGACTTTTTTGTAGGTATTGGAGTGTTACATGTGTGTACCAATTTTTGTACATGTACGTGAAACATAGCTCGAGGCGCACTCCGTTGAAAGTGTATAGGTGGCGCTATCGAGCCATTCTGCCACACCCGGTGGAATATTGGCCTGCAGATCTGTTCAGGCCAGGACTCTTATCACACATGTGAAGTTTGGGGAAGATCGGACATTTTATGCCTGAGTTATAACATCTTTTATTCGCATGGCGAGACATCGAACTTCGTCGCGGCGCCATGAACAAGCCTTTTAACGAAAACTCAAGATCTTCACAACTGAACATCGCACAGGCCTTTAGATTAGACTGACCACAAAAAAGACATTGATGTCATAAAATTTCTAGGAGTAGTTCGTCGCAGCATAAAATATGTCACTTCCTGTTGCCAATAGGTGGCGCTATGACTATAACTGAATATGGGCATGTCAATCTGTTCAGGTTCGGAGTCTCATCAAACATGTGAAGTTTGGGGCAGATTGGTCATTGTATGTGTGAGTTATAGCAACTTCATTTTTCATGGCGAATCATCGAAATTCGCCAGGCCGCCACGGACACGCCCTTCAACGAAAAGTCAGGATCTTCGCAATTTAACATCGCAAAGGCCTTTAGATTAGGCATACCAAATTTGGTGTTGATTTGAAGAACTCTCTAGGAGGAGTTCGTTAAAATACAACACATGGAAATGACCAAAATTACACAAAATATGCTCATAATATTAAAAATAACCGACTTCCTGTTGGGTTTAGAATTTCGCTCCAAGAGTCTTTTTTGTAGGTATTGGTGTGTTACATATGTGTGCCAATTTTCGTGCATGTACGTGAAACATAGCTGGAAGGCTGTTGATTTTCTTGGTATAGGTGGCGCTGTCGAGCCATTTTGCCACACCCTCTTCTGAATCCTATATCAGACGAAAATTTTCACCAGTGTGCAAAGTTTCATGACTTTTTGAGCATGTTAAAGCCCTCAAAAATGCGATTCATTCGGGAGAAGAAGAAGAAGAAGAAGAAGAATAATAATAATAAAAAACAAAGCAGATACAAGAGGGTCCTCGCACCTCGGTGCTCGGGCCCTAATAAAAAACAAAGCAGATACAAGAGGGTCCTCGCACCTCGGTGCTCGGGCCCTAAAAAAAAAAAAAAATACCGTATTTTTCGACTATAAGTCGCACCTGAGTATAAGTCGCATCAGTCCAAAAATACGTAATGACGAGGGAAAAAAAACATAAGTCGCATTTATTGAGAACCAAGAACCAAGAGAAAACATTACCATCTACAGCCGCGAGAGGGCGCTCTATGTTTTCAGTGTTAGACTACAGGATCACTGAGCAGTAGTGATGCGCGTGTCGTCTTGATTTTCAGTTCGTTCACCAAAATGATTCATTCACTGATTTGTTTAGTGACCATTTCTTCATATTACACAAATACGCCAGCAGTTGGTGAAAAAGAGTGTCTTGTGTGTTATGTCTTAAGTCAACGAAGGTATTTACTTGTGACAAAAACTGATTTGGCTTTATTAAAGTGTGTGCATGATCGCATTAAATAGTCTAAATAAACTGTTCAGATTAACAAAGCACAAGGTTTTATCGGGGATTAAACGTGGAGTTATGTTCTGTAGTCCAAATAAGAAAACAAGCGTATGTGCACTAAAAACTGCACTTTGTATCTGCTGATTGCTGATCGAGGTTTACATGCTTGGCTAACTGACCCTGTATACTCTCATTCATTTCATTCACGAACAAGATGTATCAGTTCATTCAACTCTTTCACCTATGAGAAGATTGTATTCGTTCACTATATTCAACAAGTCACATGCTCCGTCACATCTTGAGTAACTCTATA
This sequence comes from Carassius gibelio, assembly GCF_023724105.1. Classification (NCBI taxonomy): domain Eukaryota; kingdom Metazoa; phylum Chordata; class Actinopteri; order Cypriniformes; family Cyprinidae; genus Carassius; species Carassius gibelio. The sequence goes on along the minus strand of NC_068375.1, from coordinate 1,727,466 downwards.
AAAGGAAGAAACAGTTCACAGAGGTGTTCACGAGCTCTGCATGCACTGCTAATAGCCGCTCGCACGCTGCTGTGGGAGGAACTTCATTGAACGAGAAATGAGCCTTTCACTGCCTATGGTCAGTGGATTAAGTAAACGAGAACAATTCGTTCACCTAAAAGATTTGTTCACGAACGAACCATCATAGTGCAATTACCTATAGCCTATATTGATAAGGTTACGATACGAATTGGTCTAAGTAGCAACGTAACATCCGTGATGTCCCCGATGCGCGGCGCGGGGCGGGGCGGGTCAAGAAATTGTACTTTATTTGAGGGGCGGGCTGGGGCAGACCAAATAATTTCATAAAAGCAGGACCCGTGGGTTGGTAAAAACCCCGACCTGCGCATCACTACTGAGCAGCATATGGCGCCCTCTCGGGGCTGTAGACGGTCATGTTTTCTCTTGGTTCATTTCTCTTGGTTCATGTCAAATTAATTTTGATAAATAAGTCACACCCGACTATAAGTCGCAAGACCAGCCAAACTATGAAAAAAAGTGTGACTAATAGTCCGGAAAATACATGATATATATATATATAGTAAATTTGACCATTGACTTTAAAGGTTAGTGATTTAGGAGGTGAAAATACTGTGAAATTACAAATGGCATGGGATTTTAGAGCATAAAGACTGAAGGTCTATGAAACGTTAGCCAATAAATAATTTTTTTAAACAATGGAACTTAAAGTTGTGAACTAAAATATAATTTCAACTAGGGATGTCAACGATTAATCGATGATCGATTAATTGTCGATAAGAGATGCAATCGATTAAGGCTATCGATGGTCGGTTAACCGATTCAGTGTTGGGCTGCGTGGGGCTCATGCGCACTCAACACGTGCGAGCGGCTGTGAGTGACGGTGACGATATAAAAGCATCATCATTCATTCACAATGTACAAATTAAGCTTTTAATGTGATTTAAACTTTAAAGTACATTAAAATAGAAACAACATAAAAGTTCTTCAACATTAAATGCAATAGAAATGTAGTTACTAATCATTTCATCAGATAACTGTTTTATATCGTGCGCTTTGCAGGGCTGCGGGACAGTGACAGGACAGGTAGTCTATTCTTTCCTACAACTTGTTAATTCATTCCTACGAATTATTAATGTGGCAATTGTCCATGTTTCATTAATTTTGTTCCCTAAATAACCCATGATTTAAGTGAAATAAGGGAACAAATTAATAAATCGAACGAATTCTTAATTCATGAAATCTTTAATTTCCCTTCCCATATGTTTACCACAGTAAGAGATGCGAAAACAGTTATTAAAAGCGAAAGATAATAAAATAAACCTGGGAAATTAGAGGGTTAGACTATGAAGATTTAGGAAAAGAAACAATGCCTAAATATACTGAATTTGTGGAAATTCGTGACCAACCGGCAAACCAGAACAAAGCCGCGTAAATGAAGACTATGGGGTCCAAAAGCATGGTCGCGATCTAACATTTTCCAGTTAACCTATTATTCCTCTAATAAACAAAGCTTTTATACCACACTTGTCATAATCAGATCTTATCATTTCTAAATAAATAATTGCTGGATTCAAAACAGCGATTAATAGGCGCTGTGACCGACACATTCCTGGAGCATTCACTGCTGTCACTAAACGGTGACGCCGAGCATCGTTCACAAGTTTCTGCATGGACCTGACTAGGGCACAGGTTCTAAGCCCTGGGACAAAATGGGATGCTTTAAGGAAAATTTATAGCCTACTAAGTAATAGGCCCAACATAAAAATAACAATTTGTTTTCATGTTTTTTTTTTTTTTTTTTTTAAATAGGCTATGCGAAATATATCCGATTTAAATAGGCTAATTAAGATTAACGGATTTAAAACAGAAGTGTGGGCGCTCCATAAGTTCACAAAAAAAAAAAAAAAAGGATGACAACGCATTCTGTTTGTTTGCTTTATTTTACAAGAGCACAAATCTTCTGTTTTTATTGTGAGTGTGCACAAATGAAAGTAAACACTTTTGCGGAAAATATATATATTTTTTTAATGTCTCAGCTGTTTCGATCGCGCTGGAGCCTGCTGCACACGTATATTCTAGCGATTCAAACTTACATCGCAGTCTGTTCATTATCAAAATAAAATGTCAACTAAACATTAAAAGGTTACACTGGTCAGTTTAAATAGACCGTAGTATACCGGTCCACTCTGCTGTTATGCCAAGGACGTTTTTGCTCATATGAAGAGGATCATCTTTTCCGTCTATATGCGAATGCGTGTTAAGTACAAGCCTAGTTTACATTATAAATAATAGTTTAACATTCAAATACATTGCGAATATGGAAACATTTCGATTTGTGCCGAATGAGACATGAGCAATAACCTCCAAATAAATCTAGCCAAAGCCGCGCTCGCTCATCCTCGTCTGCACGCATGCACTGTCACGATCTAATGCGCTGTATGCCGGATTTTTAAAAATCTGACATTTTCTAGGACAGAATCCAGCAGGATCAAATTAATGTGAGCAACTGTGTTTTGGTGCAGCAGCGCCGATGTAGTTCACTTAATGTGCAGCGCAGTCACACGCGCTACACATTTCGGATAATTTTATACAATAATTTCAGTTGAAAACATTGCAATTGTGCTTTAAAATACAACAACGAGCACCACAAAACCATTTAAAGATGCGCGTTCAGCGTTCTCCGTGCAGGATTGGAAACTGTCAACAAAGTAAAATGACCTCAAAAGTATGGCGCGCTCTCTTCATTTTATCAAATGATCATAATCGCATCTATTCATTTTATAATCCTGCTACTAGCATTTTATTCAGACTAAAACCTCTTTAATTCAAGTGAGAAAGCGTTTTGTGTGTGTGTGTGGCTTTTGCACATCCTGTCATACCGCTGACTGCGTGCCTGCAATAGACGCATTTTGCAGTATTATGATTAACGATTAATCGATTAATTGATCGTTAATTTAAACGACGATCGATCATGGAAATAATCGAAATTTGACATCCCTAATTTCAACCATACAGCGTGTGAATAAATAAAATGCATACTTATCATAACATTTCATTATGCATAAAATGCATAACGTTTCTGGTCTTTGGATTTTTACTTTAATATAATGAGCTCCAAGTTTAAGAATAGCTCTAGATTCTCTCTCTCTCTCTCTCCTAGAGATTATATATATATATATATATATATATATATATATATATAACAGCATTAGCTCGTCTTCCTTCAGGTAGAATTAATGTTTTCCTACCATGCTAAATGTTGGTCTCATGATCAAAAAGTTGTTTTTGATCAATCTGATTTAGTAAAGTCAAACCGCAGTCAAAACGCAGCAGTTAACGGAGTCCCACGCGCTGTGAGGCGAGAGCAGCTGACGGAGGATTCCGCTTGATTAAAGCCGCCCGCAAACACCCATGATCACAAATAACAATGAATTTCGTAAAATAATGATTATCGATTGATAATTTGTTATTATTATTATGGTCTTGTGAAAATAATAATATTGGCTGCGAGAAAATAATGAATACAAAGAGTAAGGCTGCTGTGAGTGCAGGTATGTTTCAACCCAGTAACATGAAAACACATCGTTCCTCACAGCCAAAAAAAAAAACAGACCGAATTCAGTTCAGCTGGAATGGGTTGTGTTTTTTGGGGGTAGTTTTGGCTTATGGCTTGTGGGGGTCGAGATAAAGGTGTGAATCTCTTGCTCTTTCTTATGCACAGTGTCTTATGAGGATTTCAATCTTGCTGAGCAGGTTTATATAGGACTCGTTTTTTTTGGTTATACACAAAAAAATGGTCTGCCCCCACATAAGATTTTTCTAGTTCTAGTCGTTCATTTGTTATATTCAACTAATCAGAGGTGTAACACCAATGAGCGGATGGTATTCAACCATCTGTTCCATGTTAATGAACCCTGACCCCTTTTGACACATTCTACACTCAAAGACCAGAACGTGAGTTAAAGAAAAAACAAGGACTTTCGTTTTACAACCCTCTTACAACATAACTCACCACCCTGGGCGCCGCCATGACGGCAATGTCCTGGCGGGGATGAGAGTTATAACACCTTGGAGACTATCCAGAGATGCGATATCGAACTTCAAAAGGGAAGACAAACAACCCCCCTTCTTGATCGCACATTCCAGTGAAACAGACGCACATACACTCAAAAACAGGCACAAGCATTTTTGCTGGCCCATGGACCTTATTTTACTTAAACTACCTCTAAATGTATTTTAATGTCTCCCTTTTTGTGCTCAAATGTATGTATGCGGCATAATGGAATATATGAATGTTACTGTGTGTTTAATGCAAACTTTAGATGCATTTAGTTAATAGTAAGTCTGTATCTTTTGATACGGGACTGGTAAAAGCCTAGTTCTTAGTGTCTGGATAATCGTAAAAACACGACTTTAACGAATCTTGATAGTAAATTACAAAAAGATGCATTGTTTCAGAGGAACGATCTTGCTTAAGAAAAATGTTTAACTTTGACATCGCCATAAATTAGACCAGTGGGCGGAGATCAGCAAACAAAGAAGATTTTTCCCGCCTTAGTTTGTTTACACTTCATTGGCTCATACTAAAAAAATAGGTGTAAACCTAGAGTTACTTAAAAGCTCAAGGAAACCTGTATTCTGGGCATTCCGCCAGAGAGAAAAGAGGATTCCCAGCTTTGCAACCGGACTTCAAGAAGTTCTCCGTTATTCTTCTTTACTTTTCGTTTCATTCTAGTTTTTCTTTATTGTCTGCTGATATTTGACTTCGTTCAATTGCCTTCACGAGCCAAACGAACTTAAGTCTAGTCATCTTTTGGCAAAGTTTACCTTCGCGTTAACCATCGAGCTCGCGTATCATCTGCTCTGGAAAGAACCACGCTGAGGCCGCACAGACCGGACAATTTGAGCGCAGCTACGCACAAGAGCCAAATCAAAGCAAGTACTTTCTTATATGGCAACTAAAATTGCTGTTTAAGGTTGTCTAGGCTATTCCATGTTTGTGAAATCATTCAATGACTTGGGGTCTCTTGCAAAGTTAACTGTTTGAAATTGCCACGCTGAGATTGCTTTCACTTTCACTTTCCCTCTCTCTCTCTCTCTCTCTCTCTCTCTCTCTCTCTCTCTCTCTCTATCTCCCTCTCTCATTTATCTCATTATTATTCTTGTTCATTTACCTTGTTTAAATTGTATTTTCGTTTTGCTATATACTCATATTTACTCCGTGTGAATTGTAGTTATGTACTCTTTAGTCTGTTTTTATTAAATCCTATAATTTGCTTGAATTGAATTGTTTTATTGCTCATTGAGATCGAAGTCCCTGAATCGTGTGATCTACGCTACGAGCTTTGTTTTATATGAATTAATTTTCAGTAATCTTAGTAGTACAGACACAGAAAATATTGTTTTTTCCTGATCAGAAGATTAATATTTCTTGGAGTTTGTAAGAAGGGTATTTTTATTGAATTTTGATAAGGAAGTCTAGCTTCCAGTTCGCTGGACGAACAGATTGTCTAGAGTAACTTAAATTAATTCTAGTAAAGGTTACCTTTAAATGATTAAATATTCCCTCTTTGGGTAATTTAATATTTGTAAGCAATAAGCACGTTATATTCATAGACTCATGAATATTCACTTAATTTGAGTTAATTATTCCCCAGAAAGTGATTGTTGCTACATTAAATGGTGGAGTTAAATTTGGGCAGCGTTCAAACTTTGTTTTTGTGAGCAATATTCATTTTCATTTTCATGAGCATTTTTGGATGTTAATATTATGTATGCGCATTTTTGAATTGTGAGTTAAGTCGCGCTTTGAGCGAACTCATTTGGCACAAAGGCAACTGTTCAGCACAGCAGCCTAACAGTTTCTAAAAATACCTATAGTCACTGTTATTTTTAATAAAAGTAAACTGCAGTAAATGTTAAAAGTCTCCTGTCAAGAGAAGACCAACATTTTCATATGAATAATTAAAAGATGAAGAAATCTTTTATTAATTGTAATATGTAAATCTGAACCTGAGCGATGTTCCTCTGATTCAGTTAAAAAGGCCTTGCATATTAAGTATCGTTATTGAATTTCGTGGTGAGCCACAGTGATATTCAAAATTTAAACGATAAAAACTCCTGGTCTAAATTGGCTTAGCTACCCGATTTTAAACCTAAAACATTTAAATCATAAGTGCTGTTTTGTTAAATGTTTATGGGAGGTAAAACAGATGGACAAAATCTGTTATTAACAGTTTTGTGTTGGTTAGAGAAAAGCTCCGGCCTCACGCGCTGTTTAATTTAGCACCTCAAGGGTCATAAAACCTTTGTCTGTTTGTGGGTTGCGATTTTGATGCAGAGAATCAGCGCTGATGAGCGCACAGAGATTAGATCATAGTGTAACTGACTGTCATTCCGCTATTTAAACACCAGAGGGAATTTTAGACGTTTCAAGTTGCCCTGTCTTCTGATTCCAGCTTGCATGAGTGCCATCTCTGGCCGTTTCAGATAAGGCTCTCGAATTACTAACCTCTATTTCTCTCTGTGATTTATTGAATTAGCTGTCTAAATTATCAATAATTATTTGCATTAACAGCTTTGCTCGTGCGAATATTATTTCAGCATTAGACAATTTTTGCCTGTTTTTGTTCACATTTACTTTGAATTTGGTTCAAACATGATTTGAATTAGAATTTAATTGTTTAATAGTGCAAATTAAGTGTCTCAGCCCAACCACTGATTAACCCATTTAGAAGGGAGCAAGCCATCTAGTGGCAGTAACCTGTTAAGTCAGTTCACAGCTTGCATCTCTCTGATCTCTTTCTTTTCGGTTCTGTTTTGAATTGCTTCATCTACTTTTACCCTTTCTGATTAATTTCATAATTATTAATGATACATTACTGTTATCGTTGGGTATTATAGGGCATTCATTCCGATTTTTCCAATTAATTCTTCTCACCTGCTTATTTTAAATTTAGATTTAAACCAGTTTTGAATTTTTAATTTGAATTAAGTTTTCTGCCCACCAGGTTAAGCCACAGAGAGTGAATACGCCCCTTTGTGGTGAAAACCAGCTTCTTCTTCTCCCGTGCTCATTCCTGTCTTTTGTTATTTATTTTATTATTATTATTATTATTATTTATTATTATTATTATTATTATTATTATTTTTTTTTATTATTTTTTTTTTTTCCTCTTTAATTTTTTTTTTATTATTAATTTTTATTATTATTATTATTTTTTTTTTTTTTATAGTTTTATTCAACTTTTTATTTTATTTTATTCTATATAGCCCTTTTTGTTTTTTATCTTTCCTCTCTCTTTTTGCTTAGATTATTTTGATAATTACCATCATTATCATAAGCTTTTGTTTTTGTTTTATCATCATTAGGTAAAGCTGTTTACCTCTCATTTCTACATATATATTTACTCAGTTGATGATTAAACAAACCAAACCTTAATTCACTTTAAGTTTCCTTTGTTCATCCTTTGTGTATTTGATTGTAGAACTCCTTTGGTGATAGGACAGTCATCTCAGGTTTCCAGTGAGCAAGGGGGCCAACCGGCGTTGCCAACACTGGCCGTGAGTGAAACTCGGTCCCTCTTATCTCTGTTCGTTTGCGCCACGCAGTGGAAGACATCAGCAATTTGGCACTCCAACGGTGATCAATCAGTCCAGCTGACACACGACGCAATCTCTGGGACCAGTACCTAAACCGGGGGCTAAATCGGGGCCCACTTTCTTTTCTAAAGAGAGGGTTCTGGGGAACAGCCCAATTTTGTAGTGCTGTCTGGCGGTTGACATCTTGGTGTTGCCGGTTGTGTTAAAAGTCACAAGCTGTTTGAGAGGGCGCAACGTCAGAGTAACGGAGGGCCAGGGACACTGCGGTTGAGTGTTTGGGAGCGCCAGGGAGGCTGACCGTGCCGCTGGATTCCACCAGGTGAACCAAAAGTGATAAAACCTATCCACTTATTATAAGGCGCAGAATATTAGATATTCCCCCTGATATTTATGTTAAGTGTTTGGTCCATTTTCCTCTGTAAGCCACACCCTTTTCCTAGGTCTCTTACTCCCCTAGCCGCACGTGCTGTAGGCCCCTAGCAGAAACTCTTGTGAAAAACAGCAGGCTTATTTTTTTTTTTTTATTCTCTACCTAACACTTCTAGCGTTCTTATTCATTCCATTTCATTGCAGACCAATTTATTTGGTGTTTTGTTTTCACGGTGCTCTTTCCTATCTTCACCTTTTTGCATGCTGTTGTGATTCTGTTTCTTGCAGTTCACCGAGAGACCCCAAGGAGAGCTAAGTAGTAGAGTGACAACCGAGCAGCCGGTGTCACCAGGTGACCCACGAGGCTATCCCCTGTCAAGTCTCTATTTTGGGCCGACCCTAATTGGACCCGCCTCCCTGTCTAACTGTCTGCATCAGTTAGCCAAAATTCTTAGAGACGGCATAGCCGTACGATAGCTCGTTAACCAGAGAACGAACTTGCATTGGCCTCTTTGTGTGTGTGTTGTGCTTCTCTTGTCCGCAGTGAGCCAAGATGTCGCGTGCATCCAGTCCCGCAGTCCCTTGGGATCAGCTAGCGACATGGCTGGAGACGATGACGACCTCCTTCCTGCCAAAGGACACCAGTGACCTGCAGCATTTGAGCCAGGGACGACTGGATACTGAGATGGACCAGCTGATGGCGAACGATCCGACGCAGAGTTACAACCACAAAGAACTCGCCAGGATCACAGGGACCCTAGCTCACCTCCTCATCGCCCAGGCACGGATCAGCGAAAGGAGCAACCACGACTTGGAGCAGGAAGCCGCGGCTCTGAGACTTCGAGTGGAGGAAGCCCTACAGCATCAGGCCCACACCCAGAGTCGTCTAGATAAGCTACTTCTCGAGACCCAAGACCAGCACGAGAAAGAGAACGCTACAGATCCAGAACGACAGAAAGAAGTGGAAAGACTTCAAAATGCCCTGGAGAATCTTCGTCTGGACACAGACCAAAGAGAACATTTGGAGAGAGAAACCCGAGAGAGACTCGAGGCAAAGCTCCGACAAGGTGACACTCTCCTTGAAAGGGCTGAAATCGAACTGAAAGAAAGAGATGCTAAAGTGAAGGCCTATGAAAATCACCTGGAAATGGCCCGAGCTGAAATCCACGACCTTACACAGCGTAAAGACTCTCTAATAGATGAACTTGACATGGTTCACAGAGAACTGAAACATTCTTATAGCCTGCAACGTGAACAGAAAGAGGAAACACACTCCACAGAGTTTCCCCTGGCCAGTGAACCCCATCGTGTCAGCCAAGAACTTCGAGCTGGAAAAGGGGGTGAAAGCCTGCTTTTCAAAATGTCACCAGCCAGCCTCCACGAACCCCTGTCAGCAGTGGGGGAAGGAAAACCCTTCCAGAAAGTCCGGGTCACCAGCCACGGACACATAACTCCAAAAGAACTGGACAAGCTGGCTAGAAACATCCCTACGTTCAACCCAGATCCTGCAGGAGGCCACGACATTCACGCTTATTTACAAGATATAGACTTTCACTTGCAAACTGTCACCAACGTAACCACTTGGGACAAATTGTACCTGCTCAGAATTACGTCCAGTCGTGAGGTACGCAGTTTCTTAGACCGTCAACCAGAGACTGTCAAAATGGACTACCAGCAACTGCGAAAAGCTTTGGTGCGTGAATTCTCTGATCCAGAATCAGACCAAGGGCTAGTAACCGCAATGGACCTCAAGCAAGGTCGACTTGAAACCCCACCTAATTTCTACAACCGACTGCGACGTGCCTACTTCGGAGCAAGGAATGAACCAGGCATGGAGGAAGACGTCAACTTCCGAACTTTGTTTCTGCGAAACCTCCATCCTACTGTCAGCCACCATTTGGGAGTGTTAGCGTGCCCGCGTAGCATGTCAACGCAACAGTTACGTGATTTAGCACATAAGGCCTACACCAAACAAAAGACTGTGTCAGAAAAGACTGTAAAACACCCAACTATTTGCTCTGTCTCTGAGTCCCATTCAGAGTTGACCCTAGAGGGCGCCCAACAGCACCCCAGTTATACACCCATCAACCGAGAGTCAAGACCGTTCCAAGCCAGCAGAGGGCAGCGCGGTCGCGGTGGTGGTGCCCGTCCGAAGCACCAGAACGACCGCTCTGGAATATCCTGGGACCGGCCTCGCCCCTCCCATAACCAAAAGGGGGGGGCCACCTGGGAAGCCGGCCGGCGACCCAGAATTAGCCAACCTCCAGCCTCCAGAACACCAAGCCCAGGGAGGCGGGAGGGGGAACACTCTCGACGTGATGCTTGGAAACTCAAGGCTGAGCCCACATCTAAAAAGGAAAGTGCAGCCACATCCGAAGCTGCAGAACTTCTGAGAATACTGAGAGAGTTCCTTCAACAGAAACCTCACAAGGAGGACAAGAAGGATAAACCAGACACCGCATGACTAAACCTTGTGCCTGAAACCAGCACCACTCCCAACGTCTCCACAACTGAACCAAGCACACAGAACACTGTTTGTCAACCACGAACTATTGAACTAGCTGTTGCCTCATCAAACAATAGCAACACCCACTCAGTCCAGCTGACGTCTGCACCTCCTGACCAAGAAAGCATCATCCCACACACTGAGGTGCCAGAAAGTGCTGTTTTGGTTATCTGTACCCACAACGAAACCCACAAAACATACCCTAACTGCTTATCGATCAACACACAAGCCCCAACACCAAAACTCCTGGGGAACCTTATCGAGAAGGGAGTGGCTCGGAAACTCTACCTAACCATCACTTTAGGAAAAGAAATGAGACTCGAAGCCCTTGTGGACACAGGGTCAGACCTCACGTTGATTTCGGCTCAACTATTTGATAAGCTCAAATTTGAAGCTCAGAGACAGAATCGAACTCTAAATTTTCACACTTGCAAGCTGAATGTGCAGTCATACAGCCAAAATGACATCCAGCTCAGAAATGTAGCTCCCATCCACCTGACGATCGGACCTATGAGCCTAGTACATCCTATTTATGTCTCACCAATGAACAATTATTCATTTCTCATCGGGAAAGACCTGCTTGATCGCTTTGAGCCTTTACTAGATTTCAAACAGCTGAAAGTCTGGGCTCAAGTGCGAGAACCTCTTCCCCTCCAACCACACAGGTCGCCGGTGCCAGACGGTCAGGTCACAGAGGTCACGAGAATTCCCACGGTGCCAGACGGTCAGGTCACAGAGGTCACGAGAATTCCCACAGAGCCAGACTGTCGGGTCACAGAGGTCACGGGAACCCCAGCAGCCAGCCATAGGTATCCAGCCTCAACAACAAACCAAGGCTCAAGTTCGATCCTCTGTACCTTCAAGGCCACTAAAGACTCTGATACCTACTGCCCCAAGGTCAAAACCGAACTGCAGCTGCATGATATAACAACAACGGACAGTATTCTGGCCATATGGGCAGACAACTCAGCCATTAGTCTGTCACTGTACAATGCAATCACTGAGAAGACACCTGACCTCCCTTATGCCAGCAAGCGCACTCGTTTCCCTTTGAACTCACACCCATCCTCAATGGTTTCTGCTAGAGGAATCTGCGCTTTGCATGTGAAATGGAATTATCGGTGCCTGACTCATTATTTCCTGGTCCTTCCGGACCTGCCACACGATGTTTACATTGGAGCAGACCTCTTGATTCGCCTCAAGGCTCATGTGGACACTTTTAATGAAGTTGTATGGGCCCCATTGACTTTGCAGCCACACGTTTCCATCAACCATGACAACCTCATATCAGGGCAGACCATCCCAGAAGTCTGCACTTTAGTCAACGAACAGGAAACGGTGGTACCAGCTTACACCAAAGGGGTCGCTATTCGGCTCAACATGCGATGGGGTCAAACCTTAAACCACACCCTGGGTTTCTTCCAACCCTCACCTGAATGTGTGGAACTCGGACTCACACTGGAAGCCACACCCCTCACTGAAGTATCATCTCGTGTAGTCTACATCCTGTTCAACAACTGCACGGCAACTGACATCAACATTCCCAAGGCCTACCGGCTGGGATGGCTAGTAAGCCATGACTTTCATGATTTTGAACTTGTACTACCTGTCATTGGTCCCATTCCACCCGCACTGATACCCGAAGGGAGTACAGACAGTACATTGTTCACTGCACCCTTCAAACTCATTGCCATCACATCTGTTATGTCGGTGCCTAAAGACCAAGTGTGCAGAACGGAGCTGACCGAGGATGAACACCTCACAATATACACAGTCTCCCACAAGAACGTCGGTGAGGCTCATGAACCTACTACACCTCTCAATGCCAACCCGACTGATGACACACCGATGGAGGAGCCTTACCCAGGTTTTGAATCTCAAGTGCAGCAAATTCTACAAGACGCTAATGCACTTCAAAGCGATACAGATCGTCAAGGACTCAGACAAGTTCTGTATAAGTTCAAAGAATCCTTTGCCAAAGACTCTCTAGACTGTGGTCTCACCAACCTCCACACGGTGCGCATCCCTACGCACCCTGATGCTCCTCCCACTTTTGTCAGACAGTACAAGATTCCCATCGCCTCACACGAACCAGTGCAGGAGATCATCGAATCTATGCTTGAAAAGGGGGTCATCCGTCCATGCAACAGCACCTACTCAGCCCCCATCTGGCCCGTCCTCAAACCTAACGGCAAATGGCGACCCACCATTGACTACAGGAAACTGAATCAACAGGTGCCGCTGTCACGATGGCCCATGACCCAGCTAGAACAAGAACTACCCCGAATCAGAGGAGCCACAATCTTCTCTACACTTGATGTGGCCTCTGGATTCTGGACCATTCCGGTGCACCCGGAAGACCAACACAAGTTGGCATTCACATTTGGCAACAGACAGTTCACCTTCAACAGGTGTCCGTTCGGCTACGCCAACTCACCAGCTGAATTCAACATCTTTCTGAACAAAGCCTGCCCAGACGCTAGAATGAGAGGCAACCTGATCTATGTAGACGATGTTCTCATGAAGAGCACAACGGTGGCCGACCACCTGAAAGAAATAGACTATGTTTTGAACCAACTATCCACCGCCGGAGCCAAGATCGCCCTCCACAAAGGACAGTGGTGCCGAACTAAGGTTAACTACGTGGGCCTGCTCATCGGATCCCAAGGCATTGAACCTCAGTCAAACCGCATTCATGCCATTCAAAACATCAAGCCTCCCACCAACGTCTCTGAGCTGCGGAGTTTTCTAGGGGTATGCAGTTACTCTCGACAGTTCATCGAAAACTACTCGGACATTGCCAGACCTCTGACAGCTCTGCTAAAAAAGGACTGCCCTTTCGTCTGGTCAGAGGCTCAAGAACACGCCATGAAAGAACTAAAAAGACATTTATGCACAGCTCCGTGTCTTGCTTACCCCGATCCACAAAAGGAATTCTACCTGGAAGCTGGGTTCTCCAACCAATGTCTCAGTGCTGGCCTGTACCAACGGCATGATCAAGACAAGAAAGTAGTTGCCTATGCCAGCAAGACACTGCTTCCACCAGAGTGTAAGTTCTCAGACTGTGAAAAAGCTCTGCTCTGCACTGTATGGGCCATTCAGCGATTCTCCAATTACATTGGGGCACAGAAAGTTATCATAGAGACTTGCCACCAGCCAGTAATGTTCCTCAACAGCCAGCGAATCCGAGATGGCGTGGTCACCAATTCACGCATAGTCACATGGTTAATGGCTCTCCAAGGACGCAATGTTGAGGCACGGTATGCACAGAATCACAAGTCTGCACTGGGCAATGGCCTGGCCGCATGCCAAAACTGTTCTGATAACATATCTGCAGAAGAAATGGGCGTGCAAGAACCCCAACAGCAACAACCGACCTGTCACAGGTACTTTGAAGAGAATGCGTGTCAGGGCATGCTCACAGCCTACGTCGATGGATGCTCCTACAACCACGATGGCATCCTCAAGGCAGGTGCAGGAGTGCTGTGGGTCAACGACCAGCCGTGTTCCCCACAACACTTCAAGTTAGGTCCCCAGTCATCACAATATGCAGAAATAGCAGCCATTCTCATAACTCTGCAGATCGCATCAGCCCATGACATCAGAGAAATCCTCATCTGTACAGACTCTAACTATGCCAGACTCAGTTTTGTGTGCCACCTTACCGGCTGGAAACAGAATGGTTTCAAAACGGCAAACAACAAGCCAGTCAAACACCAACACCTGTTCCAAGAATGTGATAACATCACCGAAATGCACAATATGACTGTGTACTGGAAGAAGGTAAAAGGACACTCTAAGCTACCAGGGCTGGACAAAGATTTAAATGATAAAACCGACGCCCTCGCCAAAACAGGCGCACTACACGGGGAGGTGTGGTCACCCCCAGAACCCACACCCAGCCCCGATGTTGCAGTATTAACCCGCAGCAAACGACCTTCACCTGTGGCAGTGCCCGCCTCACAGTCGCTATCGCTAACTCCGCAGATCTCCAACAACGACATTGCGGATATGCAAGCCTCTGACACTGCCATAAAGACAATTCTTAACCACCTCTCTGACCCCTCCAACCACCCTATCACTGAAGCTGAGCTCAATGATGACTCGTGCCTCCGACACCTGTATAACACCAGACACATGCTACGTGTACAAGACGACATTCTGTGGTTTGCACCTGATGACAGCACATCGCCACGGCTCGTGGTGCCACGATGCCAAAAGGGGGTAATGCTAATGTACGCCCACGACACACCATGTGCCGGACACCACGGTGCCAGAGCCACGTATGACACACTGAGACAGGTGGCATTCTGGCCCGGCATGCAACAAGATGTGGCAGAGTACGTCAGAGAATGTCTTGTGTGCTGCCAGTTCACACCAGCAAACCCAAACCACAGAGCCCCACTGCAACGCAGAGGAATCACGTTCCCGTGGTCAGACCTCCAAATCGACTGGGTAGGGCCCCTGCCCAGATCAACAAGAGGCAACAAGTACTTCCTCACGGTGGTGTGCCAGTTTACCAAGTGGGTAGAGTGTCTGCCAGCACCCAATGACACTGCCCAAACCACTGCATACCTCCTGATGAACCATATCTTCTCCCGGTTCGGATTGCCACTGAGAGTCAACTCAGACAGAGGTACCCACTTCACGGCCGAGATCATGCAACAGATCTGGAAATGCCTAGGGGTACAAGCTAAACTACACATCAGCCACCATCCAATTGCATCCGGCCAGGTAGAGAGATCGAACCGAGCGGTGGTCGCCATGCTGAAAAAGTATGTGTCTGCTAATCAGAAAGACTGGGATGTGAAACTACCCCTTGTGTTGATGGCCATCAGAGCCACCCCACAGGAATCAACACGGGTGTCCCCTTTTGAACTCATGACTGGGCGGCAGATGACCCTGCCACTACACCTGCTGTATCAACCAGGAGACTCCAACCTTGTCACTGCTTACACCACATTCCAGTACCTTGACGAGCTCCATAGACACTTGAAAACAACGTTTGCTTTTGCCCAGCAACACCTGCAAAAAAGTGCTGAAGGCCAGAAAGCATACTATGATCGGAAAGCGTCACACCAGGAACTGAATGTGGGCGACAGGGTCTTGTATTACCGCTTCACCCCGCCAACTCAGACAGGCCCCCAGCGGCTGTCAAAGAAATTCCTGCCACACTGGACGGGACCTCATGAGATTATGAACAAACTCTCCCCAGTTGCGTACCAAATCCAGCTAAGTCGGGGATCGAGAGAACCAGTTCTCAAATGGGTCCACCGTAACCAGATTAAGAGACATGTGGCCACTAGCAGAGAAAGACAGGGAGGGGCCAATGCAAGCTAAACACCAACCGCCGCCATCGAAGCGAAAAGACTGTCCCATCCAACCCGGGACAAACCTCACTGACCTGTTCCCTCTCTCTCTTTTCCCTTTTCCTCCCCATCTCTCTCTCTCTCTCTGGCCTGTAACAGGATGCTGCTGTGGATTCTCATCCTGTGCCTCCAGTCAACCAGAGGCCAGCCGTCATCAGACATTATCACACCGGGTCCTGCCTCGGGCATTGTATTGAGAGAGCAACCGGGACTCCTGATCACGAATTGTCGGACGTACACCCAGAAAGTATACGTTCGACTCGACCCCCGCAATGTCTACAGAGCACACTACCCCCGCGCAGTAGCCCAGTACAGCTGGGCCGGTGCCCGTTGGACAGAGGATTCCCTCCAGCACGCCGAGGCCGATGTCAAGCACATGCTCAACCAACTTGAGAAGATGACTGTTACCCAGGCGGAACTAGGTGGACACAACCGCCGCCCCAAACGTTTCCTGGGAGCGCTGCTCGGAGCCGCCGCTGCTGTTGGAACTCTGTTCAACATCGGTATGTCCAGTGTCAATGCAGTAAATATAGCCACTGTGAGACGGCATGTGGCTGAAATTCAGACTGAACTTCCACAGCTAAAAGAGCAACTCACTACACAGAGTGCATCCTTGCAAACCATTGGAAAGACTTTGAAAGGAACGGTGGTCATTCTCAACACCCACAGCGTGCTTTTGAACCAGACCATGAACTCCATGAAACAGCTGTTCACTGTGTTCCAGAATGACTTTGCCCAAACGCAGCTGGTCACAGCATTAATGACTGACATGCTACGGGAAGTGAGTTCTTCCATCGACAGTCTAGCCATGGGAAGAATTCCACCATCCCTGATACCCCTAAGCTTGGTGCAAAATGTGCTGGCTTCCGCCATCACCACACCCACTGATCCTATGCAAATCCACCTTGCCTACTCTCTAGGTAGTGCTATTCCCCTTTACGTGGATCCTGAGCAGAAGGAGATGAGTTTCCTCCTGAACTTACCCATCATAGAGTCAAGCCGAATCTACAGACTCAAAGACATTGTTAATGTGGGGTTCTGGAAGGATAACACTCATATCAAGATACGTACCCCTGAGGTGGTGGCGTACCATGACAGCAACACCCAGCTGTACTTAGCCCCAAACCTGCACATGTGCACCCTAACTAAAGACATTCACTACCTCTGCCCCAGCAAACCATTTCTCAGAGACAATACTGATGGAATCTGCGGGTTGCAACCCATGATCAGCGACACGCGTTGCCCTGCCGATGCCCAGCCTCGCCGCCACGTCACCGAGACACAAGCTGAGATTGTAGGTGATAGATGGCTCGTTAACACTCCAGTACGTACCGCTACACTGACCTACGACCAGCATGACACAGCCACCCGTGTCAATCTGCTCGACCAGAGCATGTGGATTCAAGTCCCACGAGGGGCCATCCTCCACCTCGACGATCTGGCCTTATACCATCTTCCGAGTGAAGAGTACCAATCAGAACTAGAAATCCCATCCTTCTTCAAGAACTACAACTTCACCCTAGGTCCGGAGTTGGAACTGTGGATTGAAAAAGGCGGGCCTCAGCTCATTGACATTGCTCCCGTCGACGCAGCCCTCCAAGCCTTGTCTCGATTACCCATCCTGAACACCTCACCTGTTGTCCAAGCCTGGACTGCAGCTGACACAGCACTGTGCATCTCCATGGTCGTCGGCCACACCCTGACCCTTGGCGTGGCCTTAGTCCTATACAGGAAACTCAACGAGATGCGAATCTCTGCAGCTAAACTCAAGACAACTAGGATTGGAAGTCTCCGATGGAAACCCCGAAGGGAAGGTAACACACCAGAGACGGATAAGGACCTCATCGAGTTGAGTCCTCAGCCCTAACAAACACCTGCTACCCGACTGTCAGGATTCACCTGCCATCCGACCATGGTGGTGGGTGTTGTCCGATAATGACCACAGGGCATCATCCGACCACAAAGGGGGAATGTAACACCAATGAGCGGATGGTATTCAACCATCTGTTCCATGTTAATGAACCCTGACCCCTTTTGACACATTCTACACTCAAAGACCAGAACGTGAGTTAAAGAAAAAACAAGGACTTTCGTTTTACAACCCTCTTACAACATAACTCACCACCCTGGGCGCCGCCATGACGGCAATGTCCTGGCGGGGATGAGAGTTATAACACCTTGGAGACTATCCAGAGATGCGATATCGAACTTCAAAAGGGAAGACAAACAACCCCCCTTCTTGATCGCACATTCCAGTGAAACAGACGCACATACACTCAAAAACAGGCACAAGCATTTTTGCTGGCCCATGGACCTTATTTTACTTAAACTACCTCTAAATGTATTTTAATGTCTCCCTTTTTGTGCTCAAATGTATGTATGCGGCATAATGGAATATATGAATGTTACTGTGTGTTTAATGCAAACTTTAGATGCATTTAGTTAATAGTAAGTCTGTATCTTTTGATACGGGACTGGTAAAAGCCTAGTTCTTAGTGTCTGGATAATCGTAAAAACACGACTTTAACGAATCTTGATAGTAAATTACAAAAAGATGCATTGTTTCAGAGGAACGATCTTGCTTAAGAAAAATGTTTAACTTTGACATCGCCATAAATTAGACCAGTGGGCGGAGATCAGCAAACAAAGAAGATTTTTCCCGCCTTAGTTTGTTTACACTTCATTGGCTCATACTAAAAAAATAGGTGTAAACCTAGAGTTACTTAAAAGCTCAAGGAAACCTGTATTCTGGGCATTCCGCCAGAGAGAAAAGAGGATTCCCAGCTTTGCAACCGGACTTCAAGAAGTTCTCCGTTATTCTTCTTTACTTTTCGTTTCATTCTAGTTTTTCTTTATTGTCTGCTGATATTTGACTTCGTTCAATTGCCTTCACGAGCCAAACGAACTTAAGTCTAGTCATCTTTTGGCAAAGTTTACCTTCGCGTTAACCATCGAGCTCGCGTATCATCTGCTCTGGAAAGAACCACGCTGAGGCCGCACAGACCGGACAATTTGAGCGCAGCTACGCACAAGAGCCAAATCAAAGCAAGTACTTTCTTATATGGCAACTAAAATTGCTGTTTAAGGTTGTCTAGGCTATTCCATGTTTGTGAAATCATTCAATGACTTGGGGTCTCTTGCAAAGTTAACTGTTTGAAATTGCCACGCTGAGATTGCTTTCACTTTCACTTTCCCTCTCTCTCTCTCTCTCTCTCTCTCTCTCTCTCTCTCTCTCTCTCTATCTCCCTCTCTCATTTATCTCATTATTATTCTTGTTCATTTACCTTGTTTAAATTGTATTTTCGTTTTGCTATATACTCATATTTACTCCGTGTGAATTGTAGTTATGTACTCTTTAGTCTGTTTTTATTAAATCCTATAATTTGCTTGAATTGAATTGTTTTATTGCTCATTGAGATCGAAGTCCCTGAATCGTGTGATCTACGCTACGAGCTTTGTTTTATATGAATTAATTTTCAGTAATCTTAGTAGTACAGACACAGAAAATATTGTTTTTTCCTGATCAGAAGATTAATATTTCTTGGAGTTTGTAAGAAGGGTATTTTTATTGAATTTTGATAAGGAAGTCTAGCTTCCAGTTCGCTGGACGAACAGATTGTCTAGAGTAACTTAAATTAATTCTAGTAAAGGTTACCTTTAAATGATTAAATATTCCCTCTTTGGGTAATTTAATATTTGTAAGCAATAAGCACGTTATATTCATAGACTCATGAATATTCACTTAATTTGAGTTAATTATTCCCCAGAAAGTGATTGTTGCTACAGAGGTTTATATTAAATTTACATAATCAAATCTTAATATATTCCGGGCTCAATCACATGCATTAAGTTTGCCACAATGCACATGCAGAAGTAGTCTAATAATTGTGAAAAATGAGACATTTTAATTATCTATTAATAAACAAATGTTTTCTTGTCGCTGCAAGATGAAATTCACAGTGCTGGCTCTCTCAAATGCAACATTCACAGATTACACAATGCTTTAATTTTTCAAGCTTTCTGTATATTTTTAATGTATGTGAGACACCACAATTTTAAGTAAATTCATTATCAGGAAAAAATTTAAGTGATGAGGGTGCCTCCATGTCATAAATGTGCATTAAGCACTTTCAAACAGACACTTGAATATGAATATTAATTCACATTTT
Source organism: Carassius gibelio (assembly GCF_023724105.1). Lineage (NCBI taxonomy): Eukaryota > Metazoa > Chordata > Actinopteri > Cypriniformes > Cyprinidae > Carassius > Carassius gibelio. Next base: position 1,707,430 of record NC_068375.1, on the reverse strand, counting down.
GCATATGCATTACAAAGTAAATTATTTTTTACATACAATTATCCAAAATAAAACCAAACAAGATTTGTAATGAAGATAAAACTAATAATTAATGCTGCACATCCAGCATCACACGCGCAGTGCAAATCTTGCACATATTTTACACACCTGCATTTAAATGCAGCTGCAATTTTTTTTTTATTAAATTATATGAAAGCAAGTAGGGCTGGGTGATAAAATAGTTTTTAATCAATTAACTCAAATTTGCAATTTACATCGGTTTGTTTGAATGAAAATCTTTTTTTATTATTTTTTTTTTTTTTACATCCACTGACGCTCCACTCAGTGCTCAACCCTCCCCGCACGTCTGACACAAAGACATGCTGCTGAGAGGATGAGCGGAGCGGTGTGACTCTGACTGGAGCGAGGAGAGGATATTAAGAGTCTGAGCATCGTTGTTTTTACTCGCTCCAAGAGCCTCTTTCAAGAGTACAATTCATGGCACCAGCCCATAATATAACTGCATATTAATCAAGAATTCATGTTAAACATATTTAGCTATATAGCTTGATCATAAGGTTACAATGACTGCAGTAGTCGAGCGGGATGTTACAGGAGTTTGTCTGTTTCTTTTACTGATTATTTTCGGGTTAAAGCATGATTTAAACGATACAGCACATTCAAACGAAAACAGATTTCAAACAAATGTAATCTTACAGTGCTACATTATCAGTAGGCTATCTGATTTTGAAATCTTGAAGAACTTCATCGACCTGTTTAGATAAAATAACTGACAAAAATGTACTGTTATTTTCACACATCACATCACAAACAAAAATTTGCACAACAGAAAGCAGCAAATAAAGATTTAATGTTTACAATGTTATTAGTCTGGCATGTGATAAGGGAATAAAGTTTACACACAATAGCCTAAGCCACTTTGAAACTCTCCTGTTATTTTTATTTTTTTTATTATAATTTTTTTATAGGCTACATTATGAACATAACATTTCAAACAAACTGAAATACTTTAGCCACGGAGTGAAGGCGGAGCTTGTTTCTGGTATCAGTACGCACGGAGTGATTATTAAATGCTGCTCCACTCTCACAGACTCTGCTGCCGAGTGAGAGAGATATTTCACCTGACGAAATGAAGACGACCGCAGCAGCAAAAGCACAGCACATCCTCCCAAAAGCAAACTGCAGCAATGCTCGTTGCTCAACTCACCAAGCTTTTCTTTTGTATGGTGCATGGCAGTAAATACAGATATTTAATAAAAACATTAAAAACAAGCAGGGCTGTAACATAACCCATTAAAAAACGCACGCCAGGTCTACACTGGACACAAGTGGCGTGATCCGACAAAAGACAACAGAATCCAGTGACACGCATTTGTGCGTGAAAAAAAAAAAAATTTCAGGCCATATGCTATCGCCCAGCACTAAGGCTATGTTCACACTGCAGGGCTTAATGCTCAATTTCGATTTTTTTTTTTATATATTTTTATTTTGCAAGGCCGTTCACATTTCCAATTAAATGCGACCTTTTGTGATCTCCTGTGTGAACGTGAAATGACCCAGAAGTGACCCGCATGCGCAGAAGTACTCAACGTGCAACGACGTCACTCATTGTTTTCCGAAGTAGCTAACGTTAAACATGGATGTCAACAACAGTGTAGTCAACAGCGGAGCTCTCCTCCTAGAGATTAATTGAGATGAATACCAAAATTGGTCAGTGTAATTAATCTAAAGGCCTTTGTAACGTTTAATTGCGAAGATCTTGAGTTTTTGTTGAAGGGCGTGTCCGTGGCGATCTGACAAATTTCGATGATTCGCTATGAAAAAGGAAGTTGCTATAACTCAGACCTACAATGTCTGAATAGGAAGAGAAGTTGTTTTTTAACTCAGGCATAAAATGTTTGATCTTCCCCAAACTTCACGTTCGATAAGAGTACTGGCCTGAACACATCTGTAGGCCAATATTCCATTATAATGATAGTGCCAGCTGCTGGCTACATGAAGATTGGCACAAATAAATGACTTTGACATATTCCACTTATATTTACAACTTTAAATGTATATTTCTCACCTTTCAGCTTTTTACTAAAGTCACATGCTGGTGGTGAGGCCGGTGCTAGGGCCCATTAATCGCTGCTTGCAGCTTTATTTATAATCATTCTTCTACAAAATTAAATCGCATTTTTTAGGGTTCAACCATGCTCAAAAAGTCATGAAACTTTGCACACGTGTCAGACCTGGTGAAATTTACATCTGATATAGGATTCAGAAGAGGGTGTGGCAAAATGGCTCAACAGTACCACCTATACAAAATAAACCAGCAGCCTTCGAGCTATATTTCATGTACATGCTTGAAAATTGGCACAAACGTAGAGCATCAATACCTACAAAAAAGACTATTTTAGAGTCTTACATTTTTTTCGGGAATCCCTCGTTGATTGGGAACAAAATCACTATTAATCACGGGATAGGGACTGGAAAAAAATTCCAGTGGGCGGGCAACTTTATACACAGATATAGCCTACCTTTTATATAAATAAACCATAAACTAGGGGTTTGCGATATTAAGATTGTGATCGTGGACGATAAAAATGTCTCTACAATCTGCTTTTGAAGAAATGTAGTATCGTGCTGCAGCGCTCATTCTATCAGCTGCAGTTCTGGCTTTTCCATCATATAGATAACGAGCTAGAGTCTCTCTTATTTACATGTGCTTTTGAATGTTTCATTCGCACGCTGCTTTGACCTGTGCTTTTTCTGAGCGCCGCATTCACCCGACAAGAGTATGTGAGAGGAGCGGTGTGATTCTGACTGGAGCGAGGAGCAGATTTTTTAAAAGTTGGAGTGTCATGGTTTTCACTCGCTCCAAGACCGCTTCATCACGAGTACAATTGAATCTCTCCGATCAGAAGGTTATAATGACGGCAATAACCAAGCGGGAAGTTACAGGCTAGTTCTCAAGGAGTTTGTCTGTTCCTTTTACTGAATATTTTTGAGGTAAAGCATGATTTAAACAGATACAGCACAGTCGCTTTCCCAGTAATGCATTTAAAAAGTAATCTTGTGTACTGTTATTTTCATCACAAACAATTTTCAGAGCAGAATGTAGCAATTATATATATTTTAATGCTGACAAGGTTAATAGTTTGGCGTGTGGTAAGGATACAAAAAGTTTGCACATAATTGCCTAAGCCACTTTAAAACAATCCTCTTATTTTATTTTTTATTTTCATATAGGCTTCGTTATGAAAATAACAATGAAATACACTGAAATACTTTATCCACGGAGTGAAGGGTGGAGCGGTGTTTCTGGCATCAGTGCGCGCGGAGCGATTATTAAATGCTCAGAGCAGAGGGAATTTGTTGTGAAAATACTCTGTAATTTTTGGTCATACAGATAAAAGTAATCAATCTTTGGACGTTTATTTGTGTGCACTCCGAATAACAACGAAACACAATAATTAGGCTAAAGCAAACAAGATGCAATCTGGGTCATGTGAACTTGAGCGTGACCCAGGTTAGCATGGATGATTTAAATGAAATTTAATGTGTGTGCAATGTGTATATATATATATATATATATATATATATATATATATATATATATATATATATATATGTGTGTGTGTGTGTGTGTGTGTGTGTGTGTATATATATATATATATATATATATATATATATATATATAGACACACACACACATACACACACGCACATTTTTAAAATTTTAAAATTTCACTAAAGTTGGCATGCTGTTATCTGTAGCCTACTGTATGTTTTTTCCTTTACTGTAACTGAAAGATTCCAGCCAAAAAATATACAATCCGGGAGTGGGCGGGAACGGGAATCTTTCTTCTGGTTTTGGGGACAGGATTTTCCTACAGGTTTTTCCGTGGGATTGGGACGGGATGTTTTTTTTTTTACGGGAATGGAAAGGGACAGATTTGAAAATCCACTCCCGTGTCACCCTCTAGTGACAATGACACCTACAAAGTTTGGTCCAAATATGTCAAAGCTTTGCTGAGATACAGCCTCAAATGCATTTTGGTATCCTTCCAGCAAATTCATTGATGCGCTTAATGAGAACTGTATCAAATATTTTCGTATAAAATCGGACCAATGGTTGATGAGGAGTGCAAAAAAGTAGGTTAACAACATAAATCAAAATGGACGACAGCAAGTTCAGCTTATTATGCCATAGCTAACCTGTTAGCCAGCACCAGAACGCCCTCAGTCCTGAAAGCCTCTAAACTCGCACGTGTCAGTGTTTACGGATAGATTAAATGAAACGGGACAAATTTAATCTTAACCAACAATGTATCATTATAAAGGTCAAAGCCTCAAGCATCGACGACAGATCGCTGTTTTTCAATGGAAAGTTTATAAAGACTTTGCTACATTTGTGTAAGCAGTACACATAAAAACATGAGCAATGGAAACGCTGTACATACCAGATCTGTCGTAATAACGAGTCATAAACACATCCAGATCTGTAAATCCCGGTTTAGATAGAAAGGTAAGGGTCCACTGAACAACATCTCATGGAACATGTTTAGTCCAACGAAGCAATATCATTGTAATATGGATCATAATTCCTTTGTTTATGTTTCAGTTCTTCAACGACAGAACTGTTTGTGTCCGTTATGGAATAACTCACGGTCAGAAACTGTCTTGGTAGTAAAAACACGGCATTTGTTTTTGCAGTGTACAGTGTCACAAACAGAATGAGATGATCCACTGGAAAAAAGAATGAATGAAAGATAGGCGAAAGATAGTATATTTGAATTTTGCCGCTCCCTCGTGATGCGCTCTGACGCACCTGTCAGCTGATGGAGGCGGGCCTTTTTCTTTGTTTCTTTTATTTTTCAACAGTTTTTATATATGTGAGAGTGTGTTTTATGTTGAATGGGAACAGGGAACTACACTAACCTTTTCCACTGGTGGCACTTGGCGCTACTAACTTTTTCAGTTACTGGCGCAAAACATGATTTGGTCGCATAAATTATTTATAGTAAGCTGCTCTGGATGATAATGAACAATAATGAAACTGTATTGCATACAGATATGCTTTTCATTTTACTTGTCATCTTTTAAACCACATGGCTTCTTGTTTTATTTCTTACAGTACACACAGTGCATTGCTCCGTCTTGGTACCTTAACCCAGGGCCGCAGCTGGCCCTGTCTGAAATTGTTTAATATTTATTGTATGTTTGTTCTATTTATTTATGTGTGCTATTTACACAATGTTTACTCTTTTTTAAGTTTGTAGGTGTCCAGAAACTTATTTAAAATAGCACTGCATAGTCTTTACAGTAAAATAAAATACACAGTCAAACCAAAATGTATTCAGACACCTTCTACATTTCTCACATCATCACAGTTTATTTGCTATAGTTTAGAAATTGGTAATAAAATATGATAAGAACTCATAAACTGTGCCAGAACAAATTAATCTTGATAATGTCAGATAGCTTTGATATAAAGATATGTGATGGAATCAACCAAAACTTCAGACAAATGTCAGTATGACCAGATTTACACAACTATCAATACTTTGTTGAACAGTGACCAAGCAAGCTATTTTAATTTTGTTCAGTCTGTGGTGTGAAAAGGTTGCATTGGCAATTAAAGAAAGAAACACTTAAGCAAAACATGATCAGATCCCTAATTCAATTATGTTGTTTTTTTTCAATCAATTTCACTGGTAGTCTACTGTATGAAGAATTTTTGGGTATAATATTTCACTAGTAAAACAATATAATCAATTACATCAGATTTTTGGATTGACTGTGGATAAATTCTTGTTAAAACTACAAAGTAATTCAATCAAGAGCAGTGAGTGAGTTACTTTCATTTTCATACATTAAAGACACTGACAGCAGAGCTAGTAAATTAGATGCGGTCACTTTAAGAGACAATGCATCCATTATAATGATACACATCAGATTTCTTTCTCAGCTCTTTACTTTCACTGAAGACATAGTCACAGACTTTTTCGAACACACTTTCCAAGACAGGTATTTTGACATATTTCGTATGTATCTGTTTTCGGTACAAAAGCAAGAAGACTTTGAGGCGCGTCTCTGCGTGTGCCCTGAACACCTGAACACCGCGCTGAACATCGTGGTGCCAGAGTTTTTCCTACATTGAAAATTTTTTGGCGGCCGTCAAAATGAATTTTTGTCCCGCCAAAGCCTTATTTGATCTCTAATTGGGTTTTGTGAGTGAAGCAGTCTACTGACGGAGTGACGGAGAGAACGAGCTCAGCGCCCCTCCCCCGCGCGGGCACTCTCTGTCTTCAGTTCTGTCTTTGCTCTCTCCCTCATATCAAAATCAGCTGATCCCAGGGTCGTCGATAATGGGGTGAAAGGTGGTGAAAGGTGGTGAAAGGTGGTGAGGCCAGCCTAAAAATATGCTCAGGACAGTTGACAGGCCACTGCTGCTTGTGGTCACAAAAGCTTATCATTTTCAGGTGTTTTTAAGCCTTGTCACTTGTCGATTTAAACATTAAAAAGAGTTTAAAGCATTCAAACACAAGACGCGGAAAAGCTCAACTGAGAAGCTTTTACTCGCGCGCTGTATTTGGTGAGCAAGCGGAGAGAGAGCCGCGTCTCACAGACAGCAACACTGAACTGAGCTCTCCTTTTTGAAGTTCTCCTCGAACTTTCTCCTGCACCTGAACGAACGACTACAAATCTCAGTTTAAACAAATAGAAAAGGAGGTGAAAGCGCCCAATTCACCACTGAGGTGTTCTGTTGTTCAGAGCTTATGCAGAGAGAGGCATCTCAAAACGCTTGAACACTGAATTTGCGTTATTTTGCTCTTGTACCGTCAAATACAAACACAGACAAATTCATATCGTCTTGGAAAGTATGTTCAAAAAAAAAAAACTGTTGGTTATGTCTTAGGTGAAAGTAAAAAGTTTAGAATTTTTTTGATGTGTATTATATTGAGAATGAGGAGTTGTCGTCATAGCACAGAGCCCCTCCCACTCGATATCACAATCTCCGCCATGTTGGCCGGACACCGGCGGCGAAACATACTGTTTACGTGTGTTGTTAACTCGGTAGTAGAGGAGGTTCTTGCAATTCTGCACTGTTTTACCATGACTGGAAATTACTGCTGCATTAAAAACTGCTCCAGTACCTCACACGATACATATGAAACACATAGGAACAATGGAATACAGGTTTTTTTAGGTTACACCAAGCGCAAAACAGTGGACTATCGACCCATACGAGCTCCCTGCAGCAGAGTGGCACAGAGACCTGGACCATTTACCTCCATGCACATATATGGACATTGTGAATAAAGTAAGGTTATTCACATGTGTTTTAGCGTGTTGTAATTACATTGCATTTAGCAGACACTTCTGGACCAAAAGGACAAAGTAACTTAAACTAGAATTAAAAGTTAGTGAACTAACTTTGATGTTGGCTTGGCCATGGGGCAAAGGAGACACAGTACTTGTGCGCCCAACATACTTGAGCTGCCCCGCTACAAAAAATAAATAAATAAATAATAATAAAAAAATACACCTGTATTGCATTTTTTCCTTTTTTTACCTTGCTGTTTTCTTTTCTAATAAAAAGCCTAGGTTATGATACAGCTATGATAACAGCTACGACACGGTTTTCTAGCTGGATGCGATATTTAGTCATGCATATTTTTCTCTAATATTTTTTTTTTAATAAATATTCATTATTTTTTTTAATAAACTTAAAAAAGGCCCAATATAGTAATAATGCAAAACTATAATCTCCTAAATACCATTCAATTTGATCTTATTTTCATAGTACTGCAACATATTTCTCAAGTTATCACACTATCATATTGTGCATATAATAGTACTCACAGAAGGACTCATAATTTACTTGAAAAGAGGCAATTTATGTATTCACTTGTATTTTTAACCGATTTAAAAGTGAAACTAAACTAATCCTGTGCTCCGCTGATGAATAAAGTTACTTTAATATTCAAATCCGGTATCATTGATCACCTTCCGATTTATATATCAAAGTTTTATGTTCACATGGCTGTTTTCATTTCTATTCACCAAGCAATTTTTCTATGGACCACTGCTGTCTTCCTTTTCTAATAAAAAGCCTAGGCTATGACAATAGCTTCAACAGAATTGGCTATTGAACATAAACTGTTGAGAAATAAAATGGAAGTTGATCATGATACTCGATTTGAATATTAAAGTAATTTCATTTACCAACTGCTTTGTCTCTGAATATATCTTGAAGTATTTAGTATTTATCCTGTGGCGGCATCGTGTGGACAACATAAGCAATGTGGCCTTCATTTCCCATTAAAATCTAATTTACTAAAGGCAGCAGGTAAATGCAGTCTCTTTTAAAACCCCTTAACAGTCACCCCCCATTTTTGGCATGGAGACAGAAACGACATCCCCAAAATAAAAATGTTTTTGCTCATGATTCTTTCTGACTAGATACATAATCAACATTTGTCCACAAAGCTGACACTTCAAAGTTTACTGTTCAGGAATCAGAATCACTCAGACTGTTATGATAATAGAGATATATAAACTCAAACATAAAAACTAAAATAAAAATACTAAAAACATTTTTTAAAATGTATTAAAAAAATTGTTGATGAAGGATATGAGTTTAGCACAGTGTAGCTAAAGCCAAAAGTCTACCAAAGCTTCATATGAAAATTTCATAATGTAATCTGTAAAACTGTGAATTTTATGAAATATTTCATGTCATGAAAGGCCATGTCATGTGTGTTTTTAGAGAAGGCTAATCAAATTGATTTATGGCACTTGTTATCTCTGTAAAATCTCACATGCAAACATTCCTGTGCTCTCTGTATGTGTGTTGGCTTTGAAAACTCCCCGTTTCATGATTATATTGTTCTCACCAAATGAGTCTTTCGAACCTCCGCCTGGTATGAGACATTATCCGCATTAATCTTTTATCATTATTATTTTGCTTTTATTACACCTTAATCAGCCTTTGTTGTGGTTATTACAAGCTTTACAATCCACAAAACTGCTATCTCACTTAGTTTCAGTATGCATTTAGCCCTTATTTATCAAAAGTCTTACTATGAAAGATATTGTGACAGAAATGCATTATGAAGAAATGCACCTGCTATTAGTAGCATTAGAGCTAACGTTAACATCAAGCTACATCAGACAATTTATTAAATTATTAGTACACTTTTACTAAAAACTCACTTTAAACCCTGATCGAGTGTTTGTAATAACTTCATTTAGCGATCAGGGGTGGAATTTGGTCGTTTACTATTGTAAAAATATGCTATTTGTAGCCTTTTTCATCGCTGCACAAGTTAGCATTTCCGATGTACATTTTCGATTTTTTTATAAAAACGCCCCAGATATCAAGAAAATATCATACCAAGTTTTACTATCGTAATCGCGGGTTTATTATTCGAATATTCCGTGTGTACAGAGGTGTTTCAGTGTTATGGTAAGATATGAACCAGGAAGTTTACAGGAAGCATGTGACACGATGTGGCAGTGTCCGGACATGACACTCCAAGACTGACATTGGGAAGGACCAATCGGAGTCTGAGTGACACACAGCACGAGCTCACGCCACTCCACACACACACACACAGATCGCTGGGAGAGGCTGTTGATCATCAGATCGCGTAAATCAGTGGAAAATGAATAGAAATGATGATTCTGTCTGAAGAAATATGAAGTAAACATCAGTAAATATATCCATATATCTCCGCAGATATGCATCTTTGGTCTATAAATCCTTATTGACGCTGTTCAGTCTGTGAACACAAATAAACCGCTGCTGACGTGACTGAATTTGAATGAGTGGAGAATGTCTATTCAAAATGTGGCATAATACGGATTTATTATTTTACTAAATAACTGTCACTGCAACAACGTTTTATCAAAATATTCGTCAAATATCGAAGCTTGAGTCTTTAAACTTTCAATTGATGCACAGTTCGTCTAGATAAAGTATACTCTTATAAGAGTGATGTTTAAAGTGCTGTGAAATTGAAACAATAATAAACTGGGGCCGTCGGCGATGTTTGCAAGTAAAGGGGTTTTAATATTCAATCCAGCATTAATACTACCCATTTTCAATTTATTTCTCAACAGTTTATGTTCGCCAAGCTATTATGAATTCTGAAATAATCGTGTACTTGATTTGTCCTATCTACCGACGAAAAGCCAGAATCACTGTCCTCTGAAGCTGGAGAGATGGATGTTATTTTCACCTAAGACAAAAAGATCATACAAGCACTCATTTTGATCTCTATATTCTTCTAATTGTTTTGATTCGCTGCACTGTTTTAATTTAAAAGGCTGTCGTGACTTTTTTTCCTTCCAGTATTCATAAGATGTATCACGCTGCATGGGCTGCTGATGAAGCGCTCATTTCTCTCGTCTTTCTCTCAGTTCTTTGGCCAGAGACATAATTTATTAATGAGATCCGATCCGGTATAATAACATATGTTGGTTTAGCTTGGCAGTGTGAATGAAATGTGTATTTATTTATCCGATCTCTCCCCGAAACGCTGCTGTCATGTGACTTTTTCTCCCTCGATGTCAAATGATATTTCGTTTTGCATGGCTCAACAAACACCTGGATTTTGCTCTTGTTTTTTTCTAATGAGTGGATTGTATTATTTTAAGAAGCTCTTAAAAATATATATAAATTAATTTTACCATGTTGTGACGATGGCAATTGATGTGACGTTCTGCCTGACAGATAAAATCTCACAAGCACATATAAACACTAATTTTCATGTGTATAATATATTCTTTTATTTGTTTTGTGCCGTTTCGCTGCAGTGTTTTATTGTGAAAGGCTGTAAATTCTCTGAACTTCAAGTGTTCAGAGAAATACATCGCGAGCTCGCAGGCAGTTGGCTGCCGCGAATATATCATGTTATTACTTTAAACAGTTCAGAAACATCTGAATTTAGCTCTTGGTGTGTTCTAACGTGTGGATTGCGTGCAATCGCCGTTTTAAAAGTTCTTAAATAAGAATAAATTCGCTCGTTGTGAGCTCCGTGTAGACAATGCATGCATGACCAGCAGATGATTCTTATCACATTTGATTCTACTCGCTTATTATATAAATTTTTCTACATTTTGAACACAAACAAAGTTACGGACCGCAGCTCTGATTGGTTATTTTTTACCGGGAGCGATGGAGTTTCTGCAAATGGCAATAGGACCACTGGGAGGAGTTTGATTTTTTTCACAGATTATCTGTCTCATATTCTACTGTCAGGACATAATGACAGGTTTAATAAATATGTAAAAAATATTTTTTTTTTTTTTTTTACAAAAGTTCCCTACAGCACCTTTAACTTAGTGATTCCTCCGTGTACCACTAGACACACTTTTTACCACACTTTGAGAACCACTGGTTTAGGCTAACATTAGAGATGCAATCTCTCAAATGACATCATAATGGTATGATTAATAATCAATTACTTACCTTCACAGTCTTAAATACATTCTAAACACTTATAATATTTGCCCTCTCAACTCTATAGCTTTGCAATAAAATTCACTTTAAAGATTTTAACTCCAAATTTGTGTACTTTTATTGTACTGAAGTATAAAGTATAGCACGTGCAGGAATCACAATGTCTCATGTCATTAAAAAAAAAAAAAAAAAAACATATGCCCCAACAACAAAAGCATATAAGGGAGAATTATTATTTCAATTATTAAATAAAAACTAGTTAAATACACATGAAATAAGCTAAATATTAATGGTATAACAATTAAATAATGGATTAAATATTTTGAAATATTATTTAGATTAAAGTTTTTAAGTTTTATCTTTTACTTGTTAAAGCTGCTAAATATATTCAGTCAACACAGTCTTGTTACTGTTATAGATTTGCTGCTCTGAATTTAGTCTGAATCACTAAATGGACCACTCTATTTTGACATTGGCTTGTCTTCCATTATTCCATTATTACTGTCAATCGTAGCAATGGGTCAAGAACAATTTAGCAGATTTACCTGCATAATATTTAACATCCACGTTTGTCATTCCTGAAATGGTAAATGTGGAAGTTTGGTCCTCTTAGATAAACAAAAAATGACTTCAAATTGTGAATAGATTTTAAAGAGAAACTGAGAAAAGGGCACTCCTCTTAAAGCACTGTACAACTGACTGGAAATGACTGAGCTGGCTAATCTAAAACCAGGAAGTAATCGTGCATATGTTCAATTAACAGAGCATTAGTGATTCTTTTGGAATATGATACAATATTTTTTTTTCTCTCTGTCTCTTTTTACATTACACACAAACATAACTATTACATTATGAAATTAACAGTATTATACAACTCAAAGGTAATTCAAACTGAGTTACAATTTCAAATTCTACATATCATTTGATGTTTTATTGTTCTGTGTTGTTATGTGATTGTATTTGCTATTATTATTATTATATATTATAGTAAAGTTTTATTTTTATATTCAACTTCTGGTCTCCTGTATACACTTTATATGCTTCTCCTCATGCCTTTCGAGACTAGAATGGTTCCAGTGGACATTTACATTTGAGGACACAAGTGCTACATACTGTGTGGAATCCTTTAGGATTTTGTGAGGGATTATATATATATATATATATATATATATATATATATATATATAAAATTCAAGTCTAATAAATAAGTAAGCTTGAAAAGCCAATTTCTGAGCAATAACAGCTTTGGTTTTTTTCACATTAGCGATTTATATTATGATATCATATATTGTTATGACGAATTTAACTCCAGTGTGCGATAGTAGTTTTTAAATGATTTTAAATAGAAGTTCTTGGAAAGTAACACAGCACTATAAAAAAGTCGGGTAATCTGCATCATTTATTTACATCGAGGGTCAAATCAAATTTGAATGGCACACTAGTTACACTTTTTTTGCGAGTGCTGAACAGGTGTGTTATAAAGAATGATTTTGCTCAGGCTGCAGAAAACACATCCTTGAAATGTTCGTGTATACAAATAAACAAACAAACAACTTATATGCATTAAATATTATCATAATGTAAACGCTGTGCACGCGCCACTACGAGAAGCTGATTGTTGGTCGAATGTGTCCAAACAACTCCTTTTGCCGGATCGGTTCAAATCCAGCCGCAGCCGAGGTCAAATATACATAGAGTTTTCTGAAACAGACGGGACATAGACATACCTTATTCAGCACCAATCACAGTCGTACGAGATTTATTTTGTATCGCACACTGACAGAAGATGGCAGAACTCGAATTTTCTTTCTACTTCTTCTTCTTCTGTGGGTTTAATGGCGAAGTTGCATGACAGCTTTTCGGTGCATATCGCCACCTCCTGTGCTGGCGTGTGAAATGATTTTAGTCTGTGTGTGCTTGAAAAAAAATCTATATGCTGTTTTTAAAATTATCATTTGTAATGAATTAAAAAAAAAAAAAAAAAAGATTTTAGAATTTTACCTGATCCTTGATTTGTATTTAATACATTTCTGATTGTATATTCTTTGCATCCCATGTTCATTTCCTGCTCATACCTAGGACATATCTGTACTGTTTACCTATTACTGTATATAAATAGTATAATTAAGTTTAGTATGTTCCATTCTTAGTCTTGCTACAATAATCCGATCTTCTCTACTGAAGCTATGTAGCCATTTACTTTTTCTAATATTGTTTTCTACATTATAAAGATGCCTTCATGTAACACAAATATTCCACTTTCCTAACCACTTTTTATTGCAGGCTTCTTCAATTATTATTTTTCCTTCCTTCTTACTTAATGAGACAACAAGATTAGGAGAGTTCAGTTAAAGTGCTTATATTGCCATATTAAAAGCTTTTTCATTTCCTGGTATATTAACATGTGCTGGTATCCACAAAATTCTATGTTATTCTTGCTTGTATTAGTCTATATGCCTAATATGGTGAGATTTGGATCTCGGTACAGAGAACGTCAATGTTGCAGAGATGCAGAAATTTCTGCATCATGGAAAGAATCCCGACTCTGGTTGCATCAGTTTTGGGCCAAGCAGCAGCAATCAACGGATTGAGAGAAGGTGGCTTACAGTTAAAAGTCAGTGCATCCAGTTTTGGATGAACCTGTTTGACAATATGAAAGAGGATGGACATTATGCTGGCACTTTCCTGGACAAATGTTTGATCCAATTCTGTTTTCAAAACTTAAATGATCACAAAATTGCATCTAATTCGACTTGTACACTGTATTACACTTTATTGGTGTCAACCTTTACATAAAACTTTTAATTCTGTGGAACACTTAATTGAAATGAAAAGTCAGGACTGCTAATGTAAAAAAAAAAAAAAAAAAAAAAAAATGCTGTATGGGTTTTGTTCTGCATAAGCAAAGTTTATGTTACATTATTCATGAAACAAGATTGGGTGTGTACTGTTGGAAAACAGCACAACATAAATTTAGCAATCCCACCCTTGAGCGACTTTTGAGTAAACACCATGCATCATATAATAACTTAATTAATAATATTGATAGTTCATCGTCTAGCTGACTACGTCTTGTATTATTATTATTATTATTATTTTTTTTTTTTTCTAAAATCCTGTCAAATGTGCCTGTCAAATGTGCACTACTAGCTACTACTAAATATTGTAGAAACATAATTTTCTGTAAAGTTGCTTTGTAACGATTTGTATTGTAAAAAGCGCTATACATATAAAATTGAATTGAATTGAATTGAATTGCATTGAAACATATCCTTAAGACATCACATACTGAAAGGAAAGCAATGCTCACTGTAGTCAAACAAATTTTCAACTAACAGTAACGCTATAAACACAGCAACGCTAAAACAGGTTTGGATGTAGTGCTACTGGATCAAAGAAAAAAAAATTATCCATGTCTTTGCACTGAAATTGTGCAATACTTGTATGTCTGTAAGACATCATATAAGTAAAGGAAATGCTCATCAGTCTTACAATTGACTAGGGTTGCCACCTTCAATACAGAAAAATAAGGGACCCACGGGGGTTGGGGGGGTGATGGTGTTGGGGGGTACGATGACCAAAGGTCCGATGACGTGCCAGTGGTGGTAAATCATGACTTAAAACGTGTTTTCATAAAAATATTAATTGCTAATGAACTTTAGTAATTGTATAAGTTGGCATGAACACAGATTTTGCATTAAATATTTGTCATTGTTTGCAGACAGCAACACCATCCAAACAGTGAAACCACATAATTAATAACCGATCTACAAACATTTCTAAATTCATGTAAAACACACATTTTTTTAAATTATTATTATTGGTAAGTTAATCTATTTTATATAGTCTATTGCTAATTCTATAGTAACCTGTTGAAGAATGCAATCATTAGGGCTCAAGCCCGAAGGGGCGAAGAGCCCTATTGTTCTTCTAAGGATTATTCTTCTTATTAGGGCCCGAGCACCGATGGTGTGAGGACCCTCTTGGAATTGCTCCGTTTATTATTAGGGCCCGTGCACCGAGGTGCGAGGACCCTCTTGTATCTGCTTTGTTTATTAGGGCTCAAGCCTGGAGGGCGAGAGCCCTATTGTTTTCCTTAGGATTATTTGTTATTAGGGCTCAAGCCTGGAGGGCGAGAGCCCTATTGTTTTCCTTAGGATTATTAGGGCTCAAGCCTGGAGGGCGAGAGCCCTATTGTTTTCCTTAGGATTATTTGTTATTATTAGGGCTCAAGCCCGAAGGGGCGAAGAGCCCTATTGTTCTTCTAAGGATTATTAGGGCTCAAGCCCGAAGGGGCGAAGAGCCCTATTGTTCTTCTAAGGATTATTAGGGCTCAAGCCCAAAGGGCGAGAGGCCTATTGTTTTCCTTAGGATTATTTTTTATTATTAGGGCTCAAGCCCAAAGGGCGAGAGGCCTATTGTTTTCCTTAGGATTATTTTTTATTATTATTATTATTATTTTTTTTCCAACGTCTCGGGGGCTTTTGGGGCCCTTAACGTGCTTAAAAAGTCTTGAAAATTGGCACACAGATTGGAACCTGCGGCCATTAGGGCCGGGCAGAGACTGATACACGGGCGTGGCACAGGGGCTCTACAGCGCCCCCTGGAATATGGAGGGCCATATATCATACATTCTTGCTCGTAGACGTATGAAACTCGGTACACATATAAATCTCATCAATCCAAACAACTTTTGTATTGCATATCATAGGCTCCGCCCAACAGGAAGTTGGCTATTTAGGGTTTAGTATTCAAATTTTTCGTCAAAGTTGTGGGGGCTTTTGGGGTCCTTAACATACTCAAAAACTCTTGAAAATTCGCGCACACTTTGGAATCTGTGGCCTTTAGGAGCCTGCAGAGGCTGGGACCCGGGCGTGGCACAGGGGCTCTACGGCGCCCCCTGGAACACAGTCAGAAATGTTGATGTATAGCTCACACATACTTGCACATATTCATATGAAACTCAGTACACATATAGATCTCATCGTGCCGAACAACTTTTGTATTGCATGTCATAGGCTCCACCCAAAAGGAAGTCAGCTATTTAGAGTTATGTAAAAAGCGCATGCTCTGGAATTTGAAATACTTGTCATAGGTTTTTTTCTCGATTGCCGCCAAACTCGGTCAACATGATCTCAAGACACTGGGGATGAAAAATTGCCAGGGGATTTTTGATATCTCGAACGGTTTGCTCGTGGCGAGGCGTTGAAATTATGGCAAGAAATTAGAAACAGGAAGTGTCTAATACCATCCACATACATTTCCTGATTTTAATCAAACTTCATCAGATTATTCGTTGTATAATGTCGATCGCATATATGTGACTATTAGGAGTCAAAGTTATAGCGCCACCAACTGGCAGAAGGAAGTGTGTCATTTTCAAAATGATTTGAATTCAGCATCTTATTATTACTCGATTTGCTTCAAACTTCATCAGAATAATGTTAAAACACAGCCGATATAAATCTGCAAGGGGGATATTAATATCTAAAAAATTGTTGCCGTGGCAACATGTCAAACTGGAATACTTCTCAGGTGATTTTGAGGCAAATAACATACTTAGAATTTCACAAAACTCTGAACACACATCAGTATTTCTGATAGGAACTTAAATTGTGAATGGATTTTGGATAGCTTGAATGGTTTTGCCGTGGTGATTTTTTTAAATGACCTTACAAAGGGAATCATTATTGTATTTTTAAATTGCAGCTTCCAAACACGTCAAATATTTTTTTCATACAGATGAAAAAGTCATTCTGAGGAAATATGCATAGTTTCACGACTTTACAACACTGTATGGATAACAGAAAATTAAAAAACTGTCAGACATCTCATCTCACTCTGTCCCTCTGTTTGAGTATATGTGCTTCAGACTTCCATTGTCTGAGAGAAATAGCGCCCCTACAGGTTAAATTCCCGAACTTTTACTTTCACTTTTAAATCGGTTAAAAATACAAACAAATACTTAGATTTAATTCACACTGACAAGCTAAACCAACATATCTGATTATTACCGGTTCAGGGCTCATGGATAAATTATTTCTGGCCAGAGATATGTGAGCAATAGGAGAGATGAATCACCGCTGTGACCACGAGCGTCTGGAGTAAAGAGCTCAGAAAAAACGAATTTATTCCTGTTTTAAAGCTTTTAAAAATAAATTATTACAGCGATATCACACAATCAACCAATTAGAACACACCAAGAGCTAAATTAAGATGTTTTTGAACTGTTTGTGTGAAAATGAAATATTTGTGGCTGCCTATCTGAAATCACCGCCTCCGATCAGCGCGTACAGTGTCCAGCTCAAAACAAACGAATTTATTCTTGTTTAAGAGCTTTTTTAAATAAAATATTACCACAAATGCACACAATAAACCCATTGTAACACAACAAGAGCTAAATGCAGGTGTTTGTGACCTGTTTAAGTGTGCACGACTATTTGAAAGCGCGACTGGCAGAATAACATGTATCTCTGGAGCTGCAGGATTCTGGCTTTCGTCGTACGAACGAACACATCACGGACAAGATTATTTCAAAATACATAATAGCTTGGCGAATATAAACGAAAACAGCCACGTGAACATAAACTGGATCTAATGGATTTGAATATTAAAGTGACCACATTTACCACTTGTTTCTGTCTTCAATTTTAATCTATATAAAAAAGGAAACTCATTCGACTTGGCTGCTTTTTTAATGTGTGCGTATTTATTTATTTATCTTTTTATACATTTTGTATAATTTCATAGTTTGTGTATTACAATTATAAAAACAAAAATAAAATTAGCCACTCACATAGAAATAGCTTAGGCCTTAACCTTTTTCTGACAGTTTTAGGGATTTTTAAAAATCCTAAAAAAACCTTATTTGTGCTGCAAATAATAATTTCAAACTCATTTGATACTGACCTATGACATCCTGTGACATTATATTTATTTTAATTTACATAATCTCATGGATGTAACAGTAAATCTGTTCAGCTCACAGATCAATACTAAGCTGTAATGCAAGCAGAACTTTCACAAATGCTTATGAGTCATTTAAGGATTTGATAACACTGTAAAATAATGTCTAATTTGTTAACATTAGCAAATTCATTGATAACACTTTATAATAACTGCACTCATTATTAAATAGTCAGTTCATGCTTTATAAAGCCTTGTCCCAATATCAATAGTCAGTAGTAAGCAGTTTATAAATACAGCTATAAATAGCTTGTCCTTGGTTTATAAGCACATTTATTAAAAATGAGAGTAAGTTATCTTCCTATGAAAAATAAAAGATAAAAATAAACAAACAACAACACAGATTGATACAGAACTCAGAAATTTTATTGTGGATTTATGATAAAGCCTGCAAATGAATTCATACTCCTTCTCATACTACTCCATACTCCTTTTTCAACATTATGCCTATATACTGAGATGTTAAATTGTGAATGGGTTTAGGATAGCTTAAATGGTGTTGCCATAGAGATTTATTAAAGTAACATAAAAAAATACAATAGTTATTTTACTATATCTTTACAATTTTTCATTCTAAATCTTCATAATTTTTTATATAAGTAGAAGTCCTCATTTGAAGGAAGCACAGTAAGTTTCATAGCTTTATCACTTTCAAGAGCCAGCATAAAATTTAAACTATCATAACTTATAAATCAAGCTTGCAATTCTTAGTACCTATAATGGCCACCAGAGGGAGCTATAGGATTACTTTTAAATAATTATTGTAGAAACGAGTATGATTTAAATCATTTATAGAAATCTTTCAAAAAAAAAATGAATTGTATATATTTTACTGATAAAATGACCCTCACTTAATTAGAATAACAAGCTGAAGTATTTTGAACTGTATATTAAGAATAATTCTTTATAGGCTTTATGGACAGATAACGTTTTGAGTGACTCTTGAAGGTTCAGCACCACATCCTCTTTTACCACTGTTTAAAGAATTAATCTTACAGAATAGGTGTGAATGAATTTTGGATAGCTTGAATGGTTTTGCCGTGATGATTTTTTGAAATAATAGTAAAAAAGGAACCAGTAAATGTCTTTTTATTTTTTTAAAGTGCAGCTTCTAAACACTTAAAAAAAAAAATGTACACATAGAAGACCAGTCATTCTGAGGCATATTTCCTCAGAATGACTGGTCTCATGACCATAGTTTCATGACTATACAACACTGTATGGATGATAGAAAATTAAAAAAAACTATCATACATCTGATGTCACTCAGTCACACTGTCACTGTGGGTAATGTGTGTGTGTGTGTGTGTGTGTGTGTTAAGTGAATTAGGTGTGAAACTATCAGGGTGCATTTAGTCTCCAGCGCCAACATTTTACAGAACTGCCACTTTCCTGGAGTCTCCAGAATTACTCGGTGTCAGGCTCTGAGAGACTTAAGATTCCAAAAAATGATTTAATTAGAATACCATGAAGTATTGTGAAATACTATATATTAAGTCTTTATATATAGGCTTTATGAACAGATTAGAGTGACTCGTGAAGGACCAGCACCACCTCCTCTTGTTCGATGGTTTGAGGAATATATCTTCCAGAATCCAGGATTAAGATTTAGGAGCTCATTTTTATTCCACCTCCTTTCCTGAAAAGTCTGTCTTGCAGAATTGACTAAAAATTAATCTTCACATTAATTACTAATTATTTTGCAATTCTTTTTGTCAGTTCTTCTTGACCTGCTTTTTTCTTCTTCTTTTCTGACCTCATGACCCAGTCAGTATTTTTTGTACAATGGTCAAGTCTTAACTTATCCATTTCTGTATTGCATTTGTGTTTGATATTTCTCATGGGTATTTCATAATTTTCGACCTTACAGTTTGAGTTAAAAGTCTATTTTAGCGCATTTCATCTGTAAAAGAAAACATGCCTAATAATTCTGCACACATGAATATAAGGAGTTTTTCTCTTCCAGCTTTCCTGGACTATTGTATAGCACTCATAAATGATTAAATAAAAAATAATGGTAGTTATTAAGATTTATATGGTTAGGAATTGGTAAAATGTGCTTGGAAAAAAATCACAATAAAACAATGTTTTAATGTTTAAGTTTGGAATATTAACTGACGTGAATGAATGCTATATAAATATTGTTCATGTTAACATAATGTTTATGAATGGAATCTTATTGTAAAGTGTTACTAAAGTTATACATATATATTGTTCTGTGAATGTGATTTTAAAGTCTAGATGATTCGGATTAACCCTTTAACTGCCATATCCTTTAAAACCTCACTGCCAGAGGGATATTGTGAATGCATGTGCCCGCTGGGCACAGTTTACCTGATGCCACCGGGGTGGCGATGGCACTGGTGGCTTGAGCCCGCCATCGCTGCTTGCAGCTATATTTAGGGCTCAAGCCTGGAGGGCGAGAGCCCTATTGTTTTCCTTAGGATTATTTGTTATTATTATTATTTATTATTATTATTTTTCTTCAAGGTTTCGGGGGCTTTTGGGGCCCTTAACATGCTTAAAAAGTCTTGAAAATTGGCACACACATTGGAACCTGCGGCCATTAGGGCCGGGCAGAGACTGATACACGGGCGTGGCACAGGGGCTCTACAGCGCCCCCTGGAATGCTGAGGGCCATATATCATACATACTTGCACGTAGACGCACAAAACTCGGTACACATATAGAACTCATCAATACAAATAACTTTCGAATTGCATATCATAGGCTCCGCCCAACAGGAAGTTGGCTATTTGGGGTTTATTATTCATATTTGTCGTCAAAGTTGTGGGGGCTTTTGGGGTCCTTAACATACTCAAAAACTCTTGAAAATTTGCGCACACTTTGGAATCTGTGGCCTTTAGGAGCCTGCAGAGGTTGGGACCCGGGCGTGGCACAGGGGCTCTACGGCGCCCCCTGGAATACAGCCATTAATATTGATGTATAGCTCACACATACTTACACGTATTAATATGAAACTCAGTACACATATAGATCTCATCGTGCCGAACAACTTGCGTATTGCATGTCATAGGCTCCGCCCAACAGGAAGTCAGCTATTTAGAGTTATGTAAAAAGCGCATGCTCTGGAATTTGAAATACTTGTCATAGGGTTTTTTGCCGATTGACACCAAACTCGGTCAACATGATCTCAAGACATTGGGGATGAAAAATTGCCAGGGGATTTTTGAAATCTCAAACGGTTTGCTCGTAGTGAGGCGTTGAATTTATGGCGAGAATTGAGAAACAGGAAGTGTCTAATACCATCCACATACATTTCCTAATTGTAATCAAACTTCATCAGATTATTCATTGTATGATGTCGATCGCATATATGTGACTATTAGGAGTCAAAGTTATAGCGCCACCAACTGGCAGCAGGAAGTGTGTCATTTTCAAAATGCTTTGAATTCAGCATCTTATTTTTACTCGATTTGCTTCAAACTTCATCAGAATAATGTTAAAACACAGTCGATATAAATCTGCTGGGGGGATATTGATATCTAAAAATATTGTTGCCGTGGCAACATGTCAAACTGGAATACTTCTCAGGTGATTTTGAGGCATATAACATGCTTAGAATTTCATCAAACTAAGAACACATATCAGTATTAGTGACAGCTAGACACTGGCAAAAGTTCATAAGAGGGCGTGGAAGAGGCACTCTATAGCGCCACCTTTTGTCAAAAGTGGGGGGGTTAGTTTTAGCTACAGACACCAAACTCAGTACAAAAATTGTTCTTATCAAGACGGACAACTTTCTAATTCACAGTCATCAGCTACAACCAACAGGAAGTCGGCTATTTTGATTTGAATGTGGATTGTTTTTTACATTTAGCTGTGAATTAATGCATACTGCTCAGAGGAGAGTAACACTATACACACCAAACTTGGTGTACATGTTGAAAAAACATTGAGGAACTTAAATTGTGAATGGGTTTTGGATAGCTTGGATGGTTTTGTCGTGGTGATTTTTTTAAATGACAATAAAGATGGAATTATTAATTTTCCTGCATTTTTAAATTCCAAACACTTCAAAACCTTTTTTCATACAGAAAAAAAGTTATTCTGAGTAAATATGCACAGTTTCATGACTTTACAACACTGTATGGATAACAGAAAATTAAAAAAACTGTCAGACATCTCATCTCACTCTGTCCCTCTGTTTGAGTGTGTGTGCTTAGACATCCATTGTCTGAGAGAAATAGCGCCCCTACAGGTGCAGTTACCGGCTAAAAAAAGGGAGGAGACTGTCTTTTGGTTTCACTTTTAAATCGGTTAAAATACAAATAAATACTTGGATTTAATTCACACTGACAAGCTAAACCAACATATATGATTATTATCAGGTCAGGGCTCATTAATAATGGATGTGTGGTCAGTGATACGTGAGAAACACAAGAGATGAATCACTGCTCTGAACAGGAGCGTGTGGAATGACGAGCTCAGAAAAAAACGAGTTTATTCTTGTTTTATAGCTATTAAAAATAAAGTATTGCAGCGATATCACACAATTCACCAATTAGAGCACACCAAGAGCTAAATTAAGATGTTTTTGAACTGTTTGTGTGAAAATGAAATATTCGCGGCTGCCTATATCTGAAATCACTGCCTCTGATCAGCGCGCACAGTGTCACAAGTTCAAAACTAACGAATTTATTCTTGTTTAAGATAAATTATTGCCATAAATGCACACAATACATCCATTATAACACAACACGAGCTAAATGCAGGTCTTTTGTGACCCGTTTAAGTGTGCAAGACTATTTGAAAGCGCGACTGGCAGAATAACATATATCTCTCGAGCTGCAGGATTCTGCCTTTCGTCGTAAGAACGAACACATCAAGGACAAGATTATTTCAAAATACATAATAGCTTGGCGAATATAAACGAAAACAGCCACGTGAACATAAACTGTTGAGAAATAAATCTAAAGTGGATCTACTGGAATTTAATATTAAGTGACCGCATATACCAGCTGCTTCTGTCTTCAATTTTAATCTATATAAAAAATTAAACTCATTCATCTTGGCTGCTTTTTTAATGTGTGTACGTATCTATTTATTATTTTGCTCTAACAAGATTTAATCTATATTTAATTAAATCAATTACATTTTATTTTACATTTTATTTTTCCATTTCTGCATCTAAACGCCTAAAAACCTAAAACATGCTCTATTATACTATTGTTAGCAATTTCTTTATCGTCCAATTTATCTGGTGTACACGCTTTTATTTTCATAATAAACTTGTTTGTTAGATTATACACAGTTATAGTGGTCTATAATAAATATTGACAGGTTTTATTCAAGCTGTTTAGAATGATTGCCGTAGGCTAATTTTTTAAAATGTAAATCCAAAAAAAAAAAAATAAAAAAAAATAATAATAATAATAATTTTTAAATAAATAAAGACCATTGGAAAAGAATAACTTGTACTTTTTTATACATTTTGTATAGATTCATAGTTTATGCATTATAGTTATAAAAACAAACAAATTTAGCCACTCACATAGAAATCTTAGGCCTTATCCTTTTCTGACAGTTTTAGGGATTTTTAAAAATCCTAAAAAACCTTATTTGTGCTGCAAATAATAATTTCTAATTAATTTGATACTGACCTCTGACATCCTGTGACATGATATTTATTTGAATTTACATAATCTCATGGACGTAACAGTAAAACTGTTCAGCTCACAGATCAAGACTAAGCTGTAATGCAAGCAGAACTTTCACAAATGCTTGTAGGTCAATAAAATCATTACAAAACACTTACAAATCATTTAAGGGATTTGATAACACTGTAAAATAATGTCTAATTTGTTAACATTAGCAAATGCATTGATAACACTTTATACTAACTGCACTCATTAGTAAATAGTCAGTTCATTCTTCATAAAGCCTTGTCCCAATATTAAAAGTCAGTAGTAAGCAGTTTATAAATACAGCTATAAATAGCTTGTTCTTGGTTTATAAGCACATTTGTTAAAAAGGAGAGTAAAGGATCAGTTATCTTCCTATGAAAAATAAAAAAATAAAAATAAACAAACAACAACACAGATTGATACAGAACTCAGAAATGTCATTGTGGATTTATGATAAACTCAGCCTGTAAATCAATTAATTCTCCTCCAAGAAGACACAAGTAGTTCACACCAAACTGTTTTAACATGAAGCCATATACTGAAGATGTTAAATTTCGAATGGGTTTAGGATACCTTAAATGGTGTGGCCATAGCGATTTATTAAAGTAACATAAAAAAATACAATAGTTATTTTACTATATCTTTAAAAATTTTAATTCCAACTCTTCATATTTTTTTTATATACGTAGAAGTCATCATTTGAAGGAAGTACAGTAAGTTTCATAGCTTTATCATTTTCAAGAGCCAGCATAAAATTAAAACTATCATAACTTATAAATCAAGCTTGCAATTCTTAGTACCAATAATGGCCACCAGATGGAGCTATAGGATTACTTTTAAATAATGATTGTAGAAACAAGTATGATTTAAATCATTTATAGAAATCTTTCAAAGAAAAATAATATGAATTTTATGTATTTTACTGATAAAATGACCCTCACTTAATTAGAATAACAAGCTGAAGTATTGTGAACTGTATATTAAGAATAATTCTTTATAGGCTTTACGGACAGATACGTTTTGAGTGACTCTTGAAGGTTTAGCACCACATCCTCTTTTACCACTGTTTAAAGAATTAATCTTACAGAACAGGTGTGGATGAATTTTGTATAGCTTGAATGGTTTTGTCGTGGTGATTTTTTTAAATAACAGTAAAAAAGGAACCAGTAAATGTATTTTATTTTTTTAAGTGTAGCTTCTAAACACTTCAAAAAAATGTACACATAGAAGACAAGTCATTCTGAGGAAATATGCATAGTTTCATGACTATACAACACTATATGGATGATTGAAAATTAAAAAACTATCATACATCTGATGTCACTCTGTCCCTCTGTCACTGTGTGTGTTTGTGTGTGTGTTAAGTGAATTAGGTGTGAAACTATCAGGGAGCATTTAGTCTCCATCGCCAACATTTTACAGAACTGACACTTTCCTGGAGTCTCAGAATTACAATGTGTCAGGTTCTGAGAAATCAAAGATTCCAAAAAATTATTTAATTAGAATACCATGAAGTATTGTGAAATACTATATATTAAGACTTTATATATAGGCTTTATGAACAGATTCGAGTGACTCGTGAAGGACCAGCACCACCTCCTCTTGTTCGATGGTTTGAGGAATATATCTTCCAGAATCCGGGATTAAGATTTAGGAGCTCATTTTTATTCCACCTCCTTTCCTGAAAGTCTGTCTTGCAGAATTGACTAAAAATTAATCTTCACATTAATTCCTAATTATTTTGCAATTATTTTTGTCAGTTCTTCTTGACCTGTTTTTTTTTTCTTCTTCTTCTTTTCGGACCTCATGACCCAGTCAGCATTTTTGTACAATGGTCAAGTCTTAACTTATCCATTTCTGTATTGCATTTGTGTTTGATATTTCTCATGGGTATTTCATAATTTTCGACTTTGAGTAAAACAGTTTGAGTTAAAACTCTTTTTTAGTGCATTTCATCTGTAAAAGAAAACATGCCTAATAATTCTGCACATGAATATAAGGAGTTTTTCTCTTCCAGCTTTCCTGGACTATTGCATAGCACTCATAAATGATTAAATAAAAAATAATGGTAGTTATTAAGATTGATATGGTTTGGAATTGGTAAAATGTGCTTGGAAAAAAAATCACAATAAAACAATGTTTTAATGTTTAAGTTTGGAATATTAACTGACATGAATGAATGCTATATAAATATTGTTCATGTTAACATAATGTTTATAAATGAAATCTTATTGTAAAGTGTTACTAAAGTTATATATATATATTTATTGTTCTGTGAATGTGATTTTAAAGTCTAGATGATTCGGATTAACCCTTTAACTGCCATATCCTTTAAAACCTCACTGCCAGAGGGATATTGTGAATGCATGTGCCCGCTGGGCACAGTTTACCTGATGCAACCGGGGTGGCGATGGCATTGGTGGCTTGAGCCCGCCATCGCTGCTTGCAGCTATATTTATTATTATTATTATTATTATTATTTTTTTCCAACGTCTCGGGGGCTTTTGGGGCCCTTAACGTGCTTAAAAAGTCTTGAAAATTGGCACACAGATTGGAACCTGCGGCCATTAGGGCCGGGCAGAGACTGATACACGGGCGTGGCACAGGGGCTCTACAGCGCCCCCTGGAATATGGAGGGCCATATATCATACATTCTTGCTCGTAGACGTATGAAACTCGGTACACATATAAATCTCATCAATCCAAACAACTTTTGTATTGCATATCATAGGCTCCGCCCAACAGGAAGTTGGCTATTTAGGGTTTAGTATTCAAATTTTTCGTCAAAGTTGTGGGGGCTTTTGGGGTCCTTAACATACTCAAAAACTCTTGAAAATTTGCGCACACTTTGGAATCTGTGGCCTTTAGGAGCCTGCAGAGGCTGGGACCCGGGCGTGGCACAGGGGCTCTACGGCGCCCCCTGGAACACAGTCAGAAATGTTGATGTATAGCTCACACATACTTGCACATATTCATAAGAAACTCAGTACACATATAGATCTCATCGTGCCGAACAACTTTCGTATTGCATGTCATAGGCTCCACCCAACAGGAAGTCAGCTATTTAGAGTTATGTAAAAAGCGCATGCTCTGGAATTTGAAATACTTGTCATAGGATTTTTTCTCGATTGCCGCCAAACTCGGTCAACATGATCTCAAGACACTGGGGATGAAAAATTGCCAGGGGATTTTTGATATCTCGAACGGTTTGCTCGTGGCGAGGCGTTGAAATTATGGCGAGAAATGAGAAACAGGAAGTGTCTAATACCATCCACATACATTTCCTGATTTTAATCAAACTTCATCAGATTATTCGTTGTATGATGTCGATCGCATATATGTGACTATTAGGAGTCAAAGTTATAGCGCCACCAACTGGCAGAAGGAAGTGTGTCATTTTCAAAATGATTTGAATTCAGCATCTTATTATTACTTGATTTGCTTCAAACTTCATCAGAATAATGTTAAAACACAGCCGATATAAATCTGCAAGGGGGATATTGATATCTAAAAAATTGTTGCCGTGGCAACATGTCAAACTAGAATACTTCTCAGGTGATTTTGAGGCAAATAACATACTTAGAATTTCACAAAACTCTGAACACACATCAGTATTTCTGATAGGAACTTAAATTGTGAATGGATTTTGGATAGCTTGAATGGTTTTGCCGTGGTGATTTTTTGAAATGACCTTACAAAGGGAATCATTATTGTATTTTTAAATTGCAGCTTCCAAACACGTCAAATAATTTTTTCATACAGATGAAAAAGTCATTCTGAGGAAATATGCATAGTTTCACGACTTTACAACACTGTATGGATAACAGAAAATTAAAAAAACTGTCAGACATCTCATCTCACTCTGTCCCTCTGTTTGAGTATATGTGCTTCAGACTTCCATTGTCTGAGAGAAATAGCGCCCCTACAGGTTCAATTCCCGGACTTTTACTTTCACTTTTAAATCGGTTAAAAATACAAACAAATACTTAGATTTAATTCACACTGACAAGCTAAACCAACATATCTGATTATTACCGGTTCAGGGCTCATGGATAAATTATTTCTGGCCAGAGATACGTGAGAAATAGGAGAGATGAATCACCGCTGTGATCACAAGCGTCTGGAGTAAAGAGCTCAGAGAAAACGAATTTATTCCTGTTTTAAAGCTTTTAAAAATAAATTATTACAGCGATATCACACAATCAACCAATTAGAACACACCAAGAGCTAAATTAAGATGTTTTTGAACTGTTTGTGTGAAAATGAAATATTTGCAGCTGCCTATCTGAAATCACCGCCTCCGATCAGCGCGTACAGTGTCCAGCTCAAAACAAACGAATTTATTCTTGTTTAAGAGCTTTTTTAAATAAAATATTACCACAAATGCACACAATAAACCCATTGTAACACAACAAGAGCTAAATGCAGGTGTTTGTGACCTGTTTAAGTGTGCAAGACTATTTGAAAGCGCGACTGGCAGAATAACATATATCTCTCGAGCTGCAGGATTCTGGCTTTCGTCGTACGAACGAACACATCACGGACAAGATTATTTCAAAACACATAATAGCTTGGCGACTATAAACGAAAACAGCCACGTGAACATAAACTGGATCTACTGGATTTGAATATTAAAGTGACAACATTTACCACTTGCTTCTGTCTTCAATTTTAATCTATATAAAAAAGGAAACTCATTCGACTTGGCTGCTTTTTTAATGTGTGCGTATTTATTTATTTATCTTTTTATACATTTTGTATAATTTCATAGTTTGTGTATTACAATTATAAAAACAAAAATAAAATTAGCCACTCACATAGAAATAGCTTAGGCCTTAACCTTTTTCTGACAGTTTTAGGGATTTTTAAAAATCCAAAAAAAACCTTATTTGTGCTGCAAATAATAATTTCAAACTCATTTGATACTGACCTATGACATCCTGTGACATTATATTTATTTTAATTTACATAATCTCATGGATGTAACAGTAAATCTGTTCAGCTCATAGATCAATACTAAGCTGTAATACAAGCAGAACTTTCACAAATGCTTATGAGTCATTTAAGGATTTGATAACACTGTAAAATAATGTCTAATTTGTTAACATTAGCAAATTCATTGATAACACTTTATAATAACTGCACTCATTATTAAATAGTCAGTTCATGCTTTATAAAGCCTTGTCCCAATATTAATAGTCAGTAGTAAGCAGTTTATAAATACAGCTATAAATAGCTTGTCCTTGGTTTATAAGCACATTTATTAAAAATGAGAGTAAGTTATCTTCCTATGAAAAATAAAAGATAAAAATAAACAAACAACAACACAGATTGATACAGAACTCAGAAATTTTATTGTGGATTTATGATAAAGCCTGCAAATGAATTCATACTCCTACTCATACTACTCCATACTCCTTTTTCAACATGATGCCAATATACTGAGATGTTAAATTGTGAATGGGTTTAGGATAGCTTAAATGGTGTTGCCATAGAGATTTATTAAAGTAACATAAAAAATACAATAGTTATTTTACTATATCTTTACAATTTTTCATTCTAAATCTTCATAATTTTTTATATAAGTAGAAGTCCTCATTTGAAGGAAGCACAGTAAGTTTCATAGCTTTATCACTTTCAAGAGCCAGCATAAAATTTAAACTATCATAACTTATAAATCAAGCTTGCAATTCTTAGTACCTATAATGGCCACCAGAGGGAGCTATAGGATTACTTTTAAATAATTATTGTAGAAACGAGTATGATTTAAATCATTTATAGAAATCTTTCAAAAAAAATGAATTGTATATATTTTACTGATAAAATGACCCTCACTTAATTAGAATAACAAGCTGAAGTATTTTGAACTGTATATTAAGAATAATTCTTAATAGGCTTTATGGACAGATACGTTTTGAGTGACTCTTGAAGGATCAGCACCACATCCTCTTTTACCACTGTTTAAAGAATTAATCTTACAGAATAGGTGTGAATGAATTTTGGATAGCTTGAATGGTTTTGCCGTGATGTTTTTTGAAATAATAGTAAAAAAGGAACCAGTAAATGTCTTTTTATTTTTTTAAAGTGCAGCTTCTAAACACTTTAAAAAAAAAAAAATGTACACATAGAAGACCAGTCATTCTGAGGCATATTTCCTCAGAATGACTGGTCTCATGACCATAGTTTCATGACTATACAACACTATATGGATGATAGAAAATAAAAAAACTATCATACATCTAATGTCACTCAGTCCCACTGACACTGTGGGTAGTGTGTGTGTGTGTGTGTGTTAAGTGAATTAGGTGTGAAACTATCAGGGTGCATTTAGTCTCCAGCGCCAACATTTTACAGAACTGCCACTTTCCTGGAGTCTCCAGAATTACTCGGTGTCGGACTCTGAGAGACTTAAGATTCCAAAAAATGATTTAATTAGAATACCATGAAGTATTGTGAAATACTATATATTAAGTCTTTATATATAGGCTTTATGCACAGATTAGAGTGACTCGTGAAGGACCAGCACCACCTCCTCTTGTTCGATGGTTTGAGGAATATATCTTCCAGAATCCAGGATTAAGATTGAGGAGCTCATTTTTATTCCACCTCCTTTCCTGAAAAGTCTGTCTTGCAGAATTGACTAAAAATTAATCTTCACATTAATTACTAATTATTTTGCAATTCTTTTTGTCAGTTCTTCTTGACCTGCTTTTTTCTTCTTCTTTTCTGACCTCATGACCCAGTCAGTATTTTTTTGTACAATGGTCAAGTCTTAACTTATCCATTTCTGTATTGCATTTGTGTTTGATATTTCTCATGGGTATTTCATAATTTTCGACCTTACAGTTTGAGTTAAAAGTCTATTTTAGCGCATTTCATCTGTAAAAGAAAACATGCCTAATAATTCTGCACACATGAATATAAGGAGTTTTTCTCTTCCAGCTTTCCTGGACTATTGTATAGCACTCATAAATGATTAAATAAAAAATAATGGTAGTTATTAAGATTTATATGGTTTGGAATTGGTAAAATGTACTTGGAAAAAAATCACAATAAAACAATGTTTTCATGTTTAAGTTTGGAATATTAACTGACATGAATGAATGCTATATAAATATTGTTCATGTTAACATAATGTTTATAAATGAAATCTTATTGTACAGTGTTACTAATATATATATTGTTCTGTGAATGTGATTTTAAAGTCTAGATGATTCGGATTAACCCTTTAACTGCCGTATCCTTTAAAACCTCACTGCCAGAGGGATATTGTGAATGCATGTGCCCGCTGGGCACAGTTTACCTGATGCCACCGGGGTGGCGATGGCATTGGTGGCTTGAGCCCGCCATCGCTGCTTGCAGCTATATTTCTTCTTATTATTATTTTTTTTATTTTTTATTAAACCTTCCGGGGTTTTTTGGAGGCCTTAACATGCTCAAAAACTCTTGAAAATTGGCACACACATTGGAATCTGCGGCCATCAGGACGCCACAGAGACTGGGACCCGGGCGTGGCACAGGGGCTCTACAGCGCCCCCTGGAACACAGTCAGAAATCTTGAACCATAGCTCACACACACTTTCATGTATTTATATGAAACTCAGTACACTTATAGATCTCATTGAGCCGAACAACTTTCGCACTCTATGTCATAGGCTCCGCCCAACAGGAAGTCAGCTATTTAGGGCTGTTTATAAAAAGCATGCTCTGGAATTTGATATACTTGTCATAGGTCTTTTACTTGATTGCCACCAAACTCGGTCAACATGATCTCAAGACATTGGGGATGGAAAATTGCGAGGGGATTTTTGATATCTCGAACGGTTTGCCCGTGGCGAGGCGTTGAAATTATGGCGAGAAATGAGAAACAGGAAATGTCTAATAACATCCACATACATTGCCTGAGTTTGATCAAACTTCATTGGTTTGTTCGTTGTATGATACCGATCGCATATATGTGACTATTAAGAGTCAACATTATAGCGCCACCAACTGGCAGCAGGAAGTGTGTCATTTTCCAAATGCTTTGAATTCAGCATCTTATTTTTACTCTATTTACTTAAAACTTCATCAGAATAATGACAAAACATGGCCGATGTAAATCTGTTGTGGGGATATTGATATCTGATATTGTGTTGCCATGGCAACGTGTCAAACTTGAATGTTCTGTTATGGTGAGTTTGAGGCAGACAACAAGCTCAGATTTACATGAAACTCAAAACACATATCAGTATTAGTGATAGCTAGACAATGGCAAAAGCTTTTAAAAGGGCGTGAAGGAGGCACTCTATAGCGCCACCTTTTGTCAAAAGTGGGGGGGTTAGTTTTAGCTACAGACACCAAACTTGGTACATAAATTGTTCTTTTCAAGACGGACAACTTTCTAATTCACAGTCATCAGCTACGACCAACAGGAAGTCGGCTATTTTGATTTGAATATTTAAATTGAGCTTTGATTTAATGCATACTCCTCACAGGAAATGTTCACTATACTCACCAAACTTTGTCTACATGTTGAAAAAACATTGAGGAACTTAAATTGCGAACGGATTTTGGTTAGCTTGAACGGTTTTGTCGTGGTGATTTTTTGAAATGACAGTAAAAAGGGAATCATTAATTGTCTTGTATTTTTAAATTGCAGCTTCCAAACACTTTAAAAAAAAAAAAAATCATACAGAGATCAAATCATTCTGAGGACATATGCATAGTTTCATGACTTTACAACACTGTATGATTAAAAGAAAATTAAAAAACTGTCAGACATCTCAACTCACTCTGTCCCTCTGTTTGAGGAATGTATGTGTGCTGACTGAGTGTGTGTGTGTGTGTGTGTGTCTGTGATTGGGGGATGGGCATGAGCTGAGTGGCAGACACAATGAGAGAGAGAAAGAGAGAGAGAGAGAGAGACTTAATCATCTCTTTAATCACCAGAAAAAAAAAAAATATTTTAAATTGTTATTTTTTGTTGCTTTTGCTAACATTGCTGTTTTCATTACAGCTTAAGAAATCTCTTAGGCCTTATCCTTTTCTGACAGTTTCAGGAATTAAAAACAAAATTCTAAAAATACTTATTTGTGCTGCAAATAATAATTTAAATCTCATTTGATACTGACCTATTCCATCCTGTGACATGACATTTATCTTAATTTACATAATCTCATGGATGTAACAGTAAAACTGTTCAGCTCACAGATGAAGACTAAGCTGTAATGCAAGCAGAACTTTCACAAATGCTTGTAAGTCATTAAAGAATTTTATAACACTGTAAAATAATGTCTAATTTGTTAACATTAGTAAATGCATTGGTAACACTTTATAATAACTGCACTCATTAGTAAATAGTCAGTTCATGCTTTATAAAGCCTTGTCCCAATATTAATAGTCAGTAGTAAGCAGCTTATAAATACAGCTATAAATAGCTTGTTCTTGGTTTATAAGCACATTTATTAAAAAGGAGAGTAAAGGGTCAGTTATCTTCCTATGAAAAATAAAAAAATAAAAATAAAAAAACAACAACACAGATTGATACAGAACTCAGAAATTTTATTGTGGATTTATGATAAACTCAGCCTGTAAATGAATCATACTCCTCCAAGAAGACACAAGTAGTTCACACCAAACTTTTTCAACATGATGCCAATATACTGAAGATGTTAAATTGTGAATGGGTTAAGGATACCTTAAATGGTGTGGCCATACCGATTTATTAAAGTAACATAAAAAAAATACAATAGTTATTTTACTATATCTTTAACATTCTTCATTCCAACTCTTCATAATTTTTTATATACGTAGAAGTCATCATTTGAAAGAAGCACAGCAAGTTTCATAGCTTTATCATTTTCAAGAGCCAGCTTAAAATTAAAACTATCATAACATATAAATCAAGCTTGCAATTGTTAGTACCAATAATGGCCACCAGATGGCGATATATGATTACTTTTAAATAATTATTGTAGAAACAAGTATGATTTAAATCATTTATAGAAATCTTTCAAAGAAAAATAATATGTATTTTACTGATAAAATGACCCTCACTTAATTAGAATAATATGCTGAAGTATTGTGAAATACTGTGTATTAAGAATAATTCTTTATAGGCTTTATGGACAGATAAGTTTGGAGTGACTCTTGAAGGATCAGCACCACATCCTCTTTTACCACTGTTTAAAGAATTTATCTTACAGAACAGGTGCGAATTAGTTTTGGATAGCTTGAATGGTTTTGTCATGGTGATTTTTTGAAATAACAGTAAAAAGGGAACCAGTAAATGTCTTTTATTTTTTTAAGTGCAGCTTCTAAACACTTCAACAAAATGTACACATAGAAGACAAGTCATTCTGAGGAAATATGCATAGTTTCATGACTATACAACACTATATGGATGATAGAAAATTAAAAAAACTACCATACATCTGATGTCACTCTGTCCCTCTGGGTAATGTCTGTGTATGTGTGTGTGTGTTTGTGTGTTAAGTGTGTGTGTGTTAAGTGTGTGTGCTGAGTTTGTGTGAATGTGTGGGAGAGGGGATGGGCTTGGTGTCAGAGAGAGAGAGAGAGAGAGAGAGAGAGAGAGGGAGGGAGACTTAATCATCTCTTTAATCACCAGCAGAAAAAAAAGCAATTTTGTGTTGTTGTTGTTTTTTCATCATTACAGCTTAAGAAATATCTTAGGCCTCAACATCAACTGTTGCTAGCCTACTCCCAAAATTAATAGTCATTAGTAAGCATTTTATAAATACAGCTATAATTAAATTGTTCATGGTTTATATGCATATTTATTTTGAGGAGATTAAAGGCTGTAATCTTCCTAAAAAAAACAAAAAAAAAAAACAAACAAACACAGAACTCAGAAACATTTATTTCAAGATTCAATAAAAGAAAACTGTACACTATATATATATATATATATATATATATATATATATATATATATATATATATATATATATACAATTGCATAAGTTTATATTTATTTTTTTTTATCAAGTGTACAGCTAATAATAATAATAATAATGCATTTTATTTAAGGCGCCTTTCAAACCACTCAAGGTCACCGTACAACAAGTAACAACAGTAACAATATTAAAACAAAAAATAACAGCAAATAACAATGTCAGTAAAAAAACACAATAATATTAGAATAGCACAACATATTGTGGAATACTATATTAAGACTTTATATATAGGCTTTATGAACAGATAGGTTTTGAGAGATTCTTGAAGTACTAGCATCACCTCCTCTTGTACGACGGTTTGAGGAATATATTTTCCAGATAGTACCGCCGCTCCCTATATGCAGAATACGCAGTCTTCGTAGGGCACCAACTCCCAGAGGGGGCACCATCCCAGTAGCTAAAAAAAAAATAAAACATGCGCCATTCTCCCATCCGCGCTCGCGACCGCTCGGACATTTGCGGCTGAATGTTCGTAATTGATGGATGGACATCTATGCCCGGGTAAAAGATATCAGCAATCCGGCACAGAGAAAAGAAAAATAAAGTAAAAAACAAAACAAAAACAGGCATAAAGTTGGCTTGACATTGGACATTCGAGAGTCTCAAATTTAGGGACCGTCTCTAAAGTTTCATGTAATATTGTTATACACTTTTCTAACGTCAGTAGCATTTGAAGAGAATGACTTACAGTCATAAAAACAACTGTAATTGTTCATCTAGGTGACAGCTATAATGCACCATTAAATTGAATGTTTGATATTTATTAAAACAAACTGTAAGTCATATGTAAATTATGCTACTTTTTCACATGGGCTCAAAAGCAAATTTGAAGCTCAATAGCATTTGAGGAGAAAGACTTGCAGTCATAAACCAATTGTAATGTGTTCATTTAGGTGTCAGCTACGATGCACAACTTATACATTTTTTATATATATTAAAATAAAGTGTTACTAAAGTTATATATATTGTTCTGTGTATGTGATTTCAAAGTCTAGACGGGTCGGATTAACCCTTTAACTGCCATATCCCTTAAAATTTGATTGCAAGAGGGTTACTGTAAATGCTTATGCCCGCTGGGCACAGTTTTCCCGATGCCACCGGGGTGGTGTTGCACTGACGGCTTGAGCCCGCCATCGCTGCTTGCAGCTATATTTAGGGCTCAAGCCCGAAGGGGCGAAGAGCCCTATTGTTCTTCTAAGGATTATTCTTATTATTATTAGGGCTCAAGCCCAAAGGGCGAGAGGCCTATTGTTTTCCTTAGGATTATTTTTTATTATTATTATTATTATTATTATTATTATTATTATTATTATTTTTTTCCAACGTCTCGGGGGCTTTTGGGGCCCTTAACGTGCTTAAAAAGTCTTGAAAATTGGCACACAGATTGGAACCTGCGGCCATTAGGGCCGGGCAGAGACTGATACACGGGCGTGGCACAGGGGCTCTACAGCGCCCCCTGGAATATGGAGGGCCATATATCATACATTCTTGCTCGTAGACGTATGAAACTCGGTACACATATAAATCTCATCAATCCAAACAACTTTTGTATTGCATATCATAGGCTCCGCCCAACAGGAAGTTGGCTATTTAGGGTTTAGTATTCAAATTTTTCGTCAAAGTTGTGGGGGCTTTTGGGGTCCTTAACATACTCAAAAACTCTTGAAAATTTGCACACACATTGGAATCTGTGGCCTTTAGGAGCCTGCAGAGGCTGGGACCCGGGCGTGGCACAGGGGCTCTACGGCGCCCCCTGCAACACAGTCAAAAATTTTGATGTATAGCTCACACATACTTGCACATATTCATATGAAACTCAGTACACATATAGATCTCATCGTGCCGAACAACTTTCGTATTGCATGTCATAGGCTCCACCCAACAGGAAGTCAGCTATTTAGAGTTATGTAAAAAGCGCATGCTCTGGAATTTGAAATACTTGTCATAGGATTTTTTCTCGATTGCCGCCAAACTCGGTCAACATGATCTCAAGACACTGGGGATGAAAAATTGCCAGGGGATTTTTGATATCTCGAACGGTTTGCTCGTGGCGAGGCGTTGAAATTATGGCGAGAAATGAGAAACAGGAAGTGTCTAATACCGTCCACATACATTTCCTGATTTTAATCAAACTTCATCAGATTATTCGTTGTATGATGTCGATCGCATATATGTGACTATTAGGAGTCAAAGTTATAGCGCCACCAACTGGCAGAAGGAAGTGTGTCATTTTCAAAATGATTTGAATTTAGCATCTTATTATTACTCGATTTGCTTCAAACTTCATCAGAATAATGTTAAAACACAGCCGATATAAATCTGCAAGGGGGATATTGATATCTAAAAAATTGTTGCCGTGGCAACATGTCAAACTGGAATACTTCTCAGGTGATTTTGAGGCAAATAACATACTTAGAATTTCACAAAACTCTGAACACACATCAGTATTTCTGATAGGAACTTAAATTGTGAATGGATTTTGGATAGCTTGAATGGTTTTGCCGTGGTGATTTTTTTAAATGACCTTACAAAGGGAATCATTATTGTATTTTTAAATTGCAGCTTCCAAACACGTCAAATAATTTTTTCATACAGATGAAAAAGTCATTCTGAGGAAATATGCATAGTTTAACGACTTTACAACACTGTATGGATAACAGAAAATTAAAAAAACTGTCAGACATCTCATCTCACTCTGTCCCTCTGTTTGAGTATATGTGCTTCAGACTTCCATTGTCTGAGAGAAATTGCGCCCCTACAGGTTCAATTCCCGAACTTTTACTTTCACTTTTAAATCGGTTAAAAATACAAACAAATACTTAGATTTAATTCACACTGACAAGCTAAACCAACATATCTGATTATTACCGGTTCAGGGCTCATGGATAAATTATTTCTGGCCAGAGATACGTGAGAAATAGGAGAGATGAATCACCGCTGTGATCACAAGCGTCTGGAGTAAAGAGCTCAGAGAAAACGAATTTATTCCTGTTTTAAAGCTTTTAAAAATAAATTATTACAGCGATATCACACAATCAACCAATTAGAACACACCAAGAGCTAAATTCAGATGTTTTTGAACTGTTTGTGTGAAAATGAAATATTTGTGGCTGCCTATCTGAAATCACCGCTCCGATCAGCGCGTACAGTGTCGAGCTCAAAACAAACGAATTTATTCTGGTTTAAGAGCTTTTTAAAATAAAATATTACCACAAATGCACACAATAAACCCACTGTAACACAACAAGAGGTAAATGCAGGTGTTTGTGACCAGTTTAAGAGTGCAAGACTATTTGAAAGCGCGACTGGCAGAATAACATATCTCTGGAGCTGCAGGTTTCTGTCTTTCGTCGTACGAACGAACACATCACGGACAAGATTATTTCAAAACACATAATAGCTTGGCGAATATAAACGAAAACAGCCACGTGAACATAAACTGGATCTACTGGATTTGAAAATTAAAGTGACCACATTTACCACTTGCTTCTGTCTTCAATTTTAATCTATATAAAAAAGGAAACTCATTCGACTTGGCTGCTTTTTTAATGTGTGCGTACTTATTTATTTACCTTTTCATACATTTTGTATAATTTCATAGTATGTGTATTACAATTATAAAAACAAAAATAAATTTAGCCACTCACATAGAAATAGCTTAGGCCTTAACCTTTTTCTGACAGTTTTAGGGATTTTTAAAAATCCTAAAAAAACCTTATTTGTGCTGCAAATAATAATTTCAAACTCATTTGATACTGACCTATTCCATCCTGTGACATGACATTTATCTTAATTTACATAATCTCATGGATGTAACAGTAAAACTGTTCAGCTCACAGATGAAGACTAAGCTGTAATGCAAGCAGAACTTTCACAAATGCTTGTAAGTCATTAAAGAATTTTATAACACTGTAAAATAATGTCTAATTTGTTAACATTAGTAAATGCATTGGTAACACTTTATAATAACTGCACTCATTAGTAAATAGTCAGTTCATGCTTTATAAAGCCTTGTCCCAATATTAATAGTCAGTAGTAAGCAGCTTATAAATACAGCTATAAATAGCTTGTTCTTGGTTTATAAGCACATTTATTAAAAAGGAGAGTAAAGGGTCAGTTATCTTCCTATGAAAAATAAAAAAATAAAAATAAAAAAACAACAACACAGATTGATACAGAACTCAGAAATTTTATTGTGGATTTATGATAAACTCAGCCTGTAAATGAATCATACTCCTCCAAGAAGACACAAGTAGTTCACACCAAACTTTTTCAACATGATGCCAATATACTGAAGATGTTAAATTGTGAATGGGTTAAGGATACCTTAAATGGTGTGGCCATACCGATTTATTAAAGTAACATAAAAAAAATACAATAGTTATTTTACTATATCTTTAACATTCTTCATTCCAACTCTTCATAATTTTTTATATACGTAGAAGTCATCATTTGAAAGAAGCACAGCAAGTTTCATAGCTTTATCATTTTCAAGAGCCAGCTTAAAATTAAAACTATCATAACATATAAATCAAGCTTGCAATTGTTAGTACCAATAATGGCCACCAGATGGCGATATATGATTACTTTTAAATAATTATTGTAGAAACAAGTATGATTTAAATCATTTATAGAAATCTTTCAAAGAAAAATAATATGTATTTTACTGATAAAATGACCCTCACTTAATTAGAATAATATGCTGAAGTATTGTGAAATACTGTGTATTAAGAATAATTCTTTATAGGCTTTATGGACAGATAAGTTTGGAGTGACTCTTGAAGGATCAGCACCACATCCTCTTTTACCACTGTTTAAAGAATTTATCTTACAGAACAGGTGCGAATTAGTTTTGGATAGCTTGAATGGTTTTGTCATGGTGATTTTTTGAAATAACAGTAAAAAGGGAACCAGTAAATGTCTTTTATTTTTTTAAGTGCAGCTTCTAAACACTTCAACAAAATGTACACATAGAAGACAAGTCATTCTGAGGAAATATGCATAGTTTCATGACTATACAACACTATATGGATGATAGAAAATTAAAAAAACTACCATACATCTGATGTCACTCTGTCCCTCTGGGTAATGTCTGTGTATGTGTGTGTGTGTTTGTGTGTTAAGTGTGTGTGTGTTAAGTGTGTGTGCTGAGTTTGTGTGAATGTGTGGGAGAGGGGATGGGCTTGGTGTCAGAGAGAGAGAGAGAGAGAGAGAGAGAGAGAGGGAGGGAGACTTAATCATCTCTTTAATCACCAGCAGAAAAAAAAGCAATTTTGTGTTGTTGTTGTTTTTTCATCATTACAGCTTAAGAAATATCTTAGGCCTCAACATCAACTGTTGCTAGCCTACTCCCAAAATTAATAGTCATTAGTAAGCATTTTATAAATACAGCTATAATTAAATTGTTCATGGTTTATATGCATATTTATTTTGAGGAGATTAAAGGCTGTAATCTTCCTAAAAAAAACAAAAAAAAAAAACAAACAAACACAGAACTCAGAAACATTTATTTCAAGATTCAATAAAAGAAAACTGTACACTATATATATATATATATATATATATATATATATATATATATATATATATATATATATACAATTGCATAAGTTTATATTTATTTTTTTTTATCAAGTGTACAGCTAATAATAATAATAATAATGCATTTTATTTAAGGCGCCTTTCAAACCACTCAAGGTCACCGTACAACAAGTAACAACAGTAACAATATTAAAACAAAAAATAACAGCAAATAACAATGTCAGTAAAAAAACACAATAATATTAGAATAGCACAACATATTGTGGAATACTATATTAAGACTTTATATATAGGCTTTATGAACAGATAGGTTTTGAGAGATTCTTGAAGTACTAGCATCACCTCCTCTTGTACGACGGTTTGAGGAATATATTTTCCAGATAGTACCGCCGCTCCCTATATGCAGAATACGCAGTCTTCGTAGGGCACCAACTCCCAGAGGGGGCACCATCCCAGTAGCTAAAAAAAAAATAAAACATGCGCCATTCTCCCATCCGCGCTCGCGACCGCTCGGACATTTGCGGCTGAATGTTCGTAATTGATGGATGGACATCTATGCCCGGGTAAAAGATATCAGCAATCCGGCACAGAGAAAAGAAAAATAAAGTAAAAAACAAAACAAAAACAGGCATAAAGTTGGCTTGACATT
The DNA here is from genome assembly GCF_023724105.1 of Carassius gibelio. Lineage (NCBI taxonomy): Eukaryota > Metazoa > Chordata > Actinopteri > Cypriniformes > Cyprinidae > Carassius > Carassius gibelio. The sequence continues at coordinate 1,666,210 of NC_068375.1, read as the reverse complement.
GGACATTCGAGAGTCTCAAATTTAGGGACCGTCTCTAAAGTTTCATGTAATATTGTTATACACTTTTCTAACGTCAGTAGCATTTGAAGAGAATGACTTACAGTCATAAAAACAACTGTAATTGTTCATCTAGGTGACAGCTATAATGCACCATTAAATTGAATGTTTGATATTTATTAAAACAAACTGTAAGTCATATGTAAATTATGCTACTTTTTCACATGGGCTCAAAAGCAAATTTGAAGCTCAATAGCATTTGAGGAGAAAGACTTGCAGTCATAAACCAATTGTAATGTGTTCATTTAGGTGTCAGCTACGATGCACAACTTATACATTTTTTATATATATTAAAATAAAGTGTTACTAAAGTTATATATATTGTTCTGTGTATGTGATTTCAAAGTCTAGACGGGTCGGATTAACCCTTTAACTGCCATATCCCTTAAAATTTGATTGCAAGAGGGTTACTGTAAATGCTTATGCCCGCTGGGCACAGTTTTCCCGATGCCACCGGGGTGGTGTTGCACTGACGGCTTGAGCCCGCCATCGCTGCTTGCAGCTATATTTAGGGCTCAAGCCCGAAGGGGCGAAGAGCCCTATTGTTCTTCTAAGGATTATTCTTATTATTATTAGGGCTCAAGCCCAAAGGGCGAGAGGCCTATTGTTTTCCTTAGGATTATTTTTTATTATTATTATTATTATTATTATTATTATTATTATTATTATTATTATTATTATTTTCCAACGTCTCGGGGGCTTTTGGGGCCCTTAACGTGCTTAAAAAGTCTTGAAAATTGGCACACAGATTGGAACCTGCGGCCATTAGGGCCGGGCAGAGACTGATACACGGGCGTGGCACAGGGGCTCTACAGCGCCCCCTGGAATATGGAGGGCCATATATCATACATTCTTGCTCGTAGACGTATGAAACTCGGTACACATATAAATCTCATCAATCCAAACAACTTTTGTATTGCATATCATAGGCTCCGCCCAACAGGAAGTTGGCTATTTAGGGTTTAGTATTCAAATTTTTCGTCAAAGTTGTGGGGGCTTTTGGGGTCCTTAACATACTCAAAAACTCTTGAAAATTTGCACACACATTGGAATCTGTGGCCTTTAGGAGCCTGCAGAGGCTGGGACCCGGGCGTGGCACAGGGGCTCTACGGCGCCCCCTGCAACACAGTCAAAAATTTTGATGTATAGCTCACACATACTTGCACATATTCATATGAAACTCAGTACACATATAGATCTCATCGTGCCGAACAACTTTCGTATTGCATGTCATAGGCTCCACCCAACAGGAAGTCAGCTATTTAGAGTTATGTAAAAAGCGCATGCTCTGGAATTTGAAATACTTGTCATAGGATTTTTTCTCGATTGCCGCCAAACTCGGTCAACATGATCTCAAGACACTGGGGATGAAAAATTGCCAGGGGATTTTTGATATCTCGAACGGTTTGCTCGTGGCGAGGCGTTGAAATTATGGCGAGAAATGAGAAACAGGAAGTGTCTAATACCGTCCACATACATTTCCTGATTTTAATCAAACTTCATCAGATTATTCGTTGTATGATGTCGATCGCATATATGTGACTATTAGGAGTCAAAGTTATAGCGCCACCAACTGGCAGAAGGAAGTGTGTCATTTTCAAAATGATTTGAATTTAGCATCTTATTATTACTCGATTTGCTTCAAACTTCATCAGAATAATGTTAAAACACAGCCGATATAAATCTGCAAGGGGGATATTGATATCTAAAAAATTGTTGCCGTGGCAACATGTCAAACTGGAATACTTCTCAGGTGATTTTGAGGCAAATAACATACTTAGAATTTCACAAAACTCTGAACACACATCAGTATTTCTGATAGGAACTTAAATTGTGAATGGATTTTGGATAGCTTGAATGGTTTTGCCGTGGTGATTTTTTTAAATGACCTTACAAAGGGAATCATTATTGTATTTTTAAATTGCAGCTTCCAAACACGTCAAATAATTTTTTCATACAGATGAAAAAGTCATTCTGAGGAAATATGCATAGTTTAACGACTTTACAACACTGTATGGATAACAGAAAATTAAAAAAACTGTCAGACATCTCATCTCACTCTGTCCCTCTGTTTGAGTATATGTGCTTCAGACTTCCATTGTCTGAGAGAAATTGCGCCCCTACAGGTTCAATTCCCGAACTTTTACTTTCACTTTTAAATCGGTTAAAAATACAAACAAATACTTAGATTTAATTCACACTGACAAGCTAAACCAACATATCTGATTATTACCGGTTCAGGGCTCATGGATAAATTATTTCTGGCCAGAGATACGTGAGAAATAGGAGAGATGAATCACCGCTGTGATCACAAGCGTCTGGAGTAAAGAGCTCAGAGAAAACGAATTTATTCCTGTTTTAAAGCTTTTAAAAATAAATTATTACAGCGATATCACACAATCAACCAATTAGAACACACCAAGAGCTAAATTCAGATGTTTTTGAACTGTTTGTGTGAAAATGAAATATTTGTGGCTGCCTATCTGAAATCACCGCTCCGATCAGCGCGTACAGTGTCGAGCTCAAAACAAACGAATTTATTCTGGTTTAAGAGCTTTTTAAAATAAAATATTACCACAAATGCACACAATAAACCCACTGTAACACAACAAGAGGTAAATGCAGGTGTTTGTGACCAGTTTAAGAGTGCAAGACTATTTGAAAGCGCGACTGGCAGAATAACATATCTCTGGAGCTGCAGGTTTCTGTCTTTCGTCGTACGAACGAACACATCACGGACAAGATTATTTCAAAACACATAATAGCTTGGCGAATATAAACGAAAACAGCCACGTGAACATAAACTGGATCTACTGGATTTGAAAATTAAAGTGACCACATTTACCACTTGCTTCTGTCTTCAATTTTAATCTATATAAAAAAGGAAACTCATTCGACTTGGCTGCTTTTTTAATGTGTGCGTACTTATTTATTTACCTTTTCATACATTTTGTATAATTTCATAGTATGTGTATTACAATTATAAAAACAAAAATAAATTTAGCCACTCACATAGAAATAGCTTAGGCCTTAACCTTTTTCTGACAGTTTTAGGGATTTTTAAAAATCCTAAAAAAACCTTATTTGTGCTGCAAATAATAATTTCAAACTCATTTGATACTGACCTATGACATCCTGTGACATTATATTTATTTTAACTTACATAATCTCATGGATGTAACAGTAAATCTGTTCAGCTCACAGATCAATACTAAGCTGTAATGCAAGCAGAACTTTCACAAATGCTTATGAGTCATTTAAGGATTTGATAACACTGTAAAATAATGTCTAATTTGTTAACATTAGCAAATGCATTGATAACACTTTATAATAACTGCACTCATTATTAAATAGTCAGTTCATGCTTTATAAAGCCTTGTCCCAATATTAATAGTCAGTAGTAAGCAGTTTATAAATACAGCTATAAATAGCTTGTCCTTGGTTTATAAGCACATTTATTAAAAAGGAGAGTAAGTTATCTTCCTATGAAAAATAAAAGATAAAAATAAACAAACAACAACACAGATTGATACAGAACTCAGAAATTTTATTGTGGATTTATGATAAAATCAGCCTGTAAATGAATTCATACTCCTCCTCATACTACTCCATACTCCTTTTTCAACATTATGCCAATATACTGAGATGTTAAATTGTGAATGGGTTTAGGATAGCTTAAATGGTGTTGCCATAGAGATTTATTAAAGTAACATAAAAAATACAATAGTTATTTTACTATATCTTTACAATTTTTCATTCTAACTCTTCATATTTTTTTATATAAGTAGAAGTCCTCATTTGAAGGAAGCACAGTAAGTTTCATAGCTTTATCATTTTCAAGAGCCAGCATAAAATTTAAACTATCATAACTTATAAATCAAGCTTGCAATTCTTAGTACCTATAATGGCCACCAGAGGGAGCTATAGGATTACTTTTAAATAATTATTGTAGAAACGAGTATGATTTAAATCATTTATAGAAATCTTTCAAATAAAATAATATGTATTTTAGGAATTTTACTGATAAAATGACCCTCACTTAATTAGAATAACAAGCTGAAGTATTGTGAACTGTATATTAAGAATAATTCTTAATAGGCTTTATGGACAGATACGTTTTAAGTGACTCTTGAAGGATCAGCACCACATCCTCTTTTACCACTGTTTAAAGAATTAATCTTACAGAACAGGTGTAAATGAATTTTGGATAGCTTGAATGGTTTTGTCGTGGTGATTTTTTGAAATAATAGTAAAAAAGGAACCAGTAAAAAAAAGTGCAGCTTCTAAACACTTCAAAAAAATGTACACATAGAAGACAAGTCATTCTGAGGAAATATGCATAGTTTCATGACTATACAACACTATATGGATGATAGAAAATTAAAAAACTATCATACATCTGATGTCACTCAGTCCCACTGTCACTGTGGGTAGTGTGTGTGTGTGTGTGTTTGTGTGTGTGTTAAGTGAATTAGGTGTGAAACTATCAGGGAGCATTTAGTCTCCAGCGCCAACATTTTACAGAACTGCCACTTTCCTGGAGTCTCCAGAATTACTCGGTGTCAGGTTCTGAGAGACTTAAGATTCCAAAAAATGATTTAATTAGAATACCATGAAGTATTGTGAAATACTATATATTAAGACTTTATATATAGGCTTTATGAACAGATTAGAGTGACTCGTGAAGGACCAGCACCACCTCCTCTTGTTTGATGGTTTGAGGAATATATCTTCCAGAATCCGGGATTAAGATTTAGGAGCTCATTTTTATTCCACCTCCTTTCCTGAAAGTCTGTCTTGCAGAATTGACTAAAAATTATTTTTTATTATTAATTAATTATTAATTAATCTTCACATTATTTCCTAATTATTTTGCAATTCTTTTTGTCAGTTCTTCTTGACCTGTTTTTCTCTTCCAGCTTTCCTGGACTATTGTATAGCACTCATAAATGATTAAATAAAAAATAATGGTAGTTATTAAGATTGATATGGTTTGGAATTGGTAAAATGTGCTTGGAAAAAAATCACAATAAAACAATGTTTTCATTTTTAAGTTTGGAATATTAACTGACATGAATGAATGCTATATAAATATTGTTCATGTTAACATAATGTTTATGAATGGAATCTTATTGTAAAGTGTTACTAAAGTTATATATATATTGTTCTGTGAATGTGATTTTAAAGTCTAGATGATTCGGATTAACCCTTTAACTGCCATATCCTTTAAAACCTCACTGCCAGAGGGATATTGTGAATGCATGTGCCCGCTGGGCACAGTTTACCTGATGCCACCGGGGTGGCGATGGCACTGGTGGCTTGAGCCCGCCATCGCTGCTTGCAGCTATATTTTTTTTTATTTTTTATTAAACCTTCCGGGGGTTTTTGGGGGCCTTAACATGCTCAAAAACTCTTGAAAATTGGCACACACATTGGAATCTGCGGCCAACAGGACGCCACAGAGACTGGGACCCGGGCGTGGCACAGGGGCTCTACAGCGCCCCCTGGAATACCGTCAGAAATCATGAACCATAGCTCACACACACTTGCATATATTTATATGAAACTCGGTACACTTATAGATCTCATTGAGCCGAACAACTTTTACACTTTATGTCATAGGCTCCGCCCAACAGGAAGTCAGCTATTCAGGACTGTTTAAAAAAAGCATGCTCTGGAATTTGAAATACTCCTCTGAGGTTTTCAACCCGTTCGCCACGAAACTCAGTGAACATGATCTCAAGACATTGAGGATGAAAAATTGCGAGGGGATTTTTGATATCTCGAACGGTTTGCCCGTGGCGAGGCGTGGAACTTATGGCGAGAAATGAGAAACAGGAAATGTCTAATAACATCCACATACATTTCCTGAATTTGATCAAACTTCATGGGTTTGTTCGTTGTATGATACCGATCGTATATATGTGACTATTAAGAGTCAACGTTATAGCGCCACCAACTGGCAGCAGGAAGTGTGTCATTTTCCAAATGCTTTGAATTCAGCATCTTATTTTTACTCGATTTACTTAAAACTTCATCAGAATAATGACAAAACACGGCCGATGTAAATCTGTTGTGGGGATATTGATATCTGATATAGTGTTGCCATGGCAACGTGTCAAACTTGAATATTCTGTTATGGTGAGTTTGAGGCAGATAACAACCTCAGATTTACATGAAACTCAAAACACATATCAGTATTAGTGATAGCTAGACAATGGCAAAAGCTTTTAAAAGGGCGTGAATGAGGCACTCTATAGCGCCACCTTTTGTCAAAAGTGAGGGGGTTAGTTTTAGCTACAGACACCAAACTCGGTACATAAATTGTTCTTATCAAGACGGACAACTTTCTAATTCACAGTCATCAGCTACGATCAACAGGAAGTCGGCTATTTTGATTTGAATGTGGATTTTTTTTTTACATTTAGCTGTGAATTAATGCATACTGCTCAGAGGAGAGTAACACTATACACACCAAACTTTGTCTACATGATGCCAAAACATTTTAAACAACTTAAATTGCCAATGGATTTTGGATAGCTTGAACGGTTTTGTCGTGGTGATTTTTTTAAATGACAGTAAAAATGGAATTATTAATTGTCCTGCATTTTTAAATTCCAAACACTTCAAAACCTTTTTTCATACAGAAAAAAAGTCATTCTGAGTAAATATGGATAGTTTCACGACTTTACAACACTGTATGGATAACAGAAAATTAAAAAACTGTCAGACATCTCATCTCACTCTGTCCCTCTGTTTGAGTATATGTGCTTCAGACTTCCATTGTCTGAGAGAAATTGCGCCCCTACAGGTGCAATTACCGGACTTTTACTTTCACTTTTAAATCGGTTAAAAATACAAATAAATACTTAGATTTAATTCACACTGACAAGCTAAACCAACATATCTGATTATTACCGGTTCAGGGCTCATGGATAAATTGTTTATGGCCAGAGATACGTGAGAAATAGGAGAGATGAATCACCGCTGTGATCACGAGCGTCTGGAGTAAAGAGCTCAGAATAACGAATTTATTCCTGTTTTAAAGCTTTTAAAAATAAATTATTACCACAAATGCACACAATAAACCCATTGTAACACAACAAGAGCTAAATGCAGGTGTTTGTGACCCGTTTAAGTGTGAAAGACTATTTGAAAGCGCGACTGGCAGAATAACATATCTCTTGAGCTGCAGGATTCTGGCTTTCGTCGTAAGAACGAACACATCACGGACAAGATTATTTCAAAATACATAATAGCTTGGCGAATATAAACGAAAACAGCCACGTGAACATAAACTGTTGACAAATAAATGTGAAGTGGATCTACTGGATTTTAATATTAAGTGACCGCATATACCAGCTGCCTCTGTCTTCAATTTTAATCTATATAAAAAATGAAACTCATTCATCTTGGCTGCTTTTTTTAATGTGTGTACGTATTTATTTATTTATTTATTTATTTATTTATTTATTTATCTATTTATTTATTTATTATTTTGCTCTAACAAGAATTAATCTATATTTAATTAAATCAATTACATTTTATTTCACATTTGATTTGTCCATTTCTGCATCTAAACTCCTAAAAACCTAAAACATGCTCTATTATACTATTGTTAGCAATTTCTTTATCGTCCAATTTATCTGGTGTACACACTTTTATTTTCATAATAAACTTGTTTGTTAGATTATACACAGTTACAGTGGTCTATAATAAATATTGACAGGTTTTATTCAAGCTGTTTAGAATGATTGCAGTAGGCTAATTTTTTGAAATGTAAATAAAAAAAAAAAAAAAAAAATTAAATAAAATAAATAAATAAAAAACATTGGAAAACAATAACTGTTGTACATTTTTATACATTTTGTATAATTTCATAGTTTATGCATTATAGTTATAAAAACAAATAAATTTAGCCACTCACATAGAAATCTTATAGGCCTTATCCTTTTCTGACAGTTTTAGGGATTTTTAAAAATCCTAAAAAACCTTATTTGTGCTGCAAATAATAATTTCAAACTCAAAAAGTAAATATTCAGTTCATGCTTTATAAAGCCTTGTCCCAATATTAATAGTCAGTAGTGAGCAGTTTATAAATACAGCTATAAAAAGCTTGTTCTTGGTTTATAAGCACATTTATTAAAAAGGAGAGTAAAGGGTCAGTTATCTTCCTATGAAAAATAAAAAAATAAAAATAAACAAACAACAACACAGATTGATACAGAACTCAGAAATTTTATTGTGGATTTATGATAAAATCAGCCTGTAAATGAATTCATACTCCTCCAAGAAGACACAAGTAGTTCACACCAAACTTTTTTAACATGAAGCTAATATACTGAAGATGTTAAATTGCGAATGGGTTTAGGATACCTTAAATGGTGTGGCCATAGCGATTTATTAAAGTAACATAAAAAAAATACAATCGTTATTTTACTATATCTTTAAAATTTTTCATTTCAACTCTTCATAATTTTTTATATACGTCGAAGTCATCATTTGAAGGAAGCACAGTAAGTTTCATAGCTTTATCATTTTCAAGAGCCAGCATAAAATTAAAACTATCATAACTTATAAATCAAGCTTGCAATTCTTAGTACCAATAATGGCCACCAGATGGAGCTATAGGAGTACTTTTAAATAATTATTGTAAAACAAGTATGATTTAAATCATTTATAGAAATCTTTCAAAGAAAAATAATATGTATTTTATGTATTTTACTGATAAAATGACCCTCACTTAATTAGAATAACAAGCTGAAGTATTGTGAACTGTATATTAAGAATAATTCTTTATAAGCTTTATGGACAGATACGTTTTGAGTGACTCTTGAAGGTTCAGCACCACATCCTCTTTTACCAATGTTTAAAGAATTTATCTTACAGAACAGGTGCGAATGAATTTTGGATAGCTTGAATGGTTTTGTCGTGGTGATTTTTTGAAATAACAGTAAAAAAGTAACCAGTAAATGTCTTTTATTTTTTTAAAGTGCAGCTTCTAAACCCTTCAAAAAAATGTAAACATAGAAGACAAGTCATTCTGAGGAAATATGCATAGTTTCATGACTATACAACATTATATGGATGATAGAAAATTAAAAAACTATCATACATCTGATGTCACTCTGTCCCTCTGTCACTGTGGTTAATGTGTGTGTGTGTGTGTGTGTGTGTGTGTGTGTGTGTGTGTGTGTGTGTGTGTGTGTGTGTGTGTGTGTGTGTGTGTGTGTGTGTGTTTGTGTGTGTGTTAAGTGAATTAGGTGTGAAACTATCAGGGAGCATTTAGTCTCCAGCGCCAACATTTTACAGAACTGCCACTTTCCTGGAGTCTCAGAATTACAACGTGTCAGGTTCTGAGAGATCTAAGATTCCAAAAAATTATTTAATTAGAATACAATGAAGTATTGTGAAATACTATATATTAAGACTTTATATATATAGGCTTAATGAACAGATTAGAGTGACTCGTGAAGGACCAGCACCACCTCCTCTTGTCCGATGGTTTGAGGAATATATCTTCCAGAATCCGGGATTAAGATTTAGGAGCTCATTTTTATTCCACCTCCTTTCCTGAAAGTCTGTCTTGCAGAATTGACTAAAAATTTATCTTCACATTAATTCCTAATTATTTTGCAATTCTTTTGTCAGTTCTTCTTGACCTGTTTTTCTCTTCCAGCTTTCCTGGACTATTGTATAGCACTCATAAATGATTAAATAAAAAATAATGGTAGTTATTAAGATTGATATAGTTTGGAATTGGTAAAATGTGCTTGGAAAAAAATCACAATAAAACAATGTTTTAATGTTTAAGTTTGGAATATTAACTGACATGAATGAATGCTATATAAATATTGTTCATGTTAACATAATGTTTATAAATGAAATCTTATTGTAAAGTGTTACTAAAGTTATATATATATAAATATATATATATATTGTTCTGTGAATGTGATTTTAAAGTCTAGATGATTCGGATTAACCCTTTAACTGCCATATCAAGTTCAAGTTCAAGTTCAAGTTCAATTTATTTGTATAGCGCATTTACAACAGCCTCCTGGCTGACCAAAGTGCTTTAACATAAGAGCAAGAATATTACACATACATAAAAATAGACCAGACAAAAAATTTAAAACCACCCATTTCAAAATGTAGCATAACACAGTAGTCAGTACACTAAGGAAAATAAAAAAGTTTTTAGCAAAGATTTAAAAATAGACAAGGAAGGGGCCAGTCTGATCTCTAAAGGCAGGGTATTCCAGAGTCGTGGCCCAGCCACTGCAAATGCACACACCCCTCTACGCTCCCCTCTATCCTTTAAAACCTCACTGCCAGAGGGATATTGTGAATGCATGTGCCCGCTGGGCACAGTTTACCTGATGCCACCGGGGTGGTGATGGCATTGGTGGCTTGAGCCCGCCATCGCTGCTTGCAGCTATATTTAGGGCTCAAGCCCGAAGGGGCGAAGAGCCCTATTGTTCTTCTAAGGATTATTCTTCTTATTATTATTTTTTTTATTTTTTATTAAACCTTCCGGGGGTTTTTGGGGGCCTTAACATGCTCAAAAACTCTTGAAAATTGGCACACACATTGGAATCTGCGGCCATCAGGACACTGCAGAGGCTGGGACCCGGGCGTGGCACAGGGGCTCTACAGCGCCCCCTGGAACACAGTCAGAAATCTTGAACCATAGCTCACACACACTAGCATGTATTTATATGAAACTCGGTACACTTATAGATCTCATTGAGCCGAACAACTTTCACACTTTATGTTATAGGCTCCGCCCAACAGGAAGTCAGCTATTCAGGGCTGTTTAAAAAAAGCATGCTCTGGAATTTGAAATACTCCTCTGAGGTTTTCAACCTATTCGCCACGAAACTCTGTAAACATAATCTCAAGACATTGGGGATGAAAAATTGCGAGGGGATTTTTGATATCTCGAACGGTTTGCCCGTGGCGAGGCTTGGAAATTATGGCTAGAAATGAGAAACAGGAAATGTCTAATAACATCCACATACATTTCCTGAATTTGATCAAACTTCATTGGTTTGTTAGTTGTATGATACCGATCGTATATATGTGACTATTAAGAGTCAACATTATAGCGCCACCAACTGGCAGCAGGAAGTGAGTCATTTTCCAAATGCTTTGAATTCAGCATCTTATTTTTACTCTATTTACTTAAAACTTCATCAGAATAATGACAAAACACGGCTGATGTAAATCTGTTGTGGGGATATTGATATCTGATATAGTGTTGCCATGGCAACGTGTCAAACTTGAATGTTCTGTTATGGTGAGTTTGAGGCAGACAACAAGCTCAGATTTACATGAAACTCAAAAGACATATCAGTATTAGTGATAGCTAGACAATGGCAAAAGCTTTTAAAAGGGCGTGAAGGAGGCACTCTATAGCGCCACCTTTTGTCAAAAGTGGGGGGGTTGGTTTTAGCTACAGACACCAAACTTGGTACATAAATTGTTCTTTTCAAGACGGACAACTTTCTAATTCACAGTCATCAGCTACGACCAACAGGAAGTCGGCTATTTTGATTTGAATATTTAAATTGAGCTCTGATTTAATGCATACTCCTCACAGGAAATGTTCACTATACTCACCAAACTTTATCTACATGTTGAAAAAACATTGAGGAACTTAAATTGCGAACGGATTTTGGTTAGCTTGAACGGTTTTGTCGTGGTGATTTTTTGAAATGACAGTAAAAAGGGAATCATTAATTGTCTTGTATTTTTAAATTGCAGCTTCCAAACACTTTAAAAAAAATTCATACAGAGATCAAATCATTCTGAGGACATATGCATAGTTTCATGACTTTACAACACTGTATGATTAAAAGAAAATTAAAAAACTGTCAGACATCTCAACTCACTCTGTCCCTCTGTTTGAGGAATGTATGTGTGCTGACTGAGTGTGTGTGTGTGTGTGTGTGTCTGTGAGTGGGGAATGGGCATGAGCTGAGTGGCAGACACAATGAGAGAGAGAGAGAGAGAGAAAGAGAGAGAGAGAAACTTAATCATCTCTTTAATCACCAGAAAAAAAAAGTATTTTAAATTTTTATTTTTTGTTGCTTTTGCTAACATTGCTGTTTTCATTACAGCTTAAGAAATCTCTTAGGCCTTATCCTTTTCTGACAGTTTCAGGAATTAAAAACAAAATTCTAAAAATACTTACTTGTGCTGCAAATAATAATTTCAATCTCATTTGATACTGACCTATTCCATCCTGTGACATGACATTTATCTTAATTTTCATAATCTCATGGATGTAACAGTAAAACTGTTCAGCTCACAGATGAAGACTAAGCTGTAATGAAAGCAGAACTTTCACAAATGCTTATAAGTCATTAAAGGATTTTATAACACTGTAAAATAATGTCTAATTTGTTAACATTAGCAAATGCATTGGTAACACTTTATAATAACTGCACTCATTAGTAAATAGTCAGTTCATGCTTTATAAAGTCTTGTCCCAACTTAAATAGTCATTAATAAGCAGCTTATAAATACAGCTATAAATAGCTTGATCTTGGTTTATAAGCACATTTATTAAAAAGGAGAGTAAAGGGTCAGTTATCTTCCTATGAAAAATAAAAAAATGAAAATAAACAAACAACAACACAGATTGATACAGAACTCAGAAATGTTATTGTGGATTTATGATCAAATCAGCCTGTAAATGAATCATACTCCTCCAAGAAGACACAAGTAGTTCACACCAAACTTTTTCAACATGATGCCAATACACTGAAGATGTTAAATTGCGAATGGGTTTAGGATACCTTAAATGGTGTGGCCATACCGATTTATTAAAGTAACATAAAAAAATACAATAGTTATTTTACTATATCTTTAACATTCTTCATTCCAACTCTTCATAATTTTTTATATACGTAGAAGTCATCATTTGAAAGAAGCACAGTAAGTTTCATAGCTTTATCATTTTCAAGAGCCAGCTTAAAATTAAAACTATCATAACTTATAAATCAAGCTTGCAATTCTTAGTACCAATAATGGCCACCAGATGGCGCTATATGATTACTTTTAAATAATTATTGTAGAAACAAGTATGATTTAAATCATTTATAGAAATCTTTCAAAGAAAAATAATATGTATTTTACTGATAAAATGACCCTCACTTAACTAGAATAATATGCTGAAGTATTGTGAAATACTGTGTATTAAGAATAATTCTTTATAGGCTTTATGGACCGATAAGTTTGGAGTGACTCTTGAAGGATCAGCACCACATCCTCTTTTACCACTGTTTAAAGGATTAATCTTACAGAACAGGTACGAATGAATTTTGGATAGCTTGAATGATTTTGCGTGGTGATTTTTTGAAATAACAGTAAAAAAGGAACCAGTAAATGTCTTTTATTTTTTTAAGTGCAGCTTCTAAACACTTCAACAAAATGTACACATAGAAGACAAGTCATGCTGAGGAAATATGCATAGTTTCATGACTATACAACACTATATGGATGATAGAAAATTAAAAAACTACCATACATCTGATATCACTCTGTCCCTCTGGGTAATGTGTGTGTGTGTGTGTGTGTGTGTGTTTGTGTGTTAAGTGTGTGTGTGTTAAGTGTGTGTGCTGAGTTTGTGTGAATGTGTGGGAGAGGGGATGGGCTTGGTGTCAGAGAGAGAGAGAGAGAGAGAGAGGGAGGGAGACTTAATCATCTCTTTAATCACCAGCAGAAAACAAAGCAATTTTGTGTTGTTGTTGTTTTTTCATCATTACAGCTTAAGAAATATCTTAGGCCTCAACATCAACTGTTGCTAGCCTACTCCCAAAATTAATAGTCATTAGTAAGCATTTTATAAATACAGCTATAATTAAATTGTTCATGGTTTATATGCACATTTATTTTGAGGAGATTAAAGGCTGTAATCTTCCTAAAAAAATAAAAAAAATAAAAAAAAATAAAACAAATAAACAAACACAGAACTCAGAAACATTTATTTCAAGATGCAATAAAAGAAAACTGTACACTATATATATATATATATATATATATATATATATATATATATATATATATATATATATATATATATATACACACACAATTGCATAAGTTTATATTTAATTTTTTTTATCAAGTGTACAGCTAATAATAATAATAATAATAATAAAAATAATAATAATGCATTTTATTTAAAGCGCCTTTCAAACCACTCAAGGTCACCGTACAACAAGTAACAACAGTAACAATATTAAAACAAAAAATAACAGCAAATAACAATGTCAGTAAAAAACCACAATAATATTAGAATAGCACAACATAGTGTGGAATACTATATTAAGACTTTATATATAGGCTTTATGAACAGATAGGTTTTGAGAGATTCTTGAAGTACTAGCATCACCTCCTCTTGTACGACGGTTTGAGGAATATATTTTCCAGATAGTACCGCCGCTCCCTATATGCAGAATACGCAGTCTTCGTAGGGCACCAACTCCCAGAGGGGGCACCATCCCAGTAGCTCAAAAAAAATAAAACATGCGCCATTCTCCCATCCGCGCTCGCGACCGCTCGGACATTTGCGGATGAATGTTCGTAATTGATGGATGGACATCTATGCCCGGGTAAAAGACATCAGCAATCCGGCACAGAGAAAAGAAAAATAAAGTAAAAAACAAAACAAAAACAGGCATAAAGTTGGCTTGACATTGGACATTCGAGAGTCTCAAATTTAGGGACCGTCTCTAAAGTTACATGTAATATTGTTATACACCTTTCTAACGTCAGTAGCATTTGAAGAGAATGACTTACAGTCATAAAAACAACTGTAATTGTTCATCTAGGTGACAGCTATAATGCACCATTAAATTGAATGTTTGATATTTATTAAAACAAACTGTAAGTCATATGTAAATTATGCTACTTTTTCACATGGGCTCAAAAGCAAATTTGAAGCTCAATAGCATTTGAGGAGAAAGACTTGCAGTCATAAACCAATTGTAATGTGTTCATTTAGGTGTCAGCTACGATGCACAACTTATACATTTTTTATATATATTAAAATAAAGTGTTACTAAAGTTATATATATTGTTCTGTGTATGTGATTTCAAAGTCTAGACGGGTCGGATTAACCCTTTAACTGCCATATCCCTTAAAATTTGATTGCCAGAGGGTTACTGTAAATGCTTATGCCCGCTGGGCACAGTTTTCCCGATGCCACCGGGGTGGTGTTGCACTGACGGCTTGAGCCCGCCATCGCTGCTTGCAGCTATATTTAGGGCCCGAGCCAATGGGCGCAGGGCCCTATTGTTCCCCTAAGGATTATTCTTCTTATTATTATTTTTATTTTTTATGAACCTTCTGGGGGGTTTTGGGGGCCTTAACATACTCAAAAACTCTTGAAAATTGGCACACACATTGGAACCTGCGGCCATCAGGACGCCACAGAGGCTGGGACCCGGGCGTGGCACAGGGGCTCTACAGCGCCCCCTGGAACACAGTCAGAAACCTTGAACCATAGCTCACACACACTTGCATGTATTTATATGAAACTCAGTACACTTATAGATCTCATTGAGCTGAACAACTTTTGCGCTCTATGTCATAGGCTCCGCCCAACAGGAAGTCAGCTATTCAGGGCTGTTTAAAAAAAGCATGCTCTGGAATTTGAAATACTCCTCTGAGGACTTTCAACCATTTGCTTCAAAACTCGGTGAACATGATCTCAAGACATTGGGGATGAAAAATTGCGAGGGGATTTTTGATATCTCGAACGGTTTGCCCGTGGCGTGGCGTTGAATTTAGGGCAAAAAATTAGAAACAGGAAATGCCTAATAACATCCACATACATTACCTGAGTTTGATCAAACTTCATCGGTTTGTTCGAAGTATGATACCGATCGTATATATGTGACTATTAAGAGTCAACGTTATAGCGCCACCAACTGGCAGCAGGAAATTGAGTCATTTTCAAAATGCTTTGAATTCAGCATCTTATTTTTACTCGATTTGCTTCAAACTTCATCAGAATAATGACAAAACATGGCCGATGTAAACCTGTTGTGGGAATATTGATATCTTATATATTGTTGCCATGGCAACGTGTCAAACTTGAATATTCTGTTATGGTGATTTTGAGGCAGATAACAACCTCAGATTTACATGAAACTCAAAACACATATCAGTATTATTGACAGCTAGACAATGGAAAAAGCTTTTACAAGGGCGTGGAAGAGGCACTCTATAGCGCCACCTTTTGTCAAAAGTGGGGGGAGTTAGTTTTAGCTACAGACACCAAACTCGGTACGTATATTGTTCTTATCAAGACGGACAACTTTCTAATTCACAGTTATCAGCTACGACCAACAGGAAGTCGGCTATTTTGATTTGAATATGGATTTTTGGAAAAAAAATTAGCTGTGATTTAATCCATACTCCTCAGAGGAAAAGTTCACTATACTCACCAAACTTTATCTACATATTGCAAAAACATTGAGGAACGTAAATTGCAAACGGATTTTGGTTAGCTTGAACGGTTTTGTCGTGGTGATTTTTTGAAATGACAGTCAAAAAAGGAATCATCAACTGTCTTGTATTTTTAAATTGCAGCTTCCAAACACTTAAAATCATTTTCTCATACAGAGATCAAATCATTCTGAGGAAATATGCATAGTTTCATGACTTTACGACACTGTATGATTAAAAGAAAATTAAAAAACTGTCAGACATCTCATCTCACTCTGTCCCTCTGTTTGAGGAATGTATGTGTGCTGACTGAGTGTGTGTGTGAGTGTGAGTGGGGGATGGGCATGAGCTGAGTGGCAGACAGACAGGAAGAGAGAGAGGGACTTAAACATCTCTTTAATCACCAGAAAAAAAAAAATATTATTTTAAATTGTTTTTTTGTTGTTGTTGTTGTTGTTGCTAATTGTGCTGTTTTCATTACAGCTTAAGAAATCTCTTAGGCCTTATCCTTTTCTGACAGTTTCAGTGATTAAAAAAAAAATTCTAAAAATACTTATTTGTGCTGCAAATAATAATTTCGGTCCCACTTTATATTAGGTGGCCTTAACTACTATGTACTTACATAAAAAAATAAGTACAATGTACTTATTGTGTTCATATTGTATTGTAAAAAACTTTTGCTGCTATTGAGGTGGGATAGGGGTAAGGTTAGGGAGAGGGTTGGAGGTATGGGTAAGTTTAAGGGTGGGTTAAGGTGTAAAGTATGGGTCAACAGTGTATTTATAAATGCAATTACAGAAATTAAATACAGATGTAATTACATGTAGTTTTTTTTTTTTAAATATATAAGTACAATGTAAAAACATGTATGTACACAATAAGTACATTGTACTAAATTATTAATTAAAATGTAAGTACATAGTAGTTAAGGCAACTTAATATAAAGTGGGTCCATAATTTCAAACTCATTTGATACTGACCTCTGACACCCTGTGATTGACATTAATCTGAATTTATATAATCTCATGGATGTAACAGTAAAACTGTTCAGCTCACAGATGACGACCAAGCTGTGATGCAAGCAGAACTATTTCACAAATGCTTATAGGTCAATAAATTTATAACAAAACACTTTTAATTACTTAACGATTTGGTAAAAAAATTAAAATAATGTCTCATTTTTAACATTAGTAAATGCATTGGTAGATACCTACAAAATACCTACCACAAAGTCTCTTGGTAGGAAATCCAAATCCCAACAGGAAGTCGGTTATTTAGAATTTTCTCTGCAAAATTGGTGTTGTTTTTGCCATTTTCTGGGGATGTACTTTAACAAACTCCTCCTGGAGATTTATTCAGATCACCACCAAACTTGGTCAGTTAAATCTAAAGGCCTTTGCGATGTTAAATTGCGAAGATCTTGAGGTTTCGTTAAAGGGCGTGTCCATGGTGACCTGACAGATTTCGATGTTTCGCCATGAAAAAGGAAGTTGCTGTAACTCAGACATACAATGTCCAGTCTACCCCAAACTTCACATGTTAGATAAGACTTCTGCCCTTAACAGAGCTACATGCCCATATTCAGTTATAGTCATAGCGCCACCTGCTGGCAACAGGAAGTGACATGTTTTACGCTGCGACAAACTACTCCTAGAAATCTTTTGACATTAATGTATTTTTTGTGGTCAGTCTAATCTTAAGGCCTGAGCAATGTTAAATTGTGGAGATCCTGAGTTTTTGTTAAAGGGCGTGTCCATGGCGCCATGACAAAATTTGACGTCTCGCCACAGCAAGAGAAGTTGTTGAGGCATAAAATGTTCAATCTTCCCCAAACTTCACATGTTCGATAAGAGTCCTGCCCTGAACACATCTGAAGGCCAATATTCCATTATAATTATAGCGCCACCTGCTGGCAACAGGAAGATTGGCACATATATTGAATAAACATTGATATATTCTACTTATATTTATGAGTTTAAACGCATATTTCTCACCGTTCACCTATTTACTAAAGTCACTCGCTGCTGGTGAGCCCGGGTGCGAGGGCCCGTTTATCGCTGCTTGCAGCTTTAATTAGGGCTCAAGCCTGGAGGGCGAGAGCCCTATTGTTTTCCTTAGGATTATTTGTTATTATTATTATTATTATTATTAGGGCTCAAGCCCGAAGGGGCGAAGAGCCCTATTGTTCTTCTAAGGATTATTCTTGTTATTATTATTATTATTTTTATTTTTTATTAAACCTTCCGGGGTGTTTTGGGGGCCTTAACATGCTCAAAAACTCTTGAAAATTGGCACACACATTGGAATCTGCGGCCATCAGGACGCCGCAGAGGCTGGGACCCGGGCGTGGCACAGGGGCTCTACAGCGCCCCCTGGAAGACAGTCAGAATTCTTGAACCATAGCTCACACACACTTGCATGTATTTATATCAAACTCGGTACACTTATAGATCTCATTGAGCCGAACAACTTTCACACTTTATGTCATAGGCTCCGCCCAACAGGAAGTCAGCTATTCAGGGCTGTTTAAAAAAAGCATGCTCTGGAATTTGAAATACTCCTCTGAGGTTTTCAACCCGTTCGCCACGAAACTCGGTGAACATGATCTCAAGACATTGAGGATGAAAAATTGCGAGGGGATTTTTGATATCTCGAACGGTTTGCCCGTGGCGAGGCATGGAACTTATGGCGAGAAATGAGAAACAGGAAATGTCTAATAACATCCACATACATTTCCTGAATTTGATCAAACTTCATGGGTTTGTTCGTTGTATGATACCGATTGTATATATGTGGCTATTAAGAGTCAACGTTATAGCGCCACCAACTGGCAGCAGGAAGTGTGTCATTTTCCAAATGCTTTGAATTCAGCATCTTATTTTTACTCGATTTACTTCAAACTTCATCAGAATAATGACAAAACACGGCCGATGTAAATCTGTTGTGGGGATATTGATATCTGATATAGTGTTGCCATGGCAACGTGTCAAACTTGAATGTTCTGTTATGGTGAGTTTGAGGCAGACAACAAGCTCAGATTTACATGAAACTCAAAACACATATCAGTATTAGTGATAGCTAGACAATGTCAAAAGCTTTTAAAAGGGCGTGAAGGAGGCACTCTATAGCGCCACCTTTTGTCAAAAGTGGGGGGGTTAGTTTTAGCTACAGACACCAAACTTGGTACATAAATTGTTCTTTTCAAGACGGACAACTTTCTAATTCACAGTCATCAGCTACGATCAACAGGAAGTCAGCTATTTTGATTTGAATGTGTATTTTTGAGATTTTACAGTTGTGAATTAATGAATACTCCTCACAGGGGAAGTACACTATACACACCAAACGTTGTCTACATGAAGAAACAACATCGAGGAACTTAAATTGCGAACGGATTTTGGTTAGCTTGAACGGTTTTGACGTGGTGATTTTTTGAAATGACAGTAAGAAGGGAAACATTAATTGTATTGTATGTCTAAATTGCAGCTTCCAAACACTTCATACAGTTTTCATACAGAGATCAAATCATTATGAGGAAATATGCATAGTTTCATGACTTTACAACACTGTATGGATAAAAGAAAAGAAAAAACTGTCAGACTTCTCAACTGACATGATCTCACTCTGGCCACTCCGTCTGTGTGAGGAAAGGGAGGGGGAGAGGGAGGGGGAGTGTGAGTGTGAGGGGGTTGGTGACTGTGAATCTTTGGTGACTGACAGTGTGTGTGGATTGTAGGGAGGGGCTGTCTGGCAGAGAGAGAGAGAGAGAGAGAGAGAGAGAGAGAGACCTAATCATTCCTTTAATAATCAGGAAAAAAAATCTATATTTTAAATTGTTATTGTTTTTGTTGTTGCTAATGGTGGTGTTTTTTTCCTTTCATTACAGGTTAAGAAATCTCTTAGGCCTTATCCTTTTCTGACAGTTTTTGGGATTTAAAAACATCCTAAGAAGCCTTATTTGTGCTGCAAATTATAATTTCAAACTCATTTGATACTGACCTATGACAACCTGTGACGTGACATGACATTTATTAATCTCATGGATGTAACAGTAAAACTCTTCAACTGACAGATTAAGCTGCAATGCAAGCAAAACTATTTCACAAATGCTTATAGGTCATTAAAATCATTACAAAACACTAATAAATTATTAAAGGGTTTGGTAACACTGTATAATAATGTCTAATTTGTTAACATTAGTAAATGCATTGGTAACACTTTATAATAACTGCACTCATTAGCTAAGCATTAGTAAATAGTTCATGATTATAAAGCCTTTTCCCTTAATAATAGTCATTATTAAGCAGGAATACATCTCTAATTACATTGTTCTTGGTTTAAAAGCACATATATTACAAAGGAGATTAAAGTTTCAGTTGTCTTATAAAATAAATCAATAAACACAACCCAGTTTGATTCAGAATTCAGAAATATTTATTTCAAGATGCAATAAAAGGAAACTGTACACTTGAAAAGGTTTTGAGCGATTCTTGAAGGACTAGCATCACCTTCACTTGTACGATGGTTTGAGGAATATATCTTCCAGATAGTACCGCCGCTCCCTATATGCAGAGTATGCAGTCTTCGTAGAGCACCAACTCCCAGAGGGGGCACCAGTTGCTCAAAAAAAACAAAACAAATATGCGCCATTCTCCCATCCGCGTTCGCGACCACTCAATAGCATTTGAGAAGAAAGACTTGTAGTCACAAAACAATTGTAATGTATTCATATAGGTGTCAGCTACAATGCACACCTTATACATTTTTTATACATTTTAAAATAAAGTGTTACTAAAGTTATATATATTGTTCTGTGTATGTGATTTCAAAGTCTAGATTGGTCGGATTAACCCTTTAACTGCCACATCCCTTAAAACTTGATTGTCAGAGGGTTACTGTAAATGCTTATGCCCGCTGGGCACAGTTTTCCCGATGCCACCAGGGTGGCATTGCACTGATGGCTTGAGCCCGACATCGCTGCTTGCAGCTATATTTCTTATTATTTTTTTTATTTTTTATTAAACCTTCCGGGGGTTTTTAGGGGCCTTAACATGCTCAAAAACTCTTGAAAATTGGCACACACATTGGAATCTGCGGCCATCAGGACGCCGCAGAGGCTGGGACCCGGGCGTGGCACAGGGACTCTACAGCGCCCCCTGGAACACCTTCAGAAATCTTGAACCATAGCTCACACAGACTTGCATGTATTTATATGAAACTCGGTACACTTATAGATCTCATTGAGCCGAACAACTTTCACACTTTATGTCATAGGCTCCGCCCAACAGGAAGTCAGCTATTCAGAGCTGTTTAAAAAAAGCATGCTCTGGAATTTGAAATACTCCTCTGAGGTTTTCAACCCGTTCGCCACGAAACTCGGTGAACATGATCTCAAGACATTGGGGACGAAAAATTGCGAGGGGATTTTTGATATCTTGAACGGTTTGCCCGTAGCGAAGCGTGGAAATTATGGCGAGAAATGAGAAACAGGAAATGTCTAATAACATCCACATACATTTCCTGAATTTGATCAAACTTCATTGGTTTGTTCGTTGTATGATACCGATCGTATATATGTGACTATTAAGAGTCAACGTTATAGCGCCACCAACTGGCAGCAGGAAGTGAGTCATTTTCAAAATGTTTTTAATTCAGCATCTTATTTTTACTCGATTTACTTAAAACTTCATCAGAATAATGACAAAACACGGCCGATGTAAATCTGTTGTGGGGATATTGATATCTGATATGGCGTTGCCATGGCAACGTGTCAAACTTGAATGTTCTGTTATGATGAGTTTGAGGCAGACACCAACCTCAGATTTACATGAAACTAAAAACACATATCAGTATTAGTGATAGCTAGACAATGGGAAAAGCTTTTAAAAGGGCGTGAAGGAGGCATGCTATAGCGCCACCTTTTGTCAAAAGTGGGGGGTTTAGTTTTAGCTACAGACACCAAACTTGGTACATAAATTGTTCTTATCAAGACGGACAACTTTCTAATTCACAGTCATCAGCTACGACCAACAGGAAGTCGGCTATTTTTATTTGAATATTTAAATTGAGCTCTGATTTAATGCATTCTCCTCAGAGGAAATGTTCACTATACTCACCAAACTTTGTCTACATGTTGAAAAAACATTGAGGAACTTAAATTGCGAACGGATTTTGGTTAGCTTGAACCGTTTTGTCGTGGTGATTTTTTGAAATGACAGTAAAAAGGGAATCATTAATTGTCTTGTATTTTTAAATCGCAGCTTCCAAACACTTTAAAAAAAAATCATACAGAGATCAAATCATTCTGAGGACATATGCATAGTTTCATGACCTTACAACACTGTATGATTAAAAGAAAATTAAAAAAAACTGTCAGACATCTCAACTCACTCTGTCCCTCTGTTTGAGCAATGTATGTGTGCTGACTGAGTGCATGTGTGTGTGTGAGTGTGTGTGTGAGTGGGGGATGGGCATGAGCTGAGTGGCAGACACAATGAGAGAGAGAGAGAGAGAGAGAGAGAGACTTAATCATCTCTTTAATCACCAGAAAAAAAATGTATTTTAAATTGTTATTTTTTGTTGCTGTTGCTAACATTGCTGTTTTCATTACAGCTTAAGAAATCTCTTAGGCCTTATCCTTTTCTGACAGTTTCAGGAATTAAAAACAAAATTCTAAAAATACTTATTTGTGCTGCAAATAATGATTTCAACTCATTTGATACTGACCTATTCCATCCTGTGACATGACATTTATCTTAATTTACATAATCTCATGGATGTAACAGTAAAACTGTTCAGTTCACAGATGAAGACTAAGCTTCTTTCACAAATGCTTATAAGTCATTAAAGGATTTAATAACACTGTAAAATAATGTCTAATTTGTTAACATTAGTAAATGCATTGGTAACACTTTATAATAACTGCACTCATTAGTAAATAGTCAGTTTATGCTTTATAAAGCCTTGTCCCAATATTAATAGTCAGTAGTAAGCAGTTTATAAATACAGCTATAAATAGCTTGTTCTTGGTTTATAAGCACATTTATTAAAAAGGAGAGTAATCTTTTCAGTTATCTTCCTATGAAAAAATAAAAAAAATAAAAATAAACAAACAACAACACAGATTGATACAGAACTCAGAAATTTTATTGTGGATTTATGATAAAATCAGCATGTAAAAATGAATTCATACTCCTCCGAGAAGACATAAGTAGTTCACACCAAACTTTTTCAACATGATGCTAATATACTGAAGATGTTAAATTGCGAATGGGTTTAGGATACCTTAAATGGTGTGGCCATAGCGATTTATTAAAGTAACATAAAAAAATACAATAGTTATTTTACGATATCTTTAAAATTTTTCATTTCAACTCTTCATAATTTTTTATATATGTAGAAGTCATCATTTGAAGGAAGCAAAGTAAGTTTCATAGCTTTAACATTTTCAAGAGCCAGCATAAAATTAAAACTATCATAACTTATAAATCAAGCTTGCAATTCTTAGTACCAATAATGGCCACCAGATGGAGCTATAGGATTACTTTTAAATAATTATTGTAGAAACGAGTATGATTTAAATCATTTATAGAAATCTTTCAAAGAAAAATAATATGAATTTTATGTATTTACTGATAAAATGACCCTCACTTAATTAGAATAACAAGCTGAAGTATTGTGAACTGTATATTAAGAAATAATTCTTTATAGGCTTTATGGACAGATAAGTTTTGAGTGACTCTTGAAGGTTCAGCCCCACATCCTCTTTTACCACTGTTTAAAGAATTTATCTTACAGAACAGGTGCGAATGAATTTTGGATAGCTTGAATGGTTTTGTCGTGGTGATTTTTTGAAATAACAGTAAAAAAGTAACCAGTAAATGTCTTTTTATTTTTTTAAAGTGCAGCTTCTAAACACTTCAAAAAAATGTACACATAGAAGACAAGTCATTCTGAGGAAATATGCATAGTTTCATGACTATACAACACTATATGGATGATAGAAAATTAAAAAACTATCAAACATCTGATGTAACTCTGTCCCTCTGTCACAGTGGGTAATGTGTGTGTGTGTGTGTGTGTGTGTGTAAGTGAATTAGGTGTGAAACTATCAGGGAGCATTTAGTCTCCAGCGCCAACATTTTACAGAACTGCCACTTTCCTGGAGTCTCCAGAATTACTCTGTGTCAGGTTCTGAGAGATCTAAGATTCCAAAAAATGATTTAATTAGAATACCATGAAGTATTGTGAAATACTATATATTAAGACTTTATATATAGGCTTTATGAACAGATTAGAGTGACTCGTGAAGGACCAGCACCACCTTCTCTTGTCCAATGGTTTGAGGAATATATCTTCCAGAATCCGGGATTAAGATTTAGGAGCTCTTTTTTATTCCACCCCCTTTCCTGAAAGTCTGTCTTGCAGAATTGACTAAAAATTAATCTTCACATTAATTCCTAATTATTTTGCAATTCTTTTTGTCAGTTCTTCTTGACCTGTTTTTTTCTTCTTCTTTTCTGACCTCATGACCCAGTCAGCATTTTTTGTACAATGGCCAAGTCTTAACTTATCAATTTCTGTATTGCATTTGTGTTTGATATTTCTCACAGGCTTTACAGAGTTAAAACTCTTTTTTTAGCGCATTTCATCTGTAAAAGAAAACATGCCCAATAATTCTGCACACATGAATATAAGGAGTTTTTCTCTTCCAGCTTTCCTGGACTATTGTATAGCACTCATAAATGATTAAATAAAAAATAATGGTAGTTATTAAGATTGATATGGTTTGGAATTGGTAAAATGTGCTTGGAAAAAAATCACAATAAAACAATGTTTTAATGTTTAAGTTTGGAATATTAACTGACATGAATGAATGCTATATAAATATTGTTCGTGTTAACATAATGTTTAGAAATGAAATATTATTGTAAAGTGTCACTAAAGTTATATATATTGTTCTGTGAATGTGATTTTAAAGTCTTGATGATTCGGATTAACCTTTTAACTGCCATATCCTTTAAAACCTCACTGCCAGAGGGATATTGTGAATGCATGTGCCCGCTGGGCACAGTTTACCTGATGCCACCGGGGTGGCGATGGCATTGGTGGCTTGAGCCCGCCATCGCTGCTTGCAGCTATATTTAGGGCTCAAGCCCAAAGGGCGAGAGGCCTATTGTTTTCCTTAGGATTATTTATTATTATTATTATTATTATTATTATTATTTTTTTTTTTTTTTCCAACGTCTCGGGGGCTTTTGGGGCCCTTAACGTGCTTAAAAAGTCTTGAAAATTGGCACACAGATTGGAACCTGCGGCCATTAGGGCCGGGCAGAGACTGATACACGGGCGTGGCACAGGGGCTCTACAGCGCCCCCTGGAATATGGAGGGCCATATATCATACATTCTTGCTCGTAGACGTATGAAACTCGGTACACATATAAATCTCATCAATCCAAACAACTTTTGTATTGCATATCATAGGCTCCGCCCAACAGGAAGTTGGCTATTTAGGGTTTAGTATTCAAATTTTTCGTCAAAGTTGTGGGGGCTTTTGGGGTCCTTAACATACTCAAAAACTCTTGAAAATTTGCGCACACTTTGGAATCTGTGGCCTTTAGGAGCCTGCAGAGGCTGGGACCCGGGCGGGGCACAGGGGCTCTACGGCGCCCCCTGGAACACAGTCAGAAATGTTGATGTATAGCTCACACATACTTGCACATATTCATATGAAACTCAGTACACATATAGATCTCATCGTGCCGAACAACTTTCGTATTGCATGTCATAGGCTCCACCCAACAGGAAGTCAGCTATTTAGAGTTATGTAAAATGCGCATGCTCTGGAATTTGAAATACTTGTCATAGGTTTTTTTCTCAATTGCCGCCAAACTCGGTCAAAATGATCTCAAGACACTGGGGATGAAAAATTGCCAGGGGATTTTTGATATCTCGAACGGTTTGCTCGTGGCGAGGCGTTGAAATTATGGCGAGAACTTAGAAACAGGAAGTGTCTACCATCCACATACATTTCCTGATTTTAATCAAACTTCATCAGATTATTCGTTGTATGATGTCGATCGCATATATGTGACTATTAGGAGTCAAAGTTATAGCGCCACCAACTGGCAGAAGGAAGTGTGTCATTTTCAAAATGATTTGAATTCAGCATCTTATTATTACTCGATTTGCTTCAAACTTCATCAGAATAATGTTAAAACACAGCCGATATGAATCTGCAAGGGGGATATTGATATCTAAAAAATTGTTGCCGTGGCAACATGTCAAACTGGAATACTTCTCAGGTGATTTTGAGGCAAATAACATACTTAGAATTTCACAAAACTCTGAACACACATCAGTATTTCTGATAGGAAATTAAATTGTGAATGGATTTTGGATAGCTTGAATGATTTTGCCGTGGTGATTTTTTTAAATGACCTTACAAAGGGAATCATTATTGTATTTTTAAATTGCAGCTTCCAAACACGTCAAATAATTTTTTCATACAGATGAAAAAGTCATTCTGAGGAAATATGCATAGTTTCATAGCATAGCATTAGTTTTTTACAACACTGTATGGATAACAGAAAATTAAAAAACTGTCAGACATCTCATCTCACGCTGTCCCTCAGTTTGAGTGTATGTGCTTCAGACTTCCATTGTCTGAGAGAAATAGCGCCCCTACAGGTTCAATTCCCGGACTTTTACTTTCACTTTTAAATCGGTTAAAAATACAAACAAATACTTAGATTTAATTCACACTGACAAGCTAAACCAACATATCTGATTATTACCGGTTCAGGGCTCATGGATAAATTATTTCTGGCCAGAGATACGTGAGAAATAGGAGAGATGAATCACCGCTGTGATCACGAGCGTCTGGAGTAAAGAGCTCAGAGAAAACGAATTTATTCCTGTTTTAAAGCTTTTAAAAATAAATTATTACAGCGATATCACACAATCAACCAATTAGAACACACCAAGAGCTAAATTAAGATGTTTTTGAACTGTTTGTGTGAAAATGAAATATTTGCAGCTGCCTATCTGAAATCAATAAACCCATTGTAACACAACAAGAGCTAAATGCAGGTGTTTGTGACCTGTTTAAGTGTGCAAGACTATTTGAAAGCGCGACTGGCAGAATAACATGTATCTCTGGAGCTGCAGGATTCTGCCTTTCGTCGTACGAACGAACACATAACGGACAAGATTATTTCAAAATACATAATAGCTTGGCGAATATAAACGAAAACAGCCACGTGAACATAAACTGGATCTACTGGATTTGAATATTAAAGTGACCACATTTACCACTTGCTTCTGTCTTCAATTTTAATCTATATAAAAAAGGAAACTCATTCGACTTGGCTGCTTTTTTAATGTGTGCGTATTTATTTATTTATCTTTTTATACATTTTGTATAATTTCATAGTTTGTGTATTACAATTATAAAAACAAAAATAAAATTAGCCACTCACATAGAAATAGCTTAGGCCTTAACCTTTTTCTGACAGTTTTAGGGATTTTTAAAAATCCTAAAAAAACCTTATTTGTGCTGCAAATAATAATTTCAAACTCATTTGATACTGACCTATGACATCCTGTGACATTATATTTATTTTAATTACATAATCTCATGGATGTAACAGTAAATCTGTTCAGCTCACAGATCAATACTAAGCTGTAATACAAGCAGAACTTTCACAAATGCTTATGAGTCATTTAAGGATTTGATAACACTGTAAAATAATGTCTAATTTGTTAACATTAGCAAATTCATTGATAACACTTTATAATAACTGCACTCATTATTAAATAGTCAGTTCATGCTTTATAAAGCCTTGTCCCAATATTAATAGTCAGTAGTAAGCAGTTTATAAATACAGCTATAAATAGCTTGTCCTTGGTTTATAAGCACATTTATTAAAAATGAGAGTAAGTTATCTTCCTATGAAAAATAAAAGATAAAAATAAACAAACAACAACACAGATTGATACAGAACTCAGAAATGTTATTGTGGATTTATGATAAAGCCTGCAAATGAATTCATACTCCTACTCATACTACTCCATACTCCTTTTTCAACATGATGCCAATATACTGAGATGTTAAATTGTGAATGGGTTTAGGATAGCTTAAATGGTGTTGCCATAGAGATTTATTAAAGTAACATAAAAAAATACAATAGTTATTTTACTATATCTTTACAATTTTTCATTCTAAATCTTCATAATTTTTTATATAAGTAGAAGTCATCATTTGAAGGAAGCACAGTAAGTTTCATAGCTTTATCACTTTCAAGAGCCAGCATAAAATTAAAACTATCATAACTTATAAATCAAGCTTGCAATTCTTAGTACCTATAATGGCCACCAGAGGGAGCTATAGGATTACTTTTAAATAATTATTGTAGAAACGAGTATGATTTAAATCATTTATAGAAATCTTTAAAAAAAAAAATGAATTGTATATATTTTACTGATAAAATGACCCTCACTTAATTAGAATAACAAGCTGAAGTATTTTGAATTGTATATTAAGAATAATTCTTTATAGGCTTTATGGACAGATACGTTTTGAGTGACTCTTGAAGGATCAGCACCACATCCTCTTTTACCACTGTTTAAAGAATTAATCTTACAGAACAGGTGTGAATGAATTTTGGATAGCTTGAATGGTTTTGCCGTGATGTTTTTTGAAATAATAGTAAAAAAGGAACCAGTAAAAAAAAGTGCAGCTTCTAAACACTTCAAAAAAATGTACACATAGAAGACAAGTCATTCTGAGGAAATATGCATAGTTTCATGACTATACAACATTATATGGATGACAGAAAATTAAAAAACATACATCTGATGTCACTCTGTCCCTCTGTCACTGTGTGTGTGTGTTTGTGTGTGTTTTAAGTGAATTAGGTGTGAAACTATCAGGGAGCATTTAGTCTCCAGCGCCAACATTTTACAGAACTGCCACTTTCCTGGAGTCTCAGAATTACAATGTGCCAGGTTCTGAGAGATCTAAGATTCCAAAAAATTATTTAATTAGAATACCATGAAGTATTGTGAAATACTATATATTAAGACTTTATATATAGGCTTTATGAACAGATTAGAGTGACTCGTGAAGGACCAGCACCACCTCCTCTTGTCCGATGGTTTGAGGAATATATTTTCCTGAATCCGGGATTAAGATTTAGGAGCTCATTTTTATTCCACCTCCTTTCCTGAAAGTCTGTCTTGCAGAATTGACTAAAAATTAATCTTCACATTAATTCCTAATTCTTTTGCAATTCTTTTGTCAGTTCTTCTTGACCTGTTTTTCTCTTCCAGCTTTCCTGGACTATTGTATAGCACTCATAAATGATTAAATAAAAAATAATGGTAGTTATTAAGATTGATATGGTTTGGAATTGGTAAAATGTGCTTGGAAAAAAATCACAATAAAACAATGTTTTAATGTTTAAGTTTGGAATATTAACTGACATGAATGAATGCTATATAAATATTGTTCATGTTAACATAATGTTTATAAATGAAATCTTATTGTAAAGTGTTACTAAAGTTATATATATATATATATATATATATATATTGTTCTGTGAATGTGATTTTAAAGTCTAGATGATTCGGATTAACCCTTTAACTGCCATATCAAGTTCAAGTTCTAGTTCAAGTTCAATTTATTTGTATAGCGCATTTACAACAGCCTCCTGGCTGACCGAAGTGCTTTAACATAAGAGCAAGAATATTACACATACATAAAAATAGACCAGACAAAAAATTTAAAACCACCCATTTCAAAATGTAGCATAACACAGTAGTCAGTACACTAAGGAAAATAAAAAAGGTTTTAGCAAAGATTTAAAAATAGACAAGGAAGGGGCCAGTCTGATCTCTAAAGGCAGGGTATTCCAGAGTCGTGGCCCAGCCACTGCAAATGCACGCTCCCCTCTACGCTCCCCTCTATCCTTTAAAACCTCACTGCCAGAGGGATATTGTGAATGCATGTGCCCGCTGGGCACAGTTTACCTGATGCCACCGGGGTGGTGATGGCATTGGTGGCTTGAGCCCGCCATCGCTGCTTGCAGCTATATTTATTATTAGGGCTCAAGCCTGGAGGGCGAGAGCCCTATTGTTTTCCTTAGGATTATTTGTTATTATTATTATTATTATTATTAGGGCTCAAGCCCAAAGGGCGAGAGGCCTATTGTTTTCCTTAGGATTATTTTTTATTATTATTATTATTATTATTAGGGCTCAAGCCCAAAGGGCGAGAGGCCTATTGTTTTCCTTAGGATTATTTTTTATTATTATTATTATTATTATTATTATTTTTTTTTTCCAACGTCTCGGGGGCTTTTGGGGCCCTTAACATGCTTAAAAAGTCTTGAAAATTGGCACACACATTGGAACCTGCGGCCATTAGGGCCGGGCAGAGACTGATACACGGGCGTGGCACAGGGGCTCTACAGCGCCCCCTGGAATATGGAGGGCCATATATCATACATTCTTGCTCGTAGACGTATGAAACTCGGTACACATATAAATCTCATCAATCCAAACAACTTTTGTATTGCATATCATAGGCTCCGCCCAACAGGAAGTTGGCTATTTAGGGTTTAGTATTCAAATTTTTCGTCAAAGTTGTGGGGGCTTTGGGGGTCCTTAACATACTCAAAAACTCTTGAAAGTTTGCGCACACTTTGGAATCTGTGGCCTTTAGGAGCCTGCAGAGGCTGGGACCCGGGCGTGGCACAGGGGCTCTATGGCGCCCCCTGGAACACAGTCATAAATGTTGATGTATAGCTCACACATACTTGCACATATTCATATGAAACTCAGTACACATATAGATCTCATCGTGCTGAACAACTTTCGTATTGCATGTCATAGGCTCCACCCAACAGGAAGTCAGCTATTTAGAGTTATGTAAAAAGCGCATGCTCTGGAATTTGAAATACTTGTCATAGGTTTTTTTCTCGATTGCCGCCAAACGCGGTCAACATGATCTCAAGACACTGGGGATGAAAAATTGCCAGGGGATTTTTGATATCTCGAACGGTTTGCTCGTGGCGAGGCGTTGAAATTATGGCGAGAAATGAGAAACAGGAAGTGTCTAATATCGTCCACATACATTTCCTGATTTTAATCAAACTTCATCAGATTATTCGTTGTATGATGTCGATCGCATATATGTGACTATTAGGAGTCAAAGTTATAGCGCCACCAACTGGCAGAAGGAAGTGTGTCATTTTCAAAATGATTTGAATTCAGCATCTTATTATTACTCGATTTGCTTCAAACTTCATCAGAATAATGTTAAAACACAGCCGATATGAATCTGCAAGGGGGATATTGATATCTAAAAAATTGTTGGCGTGGCAACATGTCAAACTGGAATACTTCTCAGGTGATTTTGAGGCAAATAACATACTTAGAATTTCACAAAACTCTGAACACACATCAGTATTTCTGATAGGAACTTAAATTGTGAATGGATTTTGGATAGCTTGAATGGTTTTGCCGTGGTGATTTTTTTAAATGACCTTACAAAGGGAATCATTATTGTATTTTTAAATTGCAGCTTCCAAACACGTCAAATAATTTTTTCATACAGATGAAAAAGTCATTCTGAGGAAATATGCATAGTTTCACGACTTTACAACACTGTATGGATAACAGAAAATTAAAAAACTGTCAGACATCTCATCTCACTCTGTCCCTCTGTTTGAGTATATGTGCTTCAGACTTCCATTGTCTGAGAGAAATAGCGCCCCTACAGGTTCAATTCCCGGACTTTTACTTTCACTTTTAAATCGGTTAAAAATACAAATAAATACTTAGATTTAATTCACACTGACAAGCTAAACCAACATATCTGATTATTACCGGTTCAGGGCTCATGGATAAATTATTTCTGGCCAGAGATACGTGAGAAATAGGAGAGATTAATCACCGCTGTGATCACGAGCGTCTGGAGTAAAGAGCTCAGAGAAAACGAATTTATTCCTGTTTTAAAGCTTTTAAAAATAAATTATTACAGCGATATCACACAATCAACCAATTAGAACACACCAAGAGCTAAATTAAGATGTTTTTGAACTGTTTGTGTGAAAATGAAATATTTGTGGCTGCCTATCTGAAATCACGCCTCCGATCAGCGCGTACAGTGTCGAGCTCAAAACAAACGAATGTATTCTTGTTTAAATAAAATATTACCACAAATGCACACAATAAACCCATTGTAACACTACAAGAGATAAATGCAGGTGTTTGTGACCCGTTTAAGTTTGAAAGACTATTTGAAAGCTCGACTGGCAGAATAACATATCTCTCGAGCTGCAGGATTCTGCCTTTCGTCGTACGAACGAACACATCACGGACAAGATTATTTCAAAATACATAATAGCTTGGCGAATATAAACGAAAACAGCCACGTGAACATAAACTGTTGAGAAATATATCTGAAGTGGATCTACTGGATTTTAATATTAAGTGACCGCATATACCAGCTGCTTCTGTCTTCAATTTTAATCTATATAAAAAATGAAATTCATTCATCTTGGCTGCTTTTTTAATGTGTGTACGTATTTATTTATTTATTTATTTATTATTTTGCTCTAACAAGAATTCATCTATATTTAATTAAATCAATTACATTTTATTTTACATTTGATTTGTCCATTTCTGCATCTAAACGCCTAAAAACATAAAACATGCTCTATTATGCTATTGTTAGCAATTTCTTTATCGTCCAATTCATCTGGTGTACACACTTTTATTTTCATAATAAACTTGTTTGTTAGATTATATGGTCTATAATAAATATTAACAGGTTTTATTCAAGCTGTTTAGAATGATTGCAGTAGGCTATTTTTTTTAAAATATAAAAAAAAAAATTAATAAATAAAAAACATTGGAAAACCACAACTGTTGTACTTTTTTATACATTTTGTATAATTTCATAGTTTATGCATTATAGTTATAAAAACTAATAAACTTAGCCACTCACATAGAAATCTTAGGCCTTATCCTTTTCTGACAGTTTTAGGGATTTTTAAAAATCCTAAAAAACCTTATTTGTGCTGCAAATAATAATTTCAAACTCAAAAAGTAAATAGTCAGTTCATGCTTTATAAAGCCTTGTCCCAATATTAATAGTCAGTAGTAAGCAGTTTATAAATACAGCTATAAATAGCTTGTTTTTGGTTTATAAGCACATTTATTAAAAAGGAGAGTAAAGGGTCAGTTATCTTCCTATGAAAAATAAAAGATAAAAATAAACAAACAACAACACAGATTGATACAGAACTCAGAAATTTTATTGTGGATTTATGATAAAATCAGCCTGTAAATGAATTCATACTCCTCCAAGAAGACACAAGTAGTTCACACCAAACTTTTTTTTAACATGAAGCCAATATACTGAAAATGTTAAATTGTGAATGGGTTTAGGATACCTTAAATGGTGTGGCCATAGCGATTTATTAAAGTAACATAAAAAAATACAATAGTTATTTTACTATATCTTTAAAATTTTTCATTCCAAACTCTTCATAATTTTTTATATACGTAGAAGTCATCATTTGAAGGAAGCACAGTAAGTTTCATAGCTTTATCATTTTCAAGAGCCAGCATAAAATTAAAACTATCATAACATATAAATCAAGCTTGCAATTCTTAGTACCAATAATGGTCACCAGAGGGAGCTATAGGATTACTTTTAAATAATTATTGTAGAAACAAGTATGATTTAAATCATTTATAGAAATCTTTCAAAGAAAAATAATATGAATTTTATGTATTTTACTGATAAAATGACCCTGACTTAATTAGAATAACAAGCTGAAGTATTGTGAACTGTATATTAAGAATAATTCTTTATAGGCTTTATGGATAGATACGTTTTTAGTGACTCTTGAAGGATCAGCACCACATCCTCTTTTACCACTGTTTAAAGAATTTATCTTACAGAAACAGATGCGAATGAATTTTTGTATAGCTTGAATGGTTTTGTTGTGGTGATTTTTTGAAATAACAGTAAAAAAGTAACCAGTAAATGTCTTATATTTTTTTTAAAGTGCAGCTTCTAAACACGTCAAAAAAATTTACACATAGAAGACAAGTCATTCTGAGGAAACATGCATAGTTTCATGACTATACAACACTATATGGATGATAGAAAATTAAAAAACTATCATACATCTGATGTCACTCTGTCCCTCTGTCACTGTGGGTAGTGTGTCTGTGTGTGTGTGTGTGTGTGTGTGTGTTTGTGTGTGTTAAGTGAATTAGGTGTGAAACTATCAGGGTGCATTTAGTCTCCAGCGCCAACATTTTACAGAACTGCCACTTTCCTGGAGTCTCAGAATTACTCGGTGTCAGGTTCTGAGAGATCTAAGATTCCATTTTTGTACAATGGTCAAGTCTTAACTTATCCATTTCTGTATTGCATTTGTGTTTGATATTTCTCATGGGTATTTCATAATTTTCGACTTTACAGTTTGAGTTAAAACTCTTTTTTAGCGCATTTCATCTGTAAAAGAAAACATGCCTAATAATTCTGCACATATGAATATAAGGAGTTTTTCTCTTCCAGCTTTCCTGGACTATTGTATAGCACTCATAAATTATTAAATAAAAAATAATGGTAGTTATTAAGATTGATATGGTTTGGAATTGGTAAAATGTGCTTGGAAAAAAATCACAATAAAACAATGTTTTAATGTTTAAGTTTGGAATATTAACTGACATGAATGAATGCTATATAAATATTGTTCATGTTAACATAATGTTTATAAATGGAATCTTATTGTAAAGTGTTACTAAAGCTATATACAGTATTGTTCAAAATAATAGCAGTACAATGTGACTAACCAGAATAATCAAGGTTTTTAGTATATTTTTTATTGCTACGTGGCAAACAAGTTACCAGTAGGTTCAGTAGATTGTCAGAAAACAAACAAGACCCAGCATTCATGATATGCACGCTCTTAAGGCTGTGCAATTGGGCAATTAGTTGAAAGGGGTGTGTTCAAAAAAATAGCAGTGTCTACCTTTGACTGTACAAACTCAAAACTATTTTGTACAAACATTTTTTTTTTCTGGGATTTAGCAATCCTGTGAATCACTAAACTAATATTTAGTTGTATGACCACAGTTTTTTAAAACTGCTTGACATCTGTGTGGCATGGAGTCAACCAACTTGTGGCACCTCTCAGCTGTTATTCCACTCCATGATTCTTTAACAACATTCCACAATTCATTCACATTTCTTGGTTTTGCTTCAGAAACAGCATTTTTGATATCACCCCACAAGTTCTCAATTGGATTAAGGTCTGGAGATTGGGCTGGCCACTCCATAACATTAATTTTGTTGGTTTGGAACCAAGACTTTGCCCGTTTACTAGTGTGTTTTGGGTCATTGTCTTGTTGAAACAACCATTTCAAGGGCATGTCCTCTTCAGCATAGGGCAACATGACCTCTTCAAGTATTTTAACATATGCAAACTGATCCATGATCCCTGGTATGCGATAAATAGGCCCAACACCATAGTAGGAGAAACATGCCCATATCATGATGCTTGCACCTCCATGCTTCACTGTCTTCACTGTGTACTGTGGCTTGAATTCAGAGTTTGGGGGTCGTCTCACAAACTGCCTGTGGCCCTTGGACCCAAAAAGAACAATTTTACTCTCATCAGTCCACAAAATGTTCCTCCATTTCTCTTAAAATTGTTGGCGTGGCAACATGTCAAACTGGAATACTTCTCAGGTGATTTTGAGGCAAATAACATACTTAGAATTTCACAAAACTCTGAACACACATCAGTATTTCTGATAGGAACTTAAATTGTGAATGGATTTTGGATAGCTTGAATGGTTTTGCCGTGGTGATTTTTTTAAATGACCTTACAAAGGGAATCATTATTGTATTTTTAAATTGCAGCTTCCAAACACGTCAAAGAATTTTTTCATACAGATGAAAAAGTCATTCTGAGGAAATATGCATAGTTTAACGACTTTACAACACTGTATGGATAACAGAAAATTAAAAAACTGTCAGACATCTCATCTCACTCTGTCCCTCTGTTTTAGTATATGTGCTTCAGACTTCCATTGTCTGAGAGAAATTGCGCCCCTACAGGTTCAATTCCCGAACTTTTACTTTCACTTTTAAATCGGTTAAAAATACAAATAAATACTTAGATTTAATTCACACTGACAAGCTAAACCAACATATCTGATTATTACCGGTTCAGGGCTCATGGATAAATTATTTCTGGCCAGAGATACGTGAGAAACACGAGAGATGAATCACCGCTGTGACCACGAGCGTCTGGAGTAAAGAGCTCAGAAAAAACGAATTTATTCCTGTTTTAAAGCTTTTAAAAATATTTTTTTTTTCTCTTCCAGCTTTCCTGGACTATTGTATAGCACTCATAAATGATTAAATAAAAAATAATGGTAGTTATTAAGATTGATATGGTTTGGAATTGGTAAAATGTGCTTGGAAAAAAATCACAATAAAACAATGTTTTAATGTTTAAGTTTGGAATATTAACTGACATGAATGAATGCTATATAAATATTGTTCATGTTAACATAATGTTTATAAATGGCATCTTATTGTAAAGTGTTACTAAAGTTATATATATATATATATATATATATATATATATATATATATATATATTGTTCTGTGAATGTGATTTTAAAGTCTAGATGATTCGGATTAACCCTTTAACTGCCATATCCTTTAAAACCTCACTGCCAGAGGGATATTGTGAATGCATTTGCCCGCTGGGCACAGTTTACCTGATGCCACCGGGGGTGGCGATGGCATTGGTGGCTTGAGCCCGCCATCGCTGCTTGCAGCTATATTTATTATTATTATTATTATTATTTTTTTTTTTTTTCAACGTCTCGGGGGCTTTTGGGGCCCTTAACGTGCTTAAAAAGTCTTGAAAATTGGCACACAGATTGGAACCTGCGGCCATTAGGGCCGGGCAGAGACTGATACACGGGCGTGGCACAGGGGCTCTACAGCGCCCCCTGGAATATGGAGGGCCATATATCATACATTCTTGCTCGTAGACGTATGAAACTCGGTACAGATATAAATCTCATCATTCCAAACAACTTTTGTATTGCATATCATAGGCTCCGCCCAACAGGAAGTTGGCTATTTAGGGTTTAGTATTCAAATTTTTCGTCAAAGTTGTGGGGGCTTTGGGGGTCCTTAACATACTCAAAAACTCTTGAAAATTTGCGCACACTTTGGAATCTGTGGCCTTTAGGAGCCTGCAGAGGCTGGGACCCGGGCGTGGCACAGGGGCTCTACGGCGCCCCCTGGAACACAGTCATAAATGTTGATGTATAGCTCACACATACTTGCACATATTCATATGAAACTCAGTACACATATAGATCTCATCGTGCCGAACAACTTTCATATTGCATGTCATAGGCTCCACCCAACAGGAAGTCAGCTATTTAGAGTTATGTAAAAAGCGCATGCTCTGGAATTTGAAATACTTGTCATAGGTTTTTTTCTCGATTGCTGCCAAACTCGGTCAACATGATCTCAAGACACTGGGGATGAAAAATTGCCAGGGGATTTTTGATATCTCGAACGGTTTGCTCGTGGCGAGGCGTTGAAATTATGGCGAGAAATGAGAAACAGGAAGTGTCTAATACCATCCACATACAGTTCCTGATTTTAATCAAACTTCATCAGATTATTCGTTGTATGATGTCGATCGCATATATGTGACTATTAGGAGTCAAAGTTATAGCGCCACCAACTGGCAGAAGGAAGTGTGTCATTTTCAAAATGATTTGAATTCAGCATCTTATTATTACTCGATTTGCTTCAAACTTCATCAGAATAATGTTAAAACACAGCCGATATAAATCTGCAAGGGGGATATTGATATCTAAAAAATTGTTGGCGTGGCAACATGTCAAACTGGAATACTTCTCAGGTGATTTTGAGGCAAATACCATACTTAGAATTTCACAAAACTCTGAACACACATCAGTATTTCTGATAGGAACTTAAATTGTGAATGGATTTTGGATAGCTTGAATGGTTTTGCCGTGGTGATTTTTTGAAATTACCTTACAAAGGGAATCATTATTGTATTTTTAAAATGCAGCTTCCAAACACGTCAAAGAATTTTTTCATACAGATGAAAAAGTCATTCTGAGGAAATATGCATAGTTTCAAGACTTTACAACACTGTATGGATAACAGAAAATTAAAAAACTGTCAGACATCTCATCTCACTCTGTCCCTCTGTTTGAGTATATGTGCTTCAGACTTCCATTGTCTGAGAGAAATAGCGCCCCTACAGGTTCAATTCCCGGACTTTTACTTTCACTTTTAAATCGGTTAAAAATACAAATAAATACTTAGATTTAATTCACACTGACAAGCTAAACCAACATATCTGATTATTACCGGTTCAGGGCTCATGGATAAATTATTTCTGGCAAGAGATACGTGAGAAATAGGAGAGATGAATCACCGCTGTGATCACGAGAGTCTGGAGTAAAGAGCTCAGAAAAAAACTAATTTATTCCTGTTTTATAGCTTTTAAAAATAAATTATTACAGCGATATCACACAATCAACCAATTAGAACACACCAAGAGCTAAATTCAGATGTTTTTGAACTGTTTGTGTGAAAATGAAATATTTGTGGCTGCCTATCTGAAATCACCGCCTCCGATCAGCGCGTACAGTGTCCAGCTCAAAACAAACGAATTTATTCTTGTTTAAGAGCTTTTTTAAATAAAACATTACCAAAATGCACACAATAAACCCATTGTAACACATCAAGAGCTAAATGCAGGTGTTTGTGAAACGTTTAAGTGTGCAAGACTATTTGAAAGCGCGACTGGCAGAATAACATATATCTCTCGAGCTGCAGGATTCTGGCTTTCGTCGTACGAACGAACACATCACGGTCAAGATTATTTCAAAACACATAATAGCTTGGCGAATATAAACGAAAACAGCCACGTGAACATAAACTGTTGAGAAATAAATCTGAAGTGGATCTACTGGATTTTAATATTAAGTGACCGCATATACCAGCTGCTTCTGTCTTCAATTTTAATCT
Organism: Carassius gibelio; assembly: GCF_023724105.1. Lineage (NCBI taxonomy): Eukaryota > Metazoa > Chordata > Actinopteri > Cypriniformes > Cyprinidae > Carassius > Carassius gibelio. Next base: position 1,626,559 of record NC_068375.1, on the reverse strand, counting down.
ATATAAAAAATGAAATTCATTCATCTTGGCTGCTTTTTTAATGTGTGTACGTATTTATTTATTTATTTATTTATTATTTTGCTCTAACAAGAATTAATCTATATTTAATTAAATCAATTACATTTTATTTTACATTTGATTTGTCCATATCTGCATCTAAACGCCTAAAAACATAAAACATGCTCTATTATACTATTGTTAGCAATTTCTTTATCGTCCAATTTATCTGGTGTACACACTTTTATTTTCATAATAAACTTGTTTGTTAGATTATACACAGTTACAGTGGTCTATAATAAATATTAACAGGTTTTTATTCAAGCTGTTTAGAATGATTGCAGTAGGCTAATTTTTTTTAATGTAAATCCAAAAAAAAAAAAAAAAAAAAAAAACATTGGAAAACAATGACTGTTGTACTTTTTTATACATTTTGTATAATTTCATAGTTTATGCATTATAGTTATAAAACAAATAAATGTAGCCACTCACATAGAAATCTTAGGCCTTATCCTTTTCTGACAGTTTTAGGGATTTTTAAAAATCCTAAAAAACCCTAATTTGTGCTGCAAATAATAATTTCAAACTCAAAAAGTAAAGAGTCAGTTCATGCTTTATAAAGCCTTGTCCCAATATTAATAGTCAGTAGTAAGCAGTTTATAAATACAGCTATAAATAGCTTGTTTTTGGTTTATAAGCACATTTATTAAAAAGGAGAGTAAAGGATCAGTTATCTTCCTATGAAAAATAAAAGATAAAAATAAACAAACAACAACACAGATTGATACAGAACAGAAAAATAAATTTTATTGTGGATTTATGATAAAATCAGCCTGTAAATGAATTCATACTCCTCCTCATACTACTCCATACTCCTTTTTCAACATGATGCCAATATACTGAGATGTTAAATTGTGAATGGGTTTAGGATAGCTTAAATGGTGTTGCCATAGAGATTTATTAATGTAACATAAAAAAATACAATAGTTATTTTACTATATCTTTAACATTTTTCATTCTAACTCTTCATAATTTTTTATATAAGTAGAAGTCCTCATTTGAAGGAAGCACAGTAAGTTTCATAGCTTTTTCATTTTCAAGAGCCAGCCTAAAATTAAAACTATAAATCAAGCTTGCAATTCTTAGTACCAATAATGGTCACCAGAGGGAGCTATAGGATTACTTTTAAATAATTATTGTAGAAACGAGTATGATTTAAATCATTTATAGAAATCTTTCAAATAAAATAATATGTATTTTAGGAATTTTACTGATAAAATGACACTCACTTAATTAGAATAACAAGCTGAAGTATTTTGAACTGTATATTAAGAATAATTCTTTATAGGCTTTATGGACAGATACGTTTTGAGTGACTCTTGAAGGGTTCAGCACCACATCCTCTTTTACCACTGTTTAAAGAATTAATCTTACAGAACAGGTGTGAATGAATTTTGGATAGCTTGAATGGTTTTGTTGTGGTGATTTTTTGAAATAATAGTAAAAAAGGAACCAGTAAATGTCTTTTTTATTTTTTTTAAAGTGCAGCTTCTAAACACTTAAAAAAATGTACACATAAAAGACAAGTCATTCTGAGGCATATTTCCTCAGAATGACTGGTCTCATGACAATAGTTTCATGACTATACAACACTATATGGATGATAGAAAATAAAAAAAAACTATCATACATCTAATGTCACTCAGTCCCACTGTCACTGTGGGTAGTGTGTTTGTGTGTGTGTTAAGTGAATTAGGTGTGAAACTATCAGGGAGCATTTAGTCTCCAGCGCCAACATTTTACAGAACTGCCACTTTCCTGGAGTCTCCAGAATTACTCGGTGTCCGGCTCTGAGAGACTTAAGATCCCAAAAAAGTATTTAATTAGAATACCATGAAGTATTGTGAAATACTATATATTAAGGCTTTATATATAGGCTTTATGAACAGATTAGAGTGACTCGTGAAGGACCAGCACCACCTCCTCTTGTCCGATGGTTTGAGGAATATATCTTCCAGAATCCGGGATTAAGATTTAGGAGCTCATTTTTATTCCACCTCCTTTCCTGAAAAGTCTGTCTTGCAGAATTGACTAAAAATTAATCTTCACATTAATTCCTAATTATTTTGCAATTCTTTTTGTCAGTTCTTCTTGACCTGTTTTTCTTCTTCTTCTTTTCTGACCTCATGACCCAGTCAGCATTTTTTGTACAATGGTCAAGTCTTAACTTATCCATTTCTGTTATTGCATTTGTGTTTGATATTTCTCATGGGTATTTCATAATTTTCGACTTTACAGTTTGAGTTAAAACTCTTTTTTAGCGCATTTCATCTGTAAAAAAAAAACATGCCTAATAATTCTGCACATATGAATATAAGGAGTTTTTCTCTTCCAGCTTTCCTGGACTATTGTATAGCACTCATAAATGATTAAATAAAAAATAATGGTAGTTATTAAGATTGATATGGTTTGGAATTGGTAAAATGTGCTTGGAAAAAAATCACAATAAAACAACGTTTTAATGTTTAAGTTTGGAATATTAACTGACATGAATGAATGCTATATAAATATTGTTCATGTCAACATAATGTTTATAAATGGAATCTTATTGTAAAGTGTTACTAAAGTTATATATATATATATATATATATTGTTCTGTGAATGTGATTTTAAAGTCTAGATGATTCGGATTAACCCTTTAACTGCCATATCCCTTAAAACCTCACTGCCAAAGGGATATTGTGAATGCATGTGCCCGCTGGGCACAGCTTACCTGATGCCACCGGGGTGGCGATGGCATTGGTGGCTTGAGCCCGCCATCGCTGCTTGCAGCTATATTTATTAGGGCTCAAGCCTGGAGGGCGAGAGCCCTATTGTTTTCCTTAGGATTATTTGTTATTATTAGGGCTCAAGCCCAAAGGGCGAGAGGCCTATTGTTTTCCTTAGGATTATTTTTTATTATTATTATTATTATTATTATTATTATTATTTTTTTTTTCCAACGTCTCGGGGGCTTTTGGGGCCCTTAACGTGCTTAAAAAGTCTTGAAAATTGGCACACAGATTGGAACCTGCGGCCATTAGGGCCGGGCAGAGACTGATACATGGGCGTGGCACAGGGGCTCTACAGCGCCCCCTGGAATATGGAGGGCCATATATCATACATTCTTGCTCGTAGACGTATGAAACTCGGTACACATATAAATCTCATCAATCCAAACAACTTTTGTATTGCATATCATGGGCTCCGCCCAACAGGAAGTTGGCTATTTAGGGTTTAGTATTCAAATTTTTCGTCAAAGTTGTGGGGGCTTTTGGGGTCCTTAACATACTCAAAAACTCTTGAAAATTTGCGCACACTTTGGAATCTGTGGCCTTTAGGAGCCTGCAGAGGCTGGGACCCGGGCGTGGCACAGGGGCTCTACGGCGCCCCCTGGAACACAGTCAGAAATGTTGATGCATAGCTCACACATACTTGCACATATTCATATGAAACTCAGTACACATATAGATGTCATCGTGCCGAACAACTTTCGTATTGCATGTCATAGGCTCCACGCAACAGGAAGTCAGCTATTTAGAGTTATGTAAAAAGCGCATGCTCTGGAATTTGAAATACTTGTCATAGGTTTTTTTCTCGATTGCCGCCAAACTCGGTCAACATGATCTCAAGACACTGGGGATGAAAAATTGCCAGGGGATTTTTGATATCTCGAACGGTTTGCTCGTGGCGAGGTGTTGAAATTATGGCGAGAAATTAGAAACAGGAAGTGTCTAATACCATCCACATACATTTCCTGATTTTAATCAAACTTCATCAGATTATTCGTTGTATGATGTCGATCGCATATATGTGACTATTAGGAGTCAAAGTTATAGCGCCACCAACTGGCAGAAGGAAGTGTGTCATTTTCAAAATGATTTGAATTCAGCATCTTATTATTACTCGATTTGCTTCAAACTTCATCAGAATAATGTTAAAACACAGCTGATATAAATCTGCAAGGGGGATATTGATATCTAAAAAATTGTTGCCGTGGCAACATGTCAAACTGGAATACTTCTCAGGTGATTTTGAGGCAAATAACATACTTAGAATTTCATCAAACTCAGAACACATATCAGTATTTCTGATAGGAACTTAAATTGTGAATGGATTTTGGATAGCTTGAATGGTTTTGCCGTGGTGATTTTTTTAAATGACCTTACAAAGGGAATCATTATTGTATTTTTAAATTGCAGCTTCCAAACACGTCAAAGAATTTTTTCATACAGATGAAAAAGTCATTCTGAGGAAATATGCATAGTTTCACGACTTTACAACACTGTATGGATAACAGAAAATTAAAAAAAACTGTCAGACATCTCATCTCACTCTGTCCCTCAGTTTGAGTATATGTGCTTCAGACTTCCATTGTCTGAGAGAAATAGCGCCCCTACAGGTTCAATTCCCGGACTTTTACTTTCACTTTTAAATCGGTTAAAAATACAAACAAATACTTAGATTTAATTCACACTGACAAGCTAAACCAACATATCTGATTATTACCGGTTCAGGGCTCATGGATAAATTATTTCTGGCCAGAGATATGTGAGAAATAGGAGAGATGAATCACCGCTGTGATCACGAGCGTCTGGAGTAAAGAGCTCAGAGAAAACGAATTTATTCCTGTTTTAAAGCTTTTAAAAATAAATTATTACAGCGATATCACACAATCAACCAATTAGAACACACCAAGAGCTAAATTCAGATGTTTTTGAACTGTTTGTGTGAAAATGAAATATTTGCAGCTGCTTTATCTGAAATCACCGCCTCCGATCAGCGCGTACAGTGTCGAGCTCAAAACAAACGAATTTATTCTTGTTTAAGAGCTTTTTTAAATAAAATATTACCACAAATGCACACAATAAACCCATTGTAACACAACAAGAGCTAAATGCAGGTGTTTGTGACCTGTTTAAGTGTGCAAGACTATTTGAAAGCGCGACTGGCAGAATAACATATCTCTCGAGCTGCAGGATTCTGGCTTTCGTCGTACGAACGAACACATAACGGACAAGATTATTTCAAAACACATAATAGCTTGGCGACTATAAACGAAAACAGCCACGTGAACATAAACTGGATCTACTGGATTTGAATATTAAAGTGACCACATTTACCACTTGCTTCTGTCTTCAATTTTAATCTATATAAAAAAGGAAACTCATTCGACTTGGCTGCTTTTTTAATGTGTGCGTATTTATTTATTTATCTTTTTATACATTTTGTATAATTTCATAGTTTGTGTATTACAATTATAAAAACAAAAATAAAATTAGCCACTCACATAGAAATAGCTTAGGCCTTAACCTTTTTCTGACAGTTTTAGGGATTTTTAAAAATCCTAAAAAAACCTTATTTGTGCTGCAAATAATAATTTCAAACTCATTTGATACTGACCTATGACATCCTGTGACATTATATTTATTTTAATTTACATAATCTCATGGATGTAACAGTAAATCTGTTCAGCTCACAGATCAATACTAAGCTGTAATGCAAGCAGAACTTTCACAAATGCTTATGAGTCATTTAAGGATTTGATAACACTGTAAAATAATGTCTAATTTGTTAACATTAGCAAATTCATTGATAACACTTTATAATAACTGCACTCATTATTAAATAGTCAGTTCATGCTTTATAAAGCCTTGTCCCAATATTAATAGTCAGTAGTAAGCAGTATATAAATACAGCTATAAATAGCTTGTCCTTGGTTTATAAGCACATTTATTAAAAATGAGAGTAAGTTATCTTCCTATGAAAAATAAAAGATAAAAATAAACAAACAACAACACAGATTGATACAGAACTCAGAAATTTTATTGTGGATTTATGATAAAGCCTGCAAATGAATTCATACTCCTACTCATACTACTCCATACCCCTTTTTCAACATGATGCCAATATACTGAGATGTTAAATTGTGAATGGGTTTAGGATAGCTTAAATGGTGTTGCCATAGAGATTTATTAAAGTAACATAAAAAAATACAATAGTTATTTTACTATATCTTTACAATTTTTCATTCTAAATCTTCATAATTTTTTATATAAGTAGAAGTCCTCATTTGAAGGAAGCACAGTAAGTTTCATAGCTTTCAATAGCTTTCATCACTTTCAAGAGCCAGCATAAAATTTAAACTATCATAACTTATAACTCAAGCTTGCAATTCTTAGTACCTATAATGGCCACCAGAGGGAGCTATAGGATTACTTTTAAATAATTATTGTAGAAACGAGTATGATTTAAATCATTTATAGAAATCTTTCAAAAAAAAAAATGAATTGTATATATTTTACTGATAAAATGACCCTCACTTAATTAGAATAACAAGCTGAAGTATTTTGAACTGTATATTAAGAATAATTCTTTATAGGCTTTATGGACAGATACGTTTTGAGTGACTCTTGAAGGATCAGCACCACATCCTCTTTTACCACTGTTTAAAGAATTAATCTTACAGAATAGGTGTGAATGAATTTTGGATAGCTTGAATGGTTTTGCCGTGATGTTTTTTGAAATAATAGTAAAAAAGGAACCAGTAAATGTCTTTTTATTTTTTTAAAGTGCAGCTTCTAAACACTTTAAAAAAAAAAAATGTACACATAGAAGACCAGTCATTCTGAGGCATATTTCCTCAGAATGACTGGTCTCATGACCATAGTTTCATGACTATACAACACTATATGGATGAAAAAAAACTATCATACATCTGATGTCACTCAGTCCCACTGTCACTGTGGGTAATGTGTGTGTGTGTGTGTGTGTGTGTGTGTGTGTGTGTGTGTGTGTGTGTTAAGTGAATTAGGTGTGAAACTATCAGGGTGCATTTAGTCTCCAGCGCCAACATTTTACAGAACTGCCACTTTCCTGGAGTCTCCAGAATTACTCGGTGTCGGACTCTGAGAGACTTAAGATTCCAAAAAATGATTTAATTAGAATACCATGAAGTATTGTGAAATACTATATATTAAGTCTTTATATATAGGCTTTATGCACAGATTAGAGTGACTCGTGAAGGACCAGCACCACCTCCTCTTGTTCGATGGTTTGAGGAATATATCTTCCAGAATCCAGGATTAAGATTTAGGAGCTCATTTTTATTCCACCTCCTTTCCTGAAAAGTCTGTCTTGCAGAATTGACTAAAAATTAATCTTCACATTAATTACTAATTATTTTGCAATTCTTTTTGTCAGTTCTTCTTGACCTGCTTTTTTCTTCTTCTTTTCTGACCTCATGACCCAGTCAGTATTTTTTGTACAATGGTCAAGTCTTAACTTATCCATTTCTGTATTGCATTTGTGTTTGATATTTCTCATGGGTATTTCATAATTTTCGACCTTACAGTTTGAGTTAAAAGTCTATTTTAGCGCATTTCATCTGTAAAAGAAAACATGCCTAATAATTCTGCACACATCAATATAAGGAGTTTTTCTCTTCCAGCTTTCCTGGACTATTGTATAGCACTCATAAATGATTAAATAAAAAATAATGGTAGTTATTAAGATTTATATGGTTTGGAATTGGTAAAATGTACTTGGAAAAAAATCACAATAAAACAATGTTTTCATGTTTAAGTTTGGAATATTAACTGACATGAATGAATGCTATATAAATATTGTTCATGTTAACATAATGTTTATAAATGAAATCTTATTCTACAGTGTTACTAATATATATATTGTTCTGTGAATGTGATTTTAAAGTCTAGATGATTCGGATTAACCCTTTAACCGCCGTATCCTTTAAAACCTCACTGCCAGAGGGATATTGTGAATGCATGTGCCCGCTGGGCACAGTTTACCTGATGCCACCGGGGTGGCGATGGCATTGGTGGCTTGAGCCCGCCATCGCTGCTTGCAGCTATATTTATTATTATTATTATTATTTTTCTTCAAGGTTTCGGGGGCTTTTGGGGCCCTTAACATGCTTAAAAAGTCTTGAAAATTGGCACACACATTGGAACCTGCGGCCATTAGGGCCGGGCAGAGACTGATACACGGGCGTGGCACAGGGGCTCTACAGCGCCCCCTGGAATATGGAGGGCCATATATCATACATACTTGCACATAGACATACGAAACTCGGTACACATATAGAACTCATCAATACAAACAACTTTCGTATTGCATATCATAGGCTCCGCCCAACAGGAAGTTGGCTATTTGGGGTTTATTATTCATATTTGTCGTCAAAGTTGTGGGGGCTTTTGGGGTCCTTAACATACTCAAAAACTCTTGAAAATTTGCGCACACTTTGGAATCTGTGGCCTGAAGGAGCCTGCAGAGGCTGGGACCCGGGCGTGGCACAGGGGCTCTATGGCGCCCCCTGGAACACAGTCATAAATGTTGATGTATAGCTCACACATACTTGCACGTATTAATATGAAACTCAGTACACATATAGATCTCATTGTGCCAAAAAACTTGCGTATTGCATGTCATAGGCTCCGCCCAACAGGAAGTCAGCTATTTAGAGTTATGTAAAAAGCGCATGCTCTGGAATTTGATATACTTGTCATAGGTTTTTTACTCGATTGCCACCAAACTCGGTCAACATGATCTCAAGACATTGGGGATGAAAAATTGCCAGGGGATTTTTGATATCTCGAACGGTTTGCTCGTGGCGAGGCGTTGAAATTATGGCGAGAATTAAGAGACAGGAAGTGTCTAATACCATCCACATACATTTCCTGATTATAATCAAACTTAATCAGATTATTCGTTGTATAATGTCGATCGCATATATGTGACTATTAGGAGTCAAAGTTATAGCGCCACCAACTGGCAGCAGGAAGTGTGTCATTTTCAAAATGCTTTGAATTCAGCATCTTATTTTTACTCGATTTGCTTCAAACTTCATCAGAATAATGTTAAAACACAGCCGATATAAATCTGCTGGGGGGATATTGATATCTAAAAATATTGTTGCCGTGGCAACATGTTAAACTGGAATACTTCTCAGGTGATTTTGAGGCATATAACATGCTTAGAATTTCATCAAACTCAGAACACATATCAGTATTTATGATAACTAGACACTGGCAAAAGTTCATAAGAGGGCGTGGAAGAGGCACTCTATAGCGCCACCTTTTGTCAAAAGTGGGGGGGTTAGTTTCAGCTACAGACACCAAACTCGGTACAAAAATTGTTCTTATCAAGACGGACAACTTTCTAATTCACAGTCATCAGCTACGATCAACAGGAAGTCAGCTATTTTGATTTGAATGTGGATTTTTTTTTACATTTAGCTGTGAATTAATGCATACTGCTCAGAGGAGAGTAACACTATACACACCAAACTTTGTCTACATGATGCCAAAACATTTTAAACAACTTAAATTGCCAATGGATTTTGGATAGCTTGAACGGTTTTGTCGTGGTGATTTTTTTAAATGACTGTAAAAATGGAATTATTAATTGTCCTGCATTTTTAAATTCCAAACACTTCAAAACCTTTTTTCATACAGAAAAAAAGTCATTCTGAGTAAATATGGATAGTTTCACAACTTTACAACACTGTATGGATAACAGAAAATTAAAAAACTGTCAGACATCTCATCTCACTCTGTCCCTCTGTTTGAGTATATGTGCTTCAGACTTCCATTGTCTGAGAGAAATAGCGCCCCTACAGGTGCAATTACCGGACTTTTACTTTCATTTTTAAATCGGTTAAAAATAAACATAAATACTTAGATTTAATTCACACTGACAAGCTAAACCAACATATCTGATTATTACCGGCTCAGGGCTCATGGATAAATTATTTCTGGCCAGAGATACGTGAGAAATAGGAGAGATGAATCACCGCTGTGATCACGAGCGTCTGGAGTAAAGAGCTCAGAAAAAACGAATTTATTCCTGTTTTAAAGCTTTTAAAAATAAATTATTACAGCGATATCACACAATCAACCAATTAGAACACACCAAGAGCTAAATTCAGATGTTTTTGAACTGTTTGTGTGAAAATGAAATATTTGTGGCTGCCTATCTGAAACCACAGCTCCGATCAGCGCGTACAGTGTCGAGCTCAAAACAAACGAATTTATTCTTGTTTAAGAGCTTTTTTAAATAAAACATTACCACAAATGCACACAATAAGCAATTTGTAACACAACAAGAGCTAAATGCAGGTGTTTGTGACCCGTTTAAGTGTGAAAGACTATTTGAAAGCGCGATTGGCAGAATAACATATATCTCTCGAGCTGCAGGATTCTGGCTTTCGTCATACGAGCGAACACATCACGGACAAGATTATTTCAAAATACTTAATAGCTTGGCTAATATAAACGAAAACAGCCACGTGAACATAAACTGTTGAGAAATATATCTGAAGTGGATCTACTGGATTTTAATATTAAGTGACCGCATATACCAGCTGCTTCTGTCTTCAATTTTAATCTATATAAAAAATGAAACTCATTCATCTTGGCTGCTTTTTTTAATGTGTGTACGTATTTATTTATTTATTATTTTGCTCTAACAAGAATTAATCTATATTTAATTAAATCAATTACATTTTATTTTACATTTTATTTGTCCATTTCTGCATCTAAACGCCTAAAAACATAAAACATGCTCTATTATACTATTGTTAGCAATTTCTTTATCGTCCAATTTATCTGGTGTACAGACTTTTATTTTCATAATAAACTTGTTTGTTAGATTATACACAGTTACAGTGGTCTATAATAAATATTGACAGGTTTTATTCAAGCTGTTTAGAATGATTGCAGTAGGCTAATTTTTTGAAATGTAAATAAAAAAAAATAATAAAAAAAATAAATAAAAAACATTGGAAAACAATAACTGTTGTACATTTTTATACATTTTGTATAATTTCATAGTTTATGCATTATAGTTATAAAAACAAATAAATTTAGCCACTCACATAGAAATCTTATAGGCCTTATCCTTTTCTGACAGTTTTAGGGATTTTTAAAAATCCTAAAAAACCTTATTTGTGCTGCAAATCATAATTTCAAACTCAAAAAGTAAATATTCAGTTCATGCTTTATAAAGCCTTGTCCCAATATTAATAGTCAGTAGTAAGCAGTTTATAAATACAGCTATAAAAAACTTGTTCTTGGTTTATAAGCACATTTATTAAAAAGGAGAGTAAAGGGTCAGTTATCTTCCTATGAAAAATAAAAAAATAAAAATAAACAAACAACAACACAGATTGATACAGAACTCAGAAATTTTATTGTGGATTTATGATAAAATCAGCCTGTAAATGAATTCATACTCCTCCAAGAAGACACAAGTAGTTCACACCAAACTTTTTTAACATGAAGCTAATATACTGAAGATGTTAAATTGCGAATGGGTTTAGGATACCTTAAATGGTGTGGCCATAGCGATTTATTAAAGTAAAATAAAAAAATACAATCGTTATTTTACTATATCTTTAAAATTTTTCATAATTTTTTTATATACATAGAAGTCATCATTTGAAGGAAGCACAGTAAGTTTCATAGCTTTATCATTTTCAAGAGCCAGCATAAAATTAAAACTATCATAACTTATAAATCAAGCTTGCAATTCTTAGTACCAATAATGGCCACCAGATGGAGCTATAGGATTACTTTTAAATAATTATTGTAAAACAAGTATGATTTAAATAATTTATAGAAATCTTTTAAAAAAAATAATAATATGAATTGTATGTATTTTACTGATAAAATGACCCTCACTTAATTAGAATAACAAGCTGAAGTATTGTGAACTGTATATTAAGAATAATTCTTTATAGGCTTTATGGACAGATACGTTTTGAGTGACTCTTGAAGGTTCAGCACCACATTCTCTTTTACCACTGTTTAAAGAATTTATCTTACAGAACAGATGCGAATGAATTTTGGATAGCTTGAATGGTTTTGTCGTGGTGATTTTTTGAAATAACAGTAAAAAGGTAACCAGTAAATGTCTTTTATTTTTTTAAAGTGCAGCTTCTAAACACTTCAAAAAAATGTACACATAGAATACAAGTCATTCTGAGGAAATATGCATAGTTTCATGATTTTACAACATTATATGGATGATAGAAAATTAAAAAACTATCATACATCTGATGTCACTCTGTCCCTCTGTCACTGTGGTTAATGTGTGTGTGTGTGTGTGTGTGTGTGTGTGTGTGTGTGTGTGTGTGTGTGTGTGTGTGTGTGTGTGTGTGTTTGTGTGTGTGTTAAGTGAATTAGGTGTGAAACTATCAGGGAGCATTTAGTCTCCTGCGCCAACATTTTACAGAACTGCCACTTTCCTGGAGTCTCCAGAATTACAATGTGTCAGGTTCTAAGAGACTTAAGATTCCAAAAAATTATTTAATTAGAATACCATGAAGTATTGTGAAAATACTATATATTAAGACTTTATATATAGGCTTAATGAACAGATTAGAGTGACTCGTGAAGGACCAGCACCACCTCCTTTTGTCCGATGGTTTGAGGAATATATCTTCCAGAATCCAGGATTAAGATTTAGGAGCTCATTTTTATTCCACCTCCTTTCCTGAAAGTCTGTCTTGCAGAATTGACTAAAAATTTATCTTCACATTAATTCCTAATTATTTTACAATTCTTTTGTCAGTTCTTCTTGACCTGTTTTTCTCCTCCAGCTTTCCTGGACTATTGTATAGCACTCATAAATGATTAAATAAAAAATAATGGTAGTTATTAAGATTGGTATGGTTTGGAATTGGTAAAATGTGCTTGGAAAAAAATCACAATAAAACAATGTTTTAATGTTTAAGTTTGGAATATTAACTGACATGAATGAATGCTATATAAATATTGTTCATGTTAACATAATGTTTATAAATGAAATCTTATTGTAAAGTGTTACTAAAGTTATATATATATATTGTTCTGTGAATGTGATTTTAAAGTCTAGATGATTCGGATTAACCCTTTAACTGCCATATCCTTTAAAACCTCACTGCCAGAGGGATATTGTAAATGCATGTGCCCGCTGGGCACAGTTTACCTGATGCCACCGGGGTGGCGATGGCATTGGTGGCTTGAGCCCGCCATCGCTGCTTGCAGCTATATTTATTTATTAGGGCTCAAGCCCAAAGGGCGAGAGGCCTATTGTTTTCCTTAGGATTATTTTTTATTATTATTATTATTAGGGCTCAAGCCCGAAGGGGCGAAGAGCCCTATTGTTCTTCTAAGGATTATTCTTCTTCTTATTATTATTATTTTTTTTATTTTTTATTAAACCTTCCGGGGGTTTTTGGAGGCCTTAACATGCTCAAAAACTCTTGAAAATTGGCACACACATTGGAATCTGCGGCCATCAGGACGCCACAGAGACTGGGCCCCGGGCGTGGCACAGGGACTCTACAGCGCCCCCTGGAACACAGTCAGAAATCTTGAACCATAGCTCACACACACTTTCATGTATTTATATGAAACTCAGTACACTTATAGATCTCATTGAGCCGAGCAACTTTCGCACTCTATGTCATAGGCTCCGCCCAACAGGAAGTCAGCTATTTAGGGCTGTTTATAAAAAGCATGCTCTGGAATTTGATATACTTGTCATAGGTCTTTTACTTGATTGCCACCAAACTCGGTCAACATGATCTCAAGACATTGGGGATGGAAAATTGCGAGGGGATTTTTGATATCTCGAACGGTTTGCCCGTGGCGAGGCGTTGAAATTATGGCGAGATATGAGAAACAGGAAATGTCTAATAACATCCACATACATTTCCTGAATTTGATCAAACTTCATTGGTTTGTTCGTTGTATGATACTGATCGTATATATGTGACTATTAAGAGTCAACATTATAGCGCCACCAACTGGCAGCAGGAAGTGTGCCATTTTCCAAATGCTTTGAATTCAGCATCTTATTTTTACTCTATTTACTTAAAACTTCATCAGAATAATGACAAAACACGGCCGATGTAAATCTGTTGTGGGGATATTGATATCTGATATAGTGTTGCCATGGCAACGTGTCAAACTTGAATGTTCTGTTATGGTGAGTTTGAGGCAGACAACAAGCTCAGATTTACATAAAACTCAAAACACATATCAGTATTAGTGATAGCTAGACAATGGCAAAAGCTTTTAAAAGGGCGTGAAGGAGGCACTCTATAGCGCCACCTTTTGTCAAAAGTGGGGGGGTTAGTTTTAGCTACAGACACCAAACTTGGTACATAAATTGTTCTTTTCAAGACGGACAACTTTCTAATTCACAGTCATCAGCTACGACCAACAGGAAGTCGGCTATTTTGATTTGAATATTTAAATTGAGCTCTGATTTAATGCATACTCCTCACAGGGGAAGTACACTATACACACCAAACTTTGTCTACATGAAGAAAAACCATTGAGGAACTTAAATTGCGAACGGATTTTGGTTAGCTTGAACGGTTTTGTCGTGGTGAATTTTTGAAATGACAGTAAAAAGGGAAACATTAATTGCCTTGTATGTTTAAATTGCAGCTTCCAAACACTTCAAAGCATTTTTTTATACAAAGATCAAATCATTTTGAGGAAATATGCATAGTTTCACGACTTTACAACACTGTATGGATAAAAGAAAATTAAAAAACTGTCAGACTTCTCAACTGACATGATCTCACTCTGGCCACCCTGTCTGTGTGAGGGAAGGGAGGGGGAGAGGGAGGGGGAGTGTGAGGGGGTTGGTGACTGTGACAGTGTGTGTGGACTGTAGGGAGGGGCTGTCTGGCAGAGAGAGAGACAGAGAGACCTAATCATCCCTTTAATAATCAGGAAAAAAAAAATCTGTATTTTAAATTGTTATTGTTTTTGTTGTTGCTAATGGTGGTGTTTTTTCCTTTCATTACAGGTTAAGAAATCTCTTAGGCCTTATCCTTTTCTGACAGTTTTAGGGATTTAAAAACATCCTAAGAACCCTAATTTGTGCTGCAAATAATAATTTCAAACTCATTTGATACTGACCTATGACAACCTGTGACGTGACATGACATTTATTAATCTCATGGATGTAACAGTAAAACTCTTCAACTGACAGATAAAGCTGTAATGCAAGCAAAACTATTTCACAAATGCTTATAGGTCATTAAAATCATTACAAAACACTAATACATTATTTAAGGATTTGGTAACACTGTAAAATAATGTCTAATTTGTTAACATTATGCAGTATAACATAGTATGCAGTCTTCGTAGGGCACCAACTCCCAGAGGGGGCACCATCCCAGTTGCTCAAAAAAAAAAAAAAAAAAAAAAAAAACATGCGTCATTCTCCCATCCGCGCTCGCGACCGCTCACACCTCATGTTTGCGGCTGAATGTTCGTAATTGATGGATGGACATCTATGCCTGGGTATAGGACATCAGCAATCCGGCACAGAGAAAAGAAAACTAAAGAAAATAAAACAGGCATAAAGTTGTCTTGACATTGGACTTTCTAGAGTCTCAAATTTAGGGAAGGTCTCTAAAGTTACATGTGATATTGTTATACACTTTTCTAACGTCAGTAGCATTTGAAGAGAATGACTTACAGTCATAAAAACAACTGTAATTGTTCATCTAGGTGACAGCTATAATGCACAATTAAATTGAATGTTTGATATTTATTACAACAAACTGTAAGTCATATGTAAATTATGCAACTTTTTCACATGGGCTCAAATGCAAATTTGAAGCTCAATAGCATTTGAGAAGAAAGACTTGCAGTCACAAAGCAATTGTAATGTGTTCATATAGGTGTCAGCTACATTCACACCTTATACATTTTTTATAAATATTAAAATAAAGTGTTACTAAAGTTATATATATTGTTCTGTGTATGTGATTTCAAAGTCTAGATTGGTCGGATTAACCCTTTAACTGCCGCATCCCTTAAAACTGATTGTCAGAGGGTTACTGTAAATGCTTATGCCCGCTGGGCACAGTTATCCTGATGCCACCGGGGTGGCGTTGCACTGATGGCTTAAGGCCGGCATCGCTGCTTGCAGCTATATTTATTATTACTTTTTTTATTTTTTATTAAACCTTCCGGGGGTTTTTGGAGGCCTTAACATGCTCAAAAACTCTTGAAAATTGGCACACACATTGGAATCTGCGGCCATCAGGACGCCACAGAGACTGGGCCCCGGGCGTGGCACAGGGACTCTACAGCGCCCCCTGGAACACAGTCAGAAATCTTGAACCATAGCTCACACACACTTTCATGTATTTATATGAAACTCAGTACACTTATAGATCTCATTGAGCCGAGCAACTTTCGCACTCTATGTCATAGGCTCCGCCCAACAGGAAGTCAGCTATTTAGGGCTGTTTATAAAAAGCATGCTCTGGAATTTGATATACTTGTCATAGGTCTTTTACTTGATTGCCACCAAACTCGGTCAACATGATCTCAAGACATTGGGGATGGAAAATTGCGAGGGGATTTTTGATATCTCGAACGGTTTGCCCGTGGCGAGGCGTTGAAATTATGGCGAGATATGAGAAACAGGAAATGTCTAATAACATCCACATACATTTCCTGAATTTGATCAAACTTCATTGGTTTGTTCGTTGTATGATACTGATCGTATATATGTGACTATTAAGAGTCAACATTATAGCGCCACCAACTGGCAGCAGGAAGTGTGCCATTTTCCAAATGCTTTGAATTCAGCATCTTATTTTTACTCTATTTACTTAAAACTTCATCAGAATAATGACAAAACACGGCCGATGTAAATCTGTTGTGGGGATATTGATATCTGATATAGTGTTGCCATGGCAACGTGTCAAACTTGAATGTTCTGTTATGGTGAGTTTGAGGCAGACAACAAGCTCAGATTTACATAAAACTCAAAACACATATCAGTATTAGTGATAGCTAGACAATGGCAAAAGCTTTTAAAAGGGCGTGAAGGAGGCACTCTATAGCGCCACCTTTTGTCAAAAGTGGGGGGGTTAGTTTTAGCTACAGACACCAAACTTGGTACATAAATTGTTCTTTTCAAGACGGACAACTTTCTAATTCACAGTCATCAGCTACGACCAACAGGAAGTCGGCTATTTTGATTTGAATATTTAAATTGAGCTCTGATTTAATGCATACTCCTCACAGGGGAAGTACACTATACACACCAAACTTTGTCTACATGAAGAAAAACCATTGAGGAACTTAAATTGCGAACGGATTTTGGTTAGCTTGAACGGTTTTGTCGTGGTGAATTTTTGAAATGACAGTAAAAAGGGAAACATTAATTGCCTTGTATGTTTAAATTGCAGCTTCCAAACACTTCAAAGCATTTTTTTATACAAAGATCAAATCATTTTGAGGAAATATGCATAGTTTCACGACTTTACAACACTGTATGGATAAAAGAAAATTAAAAAACTGTCAGACTTCTCAACTGACATGATCTCACTCTGGCCACCCTGTCTGTGTGAGGGAAGGGAGGGGGAGAGGGAGGGGGAGTGTGAGGGGGTTGGTGACTGTGACAGTGTGTGTGGACTGTAGGGAGGGGCTGTCTGGCAGAGAGAGAGACAGAGAGACCTAATCATCCCTTTAATAATCAGGAAAAAAAAAATCTGTATTTTAAATTGTTATTGTTTTTGTTGTTGCTAATGGTGGTGTTTTTTCCTTTCATTACAGGTTAAGAAATCTCTTAGGCCTTATCCTTTTCTGACAGTTTTAGGGATTTAAAAACATCCTAAGAACCCTAATTTGTGCTGCAAATAATAATTTCAAACTCATTTGATACTGACCTATGACAACCTGTGACGTGACATGACATTTATTAATCTCATGGATGTAACAGTAAAACTCTTCAACTGACAGATAAAGCTGTAATGCAAGCAAAACTATTTCACAAATGCTTATAGGTCATTAAAATCATTACAAAACACTAATACATTATTTAAGGATTTGGTAACACTGTAAAATAATGTCTAATTTGTTAACATTATGCAGTATAACATAGTATGCAGTCTTCGTAGGGCACCAACTCCCAGAGGGGGCACCATCCCAGTTGCTCAAAAAAAAAAAAAAACATGCGTCATTCTCCCATCCGCGCTCGCGACCGCTCACACCTCATGTTTGCGGCTGAATGTTCGTAATTGATGGATGGACATCTATGCCTGGGTATAGGACATCAGCAATCCGGCACAGAGAAAAGAAAACTAAAGAAAATAAAACAGGCATAAAGTTGTCTTGACATTGGACTTTCTAGAGTCTCAAATTTAGGGAAGGTCTCTAAAGTTACATGTGATATTGTTATACACTTTTCTAACGTCAGTAGCATTTGAAGAGAATGACTTACAGTCATAAAAACAACTGTAATTGTTCATCTAGGTGACAGCTATAATGCACAATTAAATTGAATGTTTGATATTTATTACAACAAACTGTAAGTCATATGTAAATTATGCAACTTTTTCACATGGGCTCAAATGCAAATTTGAAGCTCAATAGCATTTGAGAAGAAAGACTTGCAGTCACAAAGCAATTGTAATGTGTTCATATAGGTGTCAGCTACAATGCACACCTTATACATTTTTTATAAATATTAAAATAAAGTGTTACTAAAGTTATATATATTGTTCTGTGTATGTGATTTCAAAGTCTAGATTGGTCGGATTAACCCTTTAACTGCCGCATCCCTTAAAACTGATTGTCAGAGGGTTACTGTAAATGCTTATGCCCGCTGGGCACAGTTATCCTGATGCCACCGGGGTGGCGTTGCACTGATGGCTTGAGCCCGACATCGCTGCTTGCAGCTATATTTATTATTATTCTTCTTCTCCAAAATGAATCGCATTTTTGAGGGCCTAAACATACTCAAAAAGTCATGAAACTTTGCACACACCTCAGAACCGGCGAAAATTTACATCTGATATGGGTTTCAGAAGTGGGTGTGGCAAAATGGCTCGACAGCGCCACCTATACACTTTCAACGGTGTGCGCCACGAGCTACGTTTCACGTACATGTATGAAAATCGGTACACATATGTAACACACCAATAGCTACAAAAAAGTCTTCTGGTACGAAATCCGAATCCCAACAGGAAGTCGGTTATTTTTAATAATATGAGCAAATTTTGTGTCATTTTTGCCATTTCCATGAGTTGTATTTTAACGAACTCCTCCTAGAGACTTATTCAGATCAACACCAAATTTGGTATGCCTAATCTAAAGGCCTTTGCGATGTTAAATTGCGAAGATTTTGAGTTTTCGTCGAAGGGCGTGTCAGTGGTGGCCTGGCGAATTTTGATGATTCGCCATGAAAAATGAAGTTGCTATAACTCAGACATACAATATCCAATCTGCCCCAAACTTCACATGGTTGATAAAACTCTGGAACTGAACAGATTGACATGCCCATATTCAGTTATAGTCATAGCGCCACCTATTGGCAACAGGAAGTGTCATATTTTACGCTGTGATGAACTACTCCTAGAAATTTTTTGACATCAATTTCTTTTTTGTGGTTAGTCTAATCTAAAGGCCTGTGCGATGTTCAGTTGTGAAGATCTTGAGTTTTCGTTAAAAGGCGTGTCCACGGCACCATGGCGAAGTTCGATGTCTCGCCATGTGAATAAAAGATGTTATAACTCAGGCATTAAATGTCCGATCTTCCCCAAACTTCACATGTGTGATAAGAGTCCTGGCCTGAACACATCTGAAGGCCATTATTCCAACGGGTGTGGCAAAACGGCTCAATAGCGCCACCTATACACATTCAACGGACTGTGCCTCGAGCTATGTTCCACGTACATGTACAAAAATCGGTACACATATGTAACACTCCAATACCTACAAAAAAGTCTCTTGGTACGAAATCCGAATCCCAACAGGAAGTCGGTTATTTAGAATTTTCTCTGCAAAATTGGCGCTGTTTTTGCCATTTTCAGGGGTTGTACTTTAACAAACTCCTCCTAGAGATTTATTCAGATCAACACCAATCTTGGTCAGTGTAATCTTAAGCCCTTTGCGATGTTAAATTGCGAAGATCTTGAGGTTTCGTTAAAGGGCGTGTCCATGGCGGCCTGACAAATTTAGATGTCTCGCCATGAAAAAGGAAGTTGCTGTAACTCAGACATACAATGTCCAATCTGCCCCAAACTTCACATGTTAGATAAGACTTCTGCCCTTAACAGATCTACATGCCCATATTACGTTATAGTCATAGCACCACCTGCTGGCAACAGGAAGTGTCATGTTTTACACTGCAAAGAACTACTCCAAGAAATTTTATGACATCAACATTTTATTTTGGTCAGTCTAATCTAAAGGTCTTTGCAATGTTAAATTGTGGAGATCTTTAGATTTTGTTAAAGGGCGCGTCCATGGCGTCATGACAAAATTTCATGTCTCGCCACAGCAAGAGAAGTTGTTGTAACTCAGGCTTGAAATGTTCGATATTCCCCAAACTTCACATGTTCGATAAGACTCCTAGCCTGAACACATCTGAAGGCCAATATTCCATTATAATGATAGCACCACCTATTGGCAACAGGAAAATTGGCACATATAAATGACATTGACATATTCCACTTATATTAACGATTTGAAATGCATATTTCTCACCTTCACCTTTTTACTAAAGCCACACGATTGCGGTGAGCCCGGGTGCGAGGGCCCGTTCATCGCTGCTTGCAGCTTTAATTAGGGCTCAAGCCTGGAGGGCGAGAGCCCTATTGTTTTCCTTAGGATTATTTGTTATTATTATTATTATTATTATTATTATTATTTATTATTATTATTTTTCTTCAAGGTTTCGGGGGCTTTTGGGGCCCTTAACATGCTTAAAAAGTCTTGAAAATTGGCACACACATTGGAACCTGCGGCCATTAGGGCCGGGCAGAGACTGATACACGGGCGTGGCACAGGGGCTCTACAGCGCCCCCTGGAATATGGAGGGCCATATATCATACATACTTGCACATAGACATACGAAACTCGGTACACATATAGAACTCATCAATACAAACAACTTTCGTATTGCATATCATAGGCTCCGCCCAACAGGAAGTTGGCTATTTGGGGTTTATTATTCATATTTGTCGTCAAAGTTGTGGGGGCTTTTGGGGTCCTTAACATACTCAAAAACTCTTGAAAATTTGCGCACACTTTGGAATCTGTGGCCTGAAGGAGCCTGCAGAGGCTGAGACCTGGGCGTGGCACAGGGGCTCTACGGCGCCCCCTGGATCACAGTTATAAATGTTGATGTATAGCTCACACATACTTGCACGTATTAATATGAATCTCAGTACACATATAGATCTCATCGTGCCGAACAACTTTCGTATTGCATATCATAGGCTCCGCCCAACAGGAAGTCAGCTATTTAGAGTTATGTAAAAAGCGCATGCTCTGGAATTTGAAATACTTGTCATAGGTTTTTTACTCAATTGCCGCCAAACTCGGTCAACATGATCTCAAGACATTGGGGATGAAAAATTGCCAGGGGATTTTTGATATCTCAAACGGTTTGCTCGTGGCGAGGCTTTGAAATTATGGCGAGAAATGAGAAACAGGAAGTGTCTAATACCATCCACATACATTTCCTAATTTTAATCAAACTTCATCAGATTATTCATTGTATGATGTCGATCGCATATATGTGACTATTAGGAGTCAAAGTTATAGCGCCACCAAGTGGCAGCAGGAAGTGTGTCATTTTCAAAATGCTTTGAATTCAGCATCTTATTTTTACTCGATTTGCTTCAAACTTCATCAGAATAATGTTAAAACACAGCCGATATAAATCTGCTGGGGGGATATTGATATCTAAAAATATTGTTGCCGTGGCAACATGTCAAACTGGAATACTTCTCAGGTGATTTTGAGGCATATAACATGCTTAGAATTTCATCAAACTCAGAACACATATCAGTATTAGTGACAGCTAGACACTGGCAAAATTTCATAAGAGGGCGTGGAAGAGGCACTCTATAGCGCCACCTTTTGTCAAAAGTGGGGGGGTTAGTTTTAGCTACAGACACCAAACTCAGTACAAAAATTTTTCTTATCAAGACGGACAACTTTCTAATTCACAGTCATCAGCTACGACCAACAGGAAGTCGGCTATTTTGATTTGAATGTGGATTGTTTTTTACATTTAGCTGTGAATTAATGCATACTGCTCAGAGGAGAGTAACACTATACACACCAAACTTGGTGTACATGTTGAAAAAACATTGAGGAACTTAAATTGTGAATGGGTTTTGGATAGCTTGGATGGTTTTGTCGTGGGGATTTTTTAAAATGACAATAAAGATGGAATTATTAATTTTCCTGCATTTTTAAATTCCAAACACTTCAAAACCTTTTTTCATAAAGAAAAAAAGTTATTCTGAGTAAATATGCATAGTTTCATGACTTTACAACACTGTATGGATAACAGAAAATTAAAAAACTGTCAGACATCTCATATCACTCTGTCCCTCTGTTTGAGTGTGTGTGCTTAGACTTCCATTGTCTGAGAGAAATAGCGCCCCTACAGGTGCAGTTACCGGAATAAAAAAGGGAGGAGACTGTCTTTTGGTTTCGATTTTAAATCGGTTAAAATACAAATAAATACTTGGATTTAATTCACACTGACAAGCTAAACCAACATATATGATTATTATAAGGTCAGGGCTCATTAATAATTGATGTGTGGTCAGTGATACGTGAGAAACACGAGAGATGAATCACCGCTCTGAGCAGGAGCGTGTGGAATGATGAGCTCAGAAAAAAACGAGTTTATTCTTGTTTTATAGCTATTAAAAATAAAGTATTGCAGCGATATCACACAATTCACCAATTAGAGCACACCAAGAGCTAAATTAAGATGTTTTTGAACTGTTTGTGTGAAAATGAAATATTTATTGCCATAAATGCACACAATACATCCATTATAACACAACACGAGCTAAATGCAGGTGTTTGTGACCCGTTTAAGTGCGCAAGACTATTTGAAAGCGCGACTGGCAGAATAACATTTCTCTCTCGAGCTGCAGGATTCTGCCTTTCGTCGTAAGAACGAAGACATCACGGACAAGATTATTTCAAAATACATAATAGCTTGGCTAATATAAACGAAAACAGCCACGTGAACATAAACTGTTGAGAAATAAATCTGAAGTGGATCTACTGGATTTTAATATTAAGTGACCGCATATACCAGCTGCTTCTGTCTTCAATTTTAATCTATATAAAAAATTAAACTCATTCATCTTGGCTGCTTTTTTAATGTGTGTACGTATTTATTTATTATTTTGCTCTAACAAGACTTAATCTATATTTAATTAAATCAATTACATTTGATTTTACATTTGATTTGTCCATTTCTGCATCTAAACGCCTAAAAACCTAAAACATGCTCTATTATACTATTGTTAGCAATTTCTTTATCGTCCAATTTATCTGGTGTACACACTTTATTTTCATAATAAACTCGTTTGTTAGATTATACACAGTTATAGTGGTCTATAATAAATATTAACAGGTTTTATTCAAGCTGTTTAGAATGATTGCCATAGGCTAATTTTTTAAAATGTAAATCCCAAAAAAAAAAAAAAAAAATGTAAATAAATAAAAAACATTGGAAAAGAATAACTTGTACTTTTTTATACATTTTGTATAGTTTCATAGTTTATGCATTATAGTTATAAAAACAAACAAATTTAGCCACTCACATAGAAATCTTAGGCCTTATCCTTTTCTGACAGTTTTAGGGATTTTTAAAAATCCTAAAAAACCTTATTTGTGCTGCAAATAATAATTTCAAACTAATTTGATACTGACCTCTGACATCCTGTGACATGATATTTATTTGAATTTACATAATCTCATGGATGTAACAGTAAATCTGTTCAGCTCACAGATCAAGACTAAGCTGTAATGTAAGCAGAACTTTCACAAATGCTTTTAGGTCAATAAAATCATTACAAAACACTTACAAATCATTTAAGGGATTTGATAACACTGTAAAATAATGTCTAATTTGTTAACATTAGCAAATGCATTGATAACACTTTATAATAACTGCACTCATTAGTAAATAGTCAGTTCATGCTTCATAAAACCTTGTCCCAATATTAATAGTCAGTAGTAAGCAGTTTATAAATACAGCTATAAATAGCTCATTTATTAAAAAGGAGAGTAAAGGGTCAGTTATATTCCTATGAAAAATAAAAAAATAAAAATAAACAAACAACAACACTGATTGATACAGAACTCAGAAATGTTATTGTGGATTTATGATAAACTCAGCCTGTAAATGAATTCATTCTCCTCCAAGAAGACACAAGTAGTTCACACCGAACTTTTTTAACATGAAGCCATATACTGAAGATGTTAAATTGCGAATGGGTTTAGGATACCTTAAATGGTGTGGCCATAGAGATTTATTAAAGTAACATAAAAAAATACCATAGTTATTTTACTATATCTTTAAAATTTTTAATTCCAACTCTTCATAATTTTTTATATACCTAGAAGTCATCATTTGAAGGAAGCACAGTAAGTTTCATAGCTTTATCATTTTCAAGAGCCAGCATAAAATTAAAACGATCATAACATATAAATCAAGCTGGCAATTCTTAGTACCAATAATGGCCACCAGATGGAGCTATAGGATCACTTTTAAATAATTATTGTAGAAACAAGTATGATTTAAATCATTTATAGAAATCTTTCAAAGAAAAATAATATGAATTTTATGTATTTTACTGATAAAATGACCCTCACTTAATTAGAACAACATGCTGAAGTATTGTGAACTGTATATTAAGAATAATTCTTTATAGGCTTTATGGACAGATAAGTTTTGAGTGACTCTTGAAGGATCAGCACCACATCCTCTTTTACCACTGTTTAAAGAATGTATCTTACAGTACAGGTGCGGATGAATTTTGAATAGCTTGAATGGTTTTGTCGTGGTGATTTTTTGAAATAACAGTAAAAAAGTAACCAGTAAATGTCTTTTATTTTTTTAAGTGCAGCTTCTAAACACTTCAAAAAAATGTACACATAGAAGACAAGTCATTCTGAGGAAATATGCATAGTTTCATGACTATACAACACTATATGGATGATAGAAAATTAAAAAACTATCATACATCTGATGTCACTCTGTCCCTCTGTCACTGTGGGTAATGTGTGTGTGTGTGTGTGTGTGTGTGTGTATGTGTGTGTGTGTGTGTGTGTTAAGTGAATTAGGTGTGAAACTATCAGGGAGCATTTAGTCTCCAGCGCCAACATTTTACAGAACTGCCACTTTCCTGGAGTCTCAGAATTACTCGGTGTCAGGTTCTGAGAGATCTAAGATTCCAAAAAATGATTTGATTAGAATACCATGAAGTATTGTGAAATACTATATATTAAGACTTTATATATAGGCTTTATGAACAGATTAGAGTGACTCATGAAGGACCAGCACCACCTCCTCTTGTCCGATGGTTTGAGGAATATATCTTCCAGAATCCGGGATTAAGATTTAGGAGCTCATTTTTATTCCACCTCCTTTCCTGAAAGTCTGTCTTGCAGAATTGACTAAAAATTAATCTTCACATTAATTCCTAATTATTTTGCAATTATTTTTGTCAGTTCTTCTTGACCTGTTTTTTTTTTTCTTCTTCTTTTCTGACCTCATGACCCAGTCAGCATTTTTGTACAATGGTCAAGTCTTAACTTATCCATTTCTGTATTGCATTTGTGTTTGATATTTCTCATGGGTATTTCATAATTTTCGACTTTGAGTTAAAACAGTTTGAGTTAAAACTCTTTTTTAGCGCATTTCATCTGTAAAAGAAAACAGCCTAATAATTCTGCACATGAATATAAGGAGTTTTTCTCTTCCAGCTTTCCTGGAATATTGTATAGCACTCATAAATGATTAAATAAAAAATAATGGTAGTTATTAAGATTGATATGGTTTGGAATTGGTAAAATGTGCTTGGAAAAAAATCACAATAAAACAATGTTTTAATGTTTAAGTTTGGAATATTAACTGACATAAATTAATGCTATATAAATATTGTTCATGTTAACATAATGTTTATAAATGAAATCTTATTGTAAAGTGTTACTAAATATATATATATATATATGTTTGGGGAATATATATATATATATATATATTGTTCTGTGAATGTGATTTTAAAGTCTAGATGATTCGGATTAACCCTTTAACCGCCATATCCTTTAAAACGTCACTGCCAGAGGGATATTGTGAATGCATGTGCCCGCTGGGCACAGTTTACCTGATGCCACCGGGGTGGCGATGGCATTGGTGGCTTGAGCCCGCCATCGCTGCTTGCAGCTATATTTATTATTATTATTCTTCTTCTCCAAAATGAATCGGATTTTTGAGGGCCTAAACATGCTCGAAAAGTCATGAAACTTTGCACACACCTCAGAACTGGCGAAAATTTACGTCTGATATGGGTTTCAGAAGTGGGTGTGGCAAAATGGCTCAACAGCGCCACCTATACACGTTCAACGGTGTGCGCCTCGAGCTACGTTTCATGTACATGTATGAAAATCGGTATACTCATGTAACTCTCCAATACCTACAAAAAAGTCTCTTGGAGCAAAATCCGAAACCCAACAGGAAGTCGGTTATTACTAATATTATGAGCAAATTTTGTGTCATTTTTGTCATTTCCATGCGTTGTATTTTAACGAACTCCTCCTAGAGATTCATTCAGATCAACACCAAATTTGGTATGGCTAATCTGAAGGCCTTTGCGATGTTAAATTGCGAAGCTTTTGAGTTTTCGTTAATGGGCGTGTCCGTGGCGGCCTGGCGAATTTCGATGACTCGCCATGAAACAGGAAATTGCTATAACTCAGACATACAATGACCAGTCTGCCCCAAACTTCACATGTTTGATGAGACTCCTGACCTGAACAGATTGACATGCCCATATTCAGTTATAGTCATAGCGCCACCTATTGGCAACAGGAAGTGACATATTTTACACTGCGATGAACTACTCCTAGAAATTTTATGACATCAATGTATTTTTTGTGGTCAGTCTAATCTAAAGGCCTGTGCGATGTTAAGTTGTGAAGATCTTGAGTTTTCGTTAAAAGGCGTGTCCATGGCGCCGTCGCGAAGTTCGATGTCTCGCCATGGGAATAAAATATGTTATAACTCAGGCATAAAATGTCTGATCTTCCCCAAACTGCACATGTGTGATAAGAGTCCTGGCCTGAACACATCTGAAGGCCAAAATTCCATCAGGTGTGGCAAAATGGCTCGATAGCGCCACCTATACACTTTCAACAGAGTGCGCCTCGAGCTATGTTTCACATACATGTACAAAAATCGGTATACATATGTAACACACCAATACCTACAAAAAAGTCTCTTGGTACAAAATCCGAATCCCAACAGGAAGTCGGTTATTTAGAATTTTCTCTGCAAAATTGGCGTTGTTTTTGCCATTTTCAGGGGTTGTACTTTAACGAACTCCTCCTAGAGATTTATTCAGATCAACACCAAACTTGGTAAGTTAAATCTAAAGGCCTTTGCGATGTTAAATTGCGAAGATCTTGAGGTTTTGTTAAAGGGCTTGACCATGGCGGCCTGGCAAATTTCGATGTTTCGCCATGAAAAAGGAGGTTGCTGTAACTCGGACATACAATGTCCAATCTGCCCCAAACTTCACATGTTAGATAAGACTTCTGCACTTAACAGATCTACATGCCCATATTCAGTTATAGTCATAGCGCCACCTGCTGGCAACAGGAAGTCACATGTTTTACACTGCGACAAACTACTCCTAGAAATCTTTTGACATTAATGTATTTTTTGTGGTCAGTCTAATCTAAAGGTCTGTGCAATGTTAAATTGTGGAGAACTTGAGTTTTTGTTAAAGGACGTGTCCATGGCACCATGACAAAATTTGATGTCTCGACACAGCAAGAGAAGTTGTTGTAACTCAGGCATAAAATGTTCGATCTCCCCCAAACTTCACATGTTAGATAAGAATTCTGCCCTGAACACATCTGAAGGCCAATATTCCATTATAATGATAGCGCCACCTGCTGGCAACAGGAGGACTGGTACAAATAAATGACTTTGACATATTCCACTTATTTTTAAGACTTTAAATGCATATTTCTCACCGTTCACCTTTTTACTAAAGCCAAACGATGGCGGTGAGCCCGGGTGCGAGGGCCCGTTCATCGCTGCTTGCAGCTTTAATTAGGGCCCGAGCACCGAGGTGCGAGGACCCTCTTGTATCTGCTTTGTTTTTTATTATTATTATTCTTCTTCTTCTTCTTCTTCTTCTCCCGAATGAATCACATTTTTGAGGGCTTTAACATGCTCAAAAAGTCATGAAACTTTGCACACTCGTCAAACCTGGTGAAAATTTTCGTCTGATATAGGATTCAGAAGAGGGTGTGGCAAAATGGCTCGACAGCGCCACCTATACCAAGAAAATCAACAGCCTTCCAGCTATGTTTCACGTACATGCACGAAAATTGGCACACATATGTAACACACCAATACCTACAAAAAAGACTCTTGGAGCGAAATTCTAAACCCAACAGGAAGTCGGTTATTTTTAATATTATGAGCATATTTTGTGTAATTTTGGTCATTTCCATGTGTTGTATTTTAACGAACTCCTCCTAGAGAGTTCTTCAAATCAACACCAAATTTGGTATGCCTAATCTAAAGGCCTTTGCGATGTTAAATTGCGAAGATCCTGACTTTTCGTTGAAGGGCGTGTCCGTGGCGGCCTGGCGAATTTCGATGATTCGCCATGAAAAATGAAGTTGCTATAACTCAGACATACAATGTCCAATCTGCCCCAAACTTCACATGTTTGATGAGACTCCGAACCTGAACAGATTGACATGCCCATATTCAGTTATAGTCATAGCGCCACCTATTGGCAACAGGAAGTGACATATTTTACACTGCGACAAACTACTCCTAGAGATTTTATGACATCAATGTCTTTTTTGTGGTCAGTCTAATCTAAAGGCCTGTGCGATGTTCAGTTGTGAAGATCTTGAGTTTTCGTTAAAAGGCTTGTTCATGGCGCCGCGACGAAGTTCGATGTCTCGCCATGCGAATAAAAGATGTTATAACTCAGGCATAAGATGTCCGATCTTCCCCAAACTTCACATGTGTGATAAGAGTCCTGGCCTGAACAGATCTGCAGGCCAATATTCCAGCGGGTGTGGCAGAATGGCTCTATAGCGCCACCTATACACATTCAACGGAGTGCGCCTCGAGCTATGTTTCACGTACATGTACAAAAATTGGTACACACATGTAACACTCCAATACCTACAAAAAAGTCTCTTGGTACGAAATCCGGATCCCAACAGGAAGTCGGTTATTTTGAATTTTCCCTTCAAAATTGCTGTTGTTTTTGCCATTTTCAGGGGTTGTACTTTAACGAACTCCTCCTAGAGATTTATTCAGATCAACACCAAACTTGGTCAGTGTAATCTAAAGCCCTTTGCGATAATAAATTGCGTAGGACTTGAGGTTTCGTTAAAGGGCGGGTCCATGGCGGCCTGCCAAATTTCGATGTTTCGCCATGAAAAAGGAAGTTGCTGTAACTCAGACATACAATGTCCAATCTGCCCCAAACTTCACATGTTGGATGAGACTCTTGACCTGAACAGATCTACATGCCCATATTCAGTTATAGTCATAGCGCCACCTATTGGCAACAGGAAGTGACATATTTTACACTGCGACAAACTACTCCTAGAGATTTTATGACATCAATGTCTTTTTTGTGGTCAGTCTAATCTGAAGGACTGTGCAATGTTAACTTGTGGAGATCTTGAGTTTTTGTTAAAGGGCGTGTCCATGGCGTCGTGACGAAGTTCGATGTCTCGCCATGGGATTAAAAGATGTTATAACTCAGGCATAAAATGTCCGATCTTGCCCAAACTTCACATGTGTGATAAGGGTCCTGGCTTGAACACATCTGAAGGCCATTATTCCATTATAACGATAGCGCCACCTGTTGGCAACAGGAAGATTGGCACACATATGGAATAAACTTTGATATATTGCACTTATATTTATGAGTTTAAATGCATATTTCTCAACGTTCACCTATTAACTAAAGCCACTCGCTGCCGGTGAGCCCGGGTGCGAGGGCCCGTTCATCGCTGCTTGCAGCTTTAATTATTAGGGCTCAAGCCTGGAGGGCGAGAGCCCTATTGTTTTCCTTAGGATTATTTTTTATTATTATTATTATTTTTTTCCAACGTTACGGGGGCTTTTGGGGTCCTTAACATGCTCGAAAACTCTTGAAAATTGGCACACACCTTGGAACCTGCGGCCATTAGGGCTGGGCAGAGACCGATACATGGGCGTGGCACAGGGGCTCTACAGCGCCCCCTGGAATACTGAGGGCCATATATCATACATACTTGCACGTAGACACACGAAACTCGGTACACATGTAGATCTCATCAAACCAAACAACTTTCGTACTGCATGTCATAGGCTCCGCCCAACAGGAAGTTGGTTATTTAGGGTTTAGTATTCATATTTTTCGTCAAAGTTGTGGGGGCTTTTGGGGTCCTTAACATACTCAAAAACTCTTGAAAATTTGCGCACAGTTTGGAATCTGTGGCCTTTAGGAGCCTGCAGAGGCTGGGACCCGGGCGTGGCACAGGGGCTCTACGGCGCCACCTGGATCACAGTCAGAAATGTTGATGTATAGCTCACACATACTCACACATATGCATATGAAACTCAGTACACATACAGATCTCATCGTGCCGAACAACTTTCGTATTGCATGTCATAGGCTCCGCCCAACAGGAAGTCAGCTATTTAGAGTTATGTAAAAAGCGCATGCTCTGGAATTTGAAATACTTGTCATAGGTTTTTTTGCCGAATGCCACCAAATTCGGTCAACATGATCTCAAGACATTGGGGATGAAAAATTGCCAGGGGATTTTTGATATTTCGAACGGTTTGCTCGTGGCGAGGTGTTGAAATTATGGCGAGAAATGAGAAACAGGAAGTGTCTAATACCATCCACATACATTTCCTGATTTTAATCAAACTTCATCAGATTATTCTTTGTATGATGTCGATCGCATATATGTGACTATTAGGAGTCAAAGTTATAGCGCCACCAACTGGCAGCAGGAAGTGTGTCATTTTCAAAATGCTTTGAATTCAGCATCTTATTATTACTCAATTTGCTTCAAACTTCATCAGAATAATGACAAAACACGGCCGATGTAAATCTGTTGTGGGGATATTGATATCTGATATAGTGTTGCCATGGCAACGTGTCAAACTTGAATGTTCTGTTATGGTGAGTTTGAGGCAGACAACAAGCTCAGATTTACATGAAACACAAAACACATATCAGTATTAGTGATAGCTAGACAATGGCAAAAGCTTTTAAAAGGGCGTGAAGGAGGCACTCTATAGCGCCACCTTTTGTCAAAAGTGGGGGGGGGTTAGTTTTAGCTACAGACACCAAACTTGGTACATAAATTGTTCTTTTCAAGACGGACAACTTTCTAATTCACAGTCATCAGCTACGACCAACAGGAAGTCGGCTATTTTGATTTGAATATTTAAATTGAGCTCTGATTTAATGCATACTCCTCACAGGAAATGTTCACTATACTCACCAAACTTTGTCTACATGTTGAAAAAACATTGAGGAACTTAAATTGCGAACGGATTTTGGTTAGCTTGAACGGTTTTGTCGTGGTGATTTTTTGAAATGACAGTAAAAAGGGAATCAGTTAATTGTCTTGTATTTTTAAATTGCAGCTTCCAAACACTTAAAAAAAATCATACAGAGATCAAATCATTCTGAGGACATATGCATAGTTTCATGACTTTACAACACTGTATGATTAAAAGAAAATTAAAAAACTGTCAGACATCTCAACTCACTCTGTCCCTCTGTTTGAGGAATGTATGTGTGCTGACTGAGTGTGTGTGTGTGTGTGTGTGTCTGTGAGTGGGGGATGGGCATGAGCTGAGTGGCAGACACAATGAGAGAGAGAAAGAGAGAGAGAGAGAGAGACTTAATCATCTCTTTAATCACCAGAAAAAAAATGTATTTAAAATTGTTATTTTTTGTTGCTTTTGCTAACATTGCTGTTTTCATTACAGCTTAAGAAATCTCTTAGGCCTTATCCTTTTCTGACAGTTTCAGGAATTAAAAACAAAATTCTAAAAATACTTATTTGTGCTGCAAATAATAATTTAAATCTCATTTGATACTGACCTATTCCATCCTGTGACATGACATTTATCTTAATTTACATAATCTCATGGATGTAACAGTAAAACTGTTCAGCTCACAGATGAAGACTAAGCTGTAATGCAAGCAGAACTTTCACAAATGCTTATAAGTCATTAAAGGATTTTATAACACTGTAAAATAATGTCTAATTTGTTAACATTAGTAAATGCATTGGTAACACTTTATAATAACTGCACTCATTAGTAAATAGTCAGTTCATGCTTTATAAAGTCTTGTCCCAACTTAAATAGTCATTAATAAGCAGCTTATAAATACAGCTATAAATAGCTTGATCTTGGTTTATAAGCACATTTATTAAAAAGGAGAGTAAAGGGTCAGTTATCTTCCTATGAAAAATATAAAAATAAACAAACAACAACACAGATTGATACAGAACTCAGAAATGTTATTGTGGATTTATGATAAAATCAGCCTGTAAATGAATTCATTCTCCTCCAAGAAGACACAAGTAGTTCACACCAAACTGTTTTAACATGAAGCCATATACTGAAGATGTTAAATTTCGAATGGGTTTAGGATATCTTAATGGTGTGGCCATAGAGATTTATTAAAGTAACATAAAAAATACAATAGTTATTTTACTATATCTTTAAAATTTTTAATTCCAACTCTTCATAATTTTTTATATACGTAGAAGTCATCATTTGAAGGAAGCACAGTAAGTTTCATAGCTTTATCATTTTCAAGAGCCAGCATAAAATTAAAACTATCATAACATATAAATCAAGCTTTCAATTCTTAGTACCAATAATGGCCACCAGATGGAGATATAGGATTACTTTTAAATAATTATTGTAGAAACAAGTATGATTTAAATCATTTATAGAAATCTTTCAAAGATAAATAATATGAATTTTATGTATTTTACAGATAAAATGACCCTCACTTAATTAGAATAACAAGCTGAAGTATTGTGAACTGTATATTAAGAATAATTCTTTATAGGCTTAGTAAATAGTAAAAAAGTAAATAGTAAAAAAGGAACCAGTAAATGTCTTTTTATTTTTTTAAAGTGCAGCTTCTAAACACTTCAAAAAAAAAAAATGTACACATAGAAGACCAGTCATTCTGAGGCATATTTCCTCAGAATGACAGGTCTCATGACAATAGTTTCATGACTATATGGATGATAGAAAATTAAAAAACTATCATACATCTGATGTCACTCAGTCCCACTTTCACTGTGGGTAATGTGTGTGTGTATGTGTGTGTGTTAAGTGAATTAGGTGTGAAACTATCAGGGAGCATTTAGTCTCCAGCGCCAACATTTTACAGAACTGCCACTTTCCTGGAGTCTCCAGAATTACTCGGTGTCAGGCTCTCAGAGACTTAAGATTCCAAAAAATGATTTAATTCGAATACCATGAAGTATTGTGAAATACTATATATTAAGGCTTTATATATAGGCTTTATGAACAGATTAGAGTGACTCGTGAAGGACCAGCACCACCTCCTCTTGTCCGATAGTTTGAGGAATATATCTTCCAGAATCCAGGATTAAGATTTAGGAGCTCATTTTTATTCCACCTCCTTTCCTGAAAGTCTGTCTTGCAGAATTGACTAAAAATTAATCTTCACATTAATTCCTAATTATTTTGCAATTCTTTTTGTCAGTTCTTCTTGACCTGTTTTTCTCTTCCAGCTTTCCTGGACTATTGTATAGCACTCATAAATGGTTAAATAAAAAATAATGGTAGTTATTAAGATTGATATGGTTTGGAATTGGTAAAATGTGCTTGGAAAAAAATCACAATAAAACAATGTTTTAATGTTTAAGTTTGGAATATTAACTGACATGAATGAATGCTATATAAATATTGTTCATGTTAACATAATGTTTATAAATGGAATCTTATTGTAAAGTGTTACTAAAGTTATTTATATATATATATATATATATATATATATATATATATATATATTGTTCTGTGAATGTGATTTTAAAGTCTAGATCAGTGGTTTTCAACCTGTGGTCCGCGGCCCGGTGGTATTGCAGGTGGGCCGCCAATTATTTTCTGTTCATTTCCAGTCCATTCTAGGGCTGTGCGATTAAAAGAAAACGTCCTAAAATCACGATTTGAGCGTGCGCATATGCCTAACTCCAGGTTCACACACTGTCTGTGATGCGCCTTTTTTCTGAGCCAATGTTGACAGATCAGAGCGTTCTCACTGCGGTAAAAGGCTAGAAATAAAAACGTGCAAAAATAATTCATGTCTAACACATGAGCATAGAGTGAATTTGTTAGTGAACAGGATGCAGTTTAAGTGAGAGGAGACACGTTTTAAGTGTGCACACTCTCTCCTCGCAAAGCAGCGTGTATCTGAGCAAGCACGACCGGTTTTGTGACAGAGCAAAGGAAATCTGCTGCGAACAGAGAGATTCGCACTCGTGCATTATTTTAATGTGCTTTCGCGTTATATTTATGCGCTCTTACTGCTGACCGCATACACATACTGTATACACACTGCAAACACCTGAGGCACCGCTACAATTAATGAGCTCTATGAACAATGCATGGCAAAAAAGAAAAAAAAGTTTTATATTTTTTTTTTGCCACAAGTCTATACATTTTTTTACATCTTCACTATAGTGATAATTTTGACTTATGTCTGTTCTAGAGATGTTACAACTTTTTGATAAAGCTCTGATTGGATTTCTTTTGGAAATATGTTTCAAATTAATCCTGAATGCATTTATGACTGTAAAAGCACAATTGCAAAATTGATCAAAAAAATCGCGATAGTTTTTTTTTTTTTTTTTCATATTGCACAGCCCTAGTTTATTCAATAAATATAGTTTAAAATCTAGCTTCTGAGTACTAAGTTATTAACCCAACAATAGCGGGGTCAGTTAATTTTTTTTGAAGTGGGCCGCGCAAACATATGTGTTTGGTTGTGTGGGCCGCGAGTTAAAAAAGGTTGGGAACCACTGGTCTAGATGATTCGGATTAACCCTTTAACTGCCATATCCTTTAAAACCTCACTGCCAGAGGGATATTGTGAATGCATGTGCCCGCTGGGCACAGTTTACCTGATGCCACCGGGGTGGCGATGGCATTGGTGGCTTGAGCCCGCCATCGCTGCTTGCAGCTATATTTAGGGCTCAAGCCTGGAGGGCGAGAGCCCTATTGTTTTCCTTAGGATTATTTTTTATTATTATTATTATTATTATTATTTTTTTCTAACGTTACGGGGGCTTTTGGGGCCCTTAACATGCTTAAAAAGTCTTGAAAATTGGCACACACATTGGAACCTGCGGCCATTAGGGCCGGGCAGAGACTGATACACGGGCGTGGCACAGGGGCTCTACAGCACCCCCTGGAATATGGAGGGCCATATATCATACATACTTGTACGTAGACATACGAAACTCGGTACACATATAGAACTCATCAATACAAACAACTTTCGTATTGCATATCATAGGCTCCGTCCAACAGGAAGTTGGCTATTTAGGGTTTATTATTCATATTTGTCGTCAAAGTTGTGGGGGCTTTTGGAGTCCTTAACATACTCAAAAACTCTTGGAAATTTGCACACACCTTTGGATCTGTGGCCTTTAGGAGCCTGCAGAGGTTGGGACCCGGGCGTGGCACAGGGGCTCTACGGCGCCCCCTGGAACACAGTCATTAATATTGATGTATAGCTCACACATACTTACACGTATTAATATGAAACTCAGTACACATATAGATCTCATCGTGCCGAACAACTTGCGTATTGCATGTCATAGGCTCCGCCCAACAGGAAGTCAGCTATTTAGAGTTATGTAAAAAGCGCATGCTCTGGAATTTGATATACTTGTCATAGGTTTTTTACTCGATTGCCACCAAACTCGGTCAACATGATCTCAAGACATTGGGGATGAAAAATTGCCAGGGGATTTTTGATATCTCGAACGGTTTGCTCGTAGCGAGGCGTTTAATTTATGGCGAGAATTGAGAAACAGGAAGTGTCTAATACCATCCACATACATTTCCTAATTTTAATCAAACTTCATCAGATTATTCATTGTATGATGTCGATCGCATATATGTGACTATTAGGAGTCAAAGTTATAGCGCCACCAACTGGCAGCAGGAAGTGTGTCATTTTCAAAATGCTTTGAATTCAGCATCTTATTTTTACTCGATTTGCTTCAAACTTCATCAGAATAATGTTAAAACACAGCCGATATAAATCTGCTGGGGGGATATTGATATCTAAAATATTGTTGCCGTGGCAACATGTCAAACTGGAATACTTCTCAGGTGATTTTGAGGCATATAACATGCTTAGAATTTCATCAAACTCAGAACACATATCAGTATTAGTGACAGCTAGACACTGGCAAAAGTTCATAAGAGGGCGTGGAAGAGGCACTCTATAGCGCCACCTTTTGTCAAAAGTGAGGGGGTTAGTTTTAGCTACAGACACCAAACTCAGTACAAAAATTGTTCTTATCAAGACGGACAACTTTCTAATTCACAGTCATCAGCTACGACCAACAGGAAGTCGGCTATTTTGATTTGAATGTGGATTGTTTTTTACATTTAGCTGTGAATTAATGCATACTGCTCAGAGGAGAGTAACACTGTACACACCAAACTTGGTGTACATGTTGAAAAAACATTGAGGAACTTAAATTGTGAATGGGTTTTGGATAGCTTGGATGGTTTTGTCGTGGTGATTTTTTTAAATGACAATAAAGATGGAACTATTAATTTTCCTGCATTTTTAAATTCCAAACACTTCAAAACCTTTTTTCATACAGAAAAAAAGTTATTCTGAGTAAATATGCATAGTTTCATGACTTTACAACACTGTATGGATAACAGAAAATTAAAAAACTGTCAGACATCTCATCTCACTCTGTCCCTCTGTTTGAGTATTATGTGCTGAGACTTACATTGTCTGAGAGAAAATGCGCCCCTACAGGTTCAATTCCTGAAAGGGAAATTCGACTGAAAGGGAGGAGACTCTCTTTTAGTTTCATTTTTAAATCGGTTAAAATACAAATAAATACTTAGATTTAATTCACACTGACAAGCTAAACCAACATATATGATTATTACCGGTTCAGGGCTCATGGATAAATTATTTCTGGCCAGAGATACGTGAGAAATAGGAGAGACGAATCACCGCTGTGACCACGAGCGTCTGGAGTAAAGAGCTCAGAAAAAACGAATTTATTCCTGTTTTAAAGCTTTTAAAAATAAAGTATTGCAGCGATATCACACAATTCACCAATTAGAGCACACCAAGAGCTAAATTAAGATGTTTTTGAACTGTTTGTGTGAAAATGATATATTCGCGGCTGCCTATATCTGAAATCACTGCCTCTGATCAGCGCGCACAGTGTCACAAGTTCAAAACTAACGAATTTATTCTTGTTTAAGAGCTTTTTAAAATAAATTATTGCCATAAATGCACACAATACATCCATTATAACACAACACGAGCTAAATGCAGGTCTTTTGTGACCCGTTTAAGTGTGCAAGACTATTTGAAAGCGCGACTGGCAGAATAACATATATCTCTCGAGCTGCAGGATTCTGCCTTTCGTCGTAAGAACGAACACTTCAAGGACAAGATTATTTCAAAATACATAATAGCTTGGCGAATATAAACGAAAACAGCCACGTGAACATAAACTGTTGAGAAATAAATCTAAAGTGGATCTACTGGAATTTAATATTAAGTGACCGCATATACCAGCTGCTTCTGTCTTCAATTTTAATCTATATAAAAAATTTAACTCATTCATCTTGGCTGCTTGTTTAATGTGTGTACGTATCTATTTATTATTTTGCTCTAACAAGACTTAATCTATATTTAATTAAATCAATTACATTTTATTTTACATTTTATTTTTCCATTTCTGCATCTAAACGCCTAAAAACTATTGTATACTATTGTTAGCAATTTCTTTATCGTCCAATTTATCCGGTGTACACGCTTTTATTTTCATAATAAACTTGTTTGTTAGATTATACACAGTTATAGTGGTCTATAATAAATATTGACAGGTTTTATTCAAGCTGTTTAGAATGATTGCCTTAGGCTAATTTTTTAAAATGTAAATCCAAAAAAAAATAAATAAATAAATAAAAAACATTGGAAAACAATAACTTGTACTTTTTTATACATTTTGTATAGTTTCATAGTTTATGCATTATAGTTATAAAAACAAACAAATTTAGCCACTCACATAGAAATCTTAGGCCTTATCCTTTTCTGACAGTTTTAGGGATTTTTAAAAATCCTAAAAAACCTTATTTGTGCTGCAAATAATAATTTCAAACTAATTTGATACTGACCTCTGACATCCTGTGACATGATATTTATTTGAATTTACATAATCTCATGGATGTAACAGTAAATCTGTTCAGCTCACAGATCAAGACTAAGCTGTAATGCAAGCAGAACTTTCACAAATGCTTGTAGGTCAATAAAATCATTACAAAACACTTAAAAATCATTTAAGGGATTTGATAACACTGTAAAATAATGTCTAATTTGTTAACATTAGTAAATGCATTGATAACACTTTATAATAACTGCACTCATTAGTAAATAGTCAGTTCATGCTTTATAAAGCCTTGTCCCAATATTAATAGTCAGTAGTAAGCAGTTTATAAATACAGCTATAAATAGCTTGTTCTTGGTTTATGAGCACATTTATTAAAAAGGAGAATAAAGGGTCAGTTATCTTCCTATGAAAAAAAAAATAAAAAAAAATAAACAAACAACACAGATTGATACAGAACTCAGAAATGTTATTGTGGATTTATGATAAACTCAGCCTGTAAAGGAATTCATACTCCTCCAAGAAGACACAAGTAGTTCACACCAAACTTTTTCAACATGATGCCAATATACTGAAGATGTTAAATTTCGAATGGGTTTAGGATACCTTAAATGGTGTGGCCATAGCGATTTATTAAAGTAACATAAAAAAAAAATACAATAGTTATTTTACTATATCTTTAAAATTTTTCATTCCAACTCTTCATAATTTTTTATATACGTAGAAGTCATCATTTGAAGGAAGCACAGTAAGTTTCATAGCTTTATCATTTTCAAGAGCCAGCATAAAATTAAAACTATCATAACATATAAATCAAGCTTGCAATTCTTAGTACCAACAATGGCCACCAGATGGAGCTATAGGATTACTTTTAAATAATTATTGTAGAAACAAGTATGATTTAAATCATTTATAGAAATCTTTCAAAGAAAAATAATATGAATTTTATGTATTTTACTGATAAAATGACCCTCACTTAATTAGAATAACAAGCTGAAGTATTGTGAACCGTATATTAAGAATAATTCTTTATAGGCTTTATGGACAGATACGTTTTGAGTGACTCTTGAAGGATCAGCACCACATCCTCTTTTCCCACTGTTTAAAGAATGTATCTTACAGAACAGGTGTGGATGAATTTTGAATAGCTTGAATGGTTTTGTCGTGGTGATTTTTTGAAATAACAGTAAAAAAGTAACCAGTAAATGTCTTTTATTTTTTTAAGTGCAGCTTCTAAACGCTTCAAAAAAATGTACACATAGAAGACAAGTCATTCTGAGGAAATATGCATAGTTTCATGACTATACAACACTATATGGATGATAGAAAATTAAAAAACTATCATACATCTGATGTCACTCTGTCCCTCTGTCACTGTGGGTAATGTGTGTGTGTGTGTGTGTTAAGTGAACTAGGTGTGAAACTATCAGGGAGCATTTAGTCTCCAGCGCCAACATTTTACAGAACTGCCACTTTCCTGGAGTCTCAGAATTACAATGTGTCAGGTTCTGAGAGATCTAAGATTCCAAAAAATTATTTAATTAGAATACCATGAAGTATTGTGAAATACTATATATTAAGACTTTATATATAGGCTTTATGAACTGATTAGAGTGACTCGTGGGAGCTCATTTTTATTCCACCTCCTTTCCTGAAAGTCTGTCTTGCAGAATTGACTAAAAATTAATCTTCACATTAATTCCTAATTATTTTGCAATTCTTTTTGTCAGTTCTTCTTGACCTGTTTTTTTCTTCTTCTTTTCTGACCTCATGACCCAGTAAGCATTTTTTGTACAATGGTCAAGTCTTAACTTATCTATTTCTGTATTGCTTTTGTGTTTGATATTTCTCATGGGTTTTTTATAATTTTCGACTTTGAGTTAAAACAGTTTGAGTTAAAACTCTTTTTTAGCGCATTTCATCTGTAAAAGAAAACATGCCTAATAATTCTGCACATGAATATAAGGAGTTTTTCTCTTCAAGCTTTCCTGGACTATTGTATAGCACTCATAAATGATTAAATAAAAATTAATGGTAGTTATTAAGATTGATATGGTTTGGAATTGGTAAAATGTGCTTGGAAAAAAATCACAATAAAACAATGTTTTAATGTTTAAGTTTGGAATATTAACTGACATGAATGAATGCTATATAAATACTGTTCATGTTAACATAATGTTTATGAATGAAATCTTATTGTAAAGTGTTACTCAAGTTATATATATATATATATACTGTATATATATTGTTCTGTGAATGTGATTTTAAAGTCTAGATGATTCGGATTAACCCTTTAACTGCCATATCCTTTAAAACCTTACTGCCAGAGGGATAATGTGAATGCATGTGCCCACTGGGCACAGTTTACCTGATGCCACCGGGGTGGCGATGGCACTGGTGGCTTGAGCCCGCCATCGCTGCTTGCAGCTATATTTATTATTATTCTTCTTCTTCTCCAAAATGAATCGCATTTTTGAGGGCCTAAACATGCTCGAAAAGTCATGAAACTTTGCACACACCTCAGAACTGGCGAAAATTTACGTCTGATATGGGTTTCAGAAGTGGGTGTGGCAAAATGGCTCAACAGCGCCACCTATACACGTTCAACGGTGTGCGCCTCGAGCTACGTTTCATGTACATGTATGAAAATCGGTATACACATGTAACTCTCCAATACCTACA
This sequence comes from Carassius gibelio, assembly GCF_023724105.1. Taxonomy (NCBI): domain Eukaryota; kingdom Metazoa; phylum Chordata; class Actinopteri; order Cypriniformes; family Cyprinidae; genus Carassius; species Carassius gibelio. Next base: position 1,585,322 of record NC_068375.1, on the reverse strand, counting down.
AAAAAGTCTCTTGGAGCAAAATCCGAAACCCAACAGGAAGTCGGTTATTACTAATATTATGAGCAAATTTTGTGTCATTTTTGTCATTTCCATGCGTTGTATTTTAACGAACTCCTCCTAGAGATTCATTCAGATCAACACCAAATTTGGTATGCCTAATCTGAAGGCCTTTGCGATGTTAAATTGCGAAGCTTTTGAGTTTTCGTTAATGGGCGTGTCCGTGGTGGCCTGGCGAATTTCGATGATTCGCCATGAAACAGGAAGTTGCTATAACTCAGACATACAATGACCAATCTGCCCCAAACTTCACATGTTTGATGAGACTCCTGACCTGAACAGATTGACATGCCCATATTCAGTTATAGTCATAGCGCCACCTATTGGCAACAGGAAGTGACATATTTTACACTGTGATGAACTACTCCTAGAAATTTTATGACATCAATGTATTTTTTGTGGTCAGTCTAATCTAAGGGCCTGTGCGATGTTAAGTTGTGAAGATCTTGAGTTTTCGTTAAAAGGCGTGTCCATGGCGCTGTCACGAAGTTCGATGTCTCGCCATGGGAATAAAAGATGTTATAACTCAGGCATAAAATGTCCGATCTTCCCCAAACTTCACATGTGTGATAAGAGTCCTGGCCTGAACACATCTGAAGGCCAAAATTCCATCAGGTGTGGCAAAATGGCTCGATAGCGCCACCTATACACTTTCAACAGAGTGCGCCTCGAGCTATGTTTCACGTACATGTACAAAAATCGGTATACACATGTAACACACCAATACCTACAAAAAAGTCTCTTGGTACGAAATCCGAATCTCAACAGGAAGTCGGTTATTTAGAATTTTCTCTGCAAAACTGGCGTTGTTTTTGCCATTTTCAGGGGTTGTACTTTAACGAACTCCTCCTAGAGATTTATTCAGATCAACACCAAACCTGGTCAGTGTAATCTTAAGCCCTTTGCGATGTTAAATTGCGAAGATCTTTAGATTTCGTTAAAGGGCGTGTCCATGGTGGCCTGACAAATTTCGATGTTTCGCCATGAAAAAGGAAGTTGCTGTAACTCAGACATACAATGTCCAATCTGCCCCAAACTTCACATGTTAGATAAAACTTCTGCCCTTAACAGTTTTACATGCCCACATTCAGTTATAGTCATAGCGCCACCTATTGGCAACAGGAAGTGACATGTTTTACGCTGCGACAAACTACTCCTATTATTTTTTTGAGATTAACATATATTTTGTGGTCAGTCTAATCTAAATGCCTGTGCAATGTTAACTTTTGGAGATCTTGAGTTTTTGTTAAAGGGCGTTTCCATGGCGCCATGACAAAATTTGATGTCTTGCCACAGCAAGAGAAGTTGTTTGGAAAAAATGCTTGGAAAAAAATCACAATAAAACAATGTTTTAATGTTTAAGTTTGGAATATTAACTGACGTGAATGAATGCTATATAAACATTGTTCATGTTAACATAATGTTTATGAATGGAATCTTATTGTAAAGTGTTACTAAAGTTATATATATATATATTGTTCTGTGAATGTGATTTTAAAGTCTAGATGATTCGGATTAACCCTTTAACTGCCATATCCTTTAAAACCTCACTGCCAGAGGGATATTGTGAATGCATGTGCCCGCTGGGCACAGTTTACCTGATGCCACCGGGGTGGCGATGGCACTGGTGGCTTGAGCCCGCCATCGCTGCTTGCAGCTATATTTATTATTATTATTATTATTATTATTATTTTTTTCCAACGTCTCGGGGGCTTTTGGGGCCCTTAACGTGCTTAAAAAGTCTTGAAAATTGGCACACAGATTGGAACCTGCGGCCATTAGGGCCGGGCAGAGACTGATACACGGGCGTGGCACAGGGGCTCTACAGCGCCCCCTGGAATATGGAGGGCCATATATCATACATTCTTGCTCGTAGACGTATGAAACTCGGTACACATATAAATCTCATCAATCCAAACAACTTTTGTATTGCATATCATAGGCTCCGCCCAACAGGAAGTTGGCTATTTAGGGTTTAGTATTCAAATTTTTCGTCAAAGTTGTGGGGGCTTTTGGGGTCCTTAACATACTCAAAAACTCTTGAAAATTTGCGCACACTTTGGAATCTGTGCCCTTTAGGAGCCTGCAGAGGCTGGGACCCGGGCGTGGCACAGGGGCTCTACGGCGCCCCCTGGAACACAGTCAAAAATTTTGATGTATAGCTCACACATACTTGCACATATTCATATGAAACTCAGTACACATATAGATCTCATCGTGCCGAACAACTTTCGTATTGCATGTCATAGGCTCCACCCAACAGGAAGTCAGCTATTTAGAGTTATGTAAAAAGCGCATGCTCTGGAATTTGAAATACTTGTCATAGGTTTTTTTCTCGATTGCCGCCAAACTCGGTCAACATGATCTCAAGACACTGGGGATGAAAAATTGCCAGGGGATTTTTGATATCTCGAACGGTTTGCTCGTGGCGAGGCGTTGAAATTATGGCGAGAAATGAGAAACAGGAAGTGTCTAATACCATCCACATACATTTCCTGATTTTAATCAAACTTCATCAGATTATTCGTTGTATGATGTCGATCGCATATATGTGACTATTAGGAGTCAAAGTTATAGCGCCACCAACTGGCAGAAGGAAGTGTGTCATTTTCAAAATGATTTGAATTCAGCATCTTATTATTACTCGATTTGCTTCAAACTTCATCAGAATAATGTTAAAACACAGCTGATATAAATCTGCAAGGGGGATATTGATATCTAAAAAATTGTTGCCGTGGCAACATGTCAAACTGGAATACTTCTCAGGTGATTTTGAGGCAAATAACATACTTAGAATTTCACAAAACTCTGAACACACATCAGTATTTCTGATAGGAACTTAAATTGTGAATGGATTTTGGATAGCTTGAATGGTTTTGCTGTGGTGATTTTTTTAAATGACCTTACAAAGGGAATCATTATTGTATTTTTAAATTGCAGCTTCCAAACACGTCAAAGAATTTTTTCATACAGATGAAAAAGTCATTCTGAGGAAATACGCATAGTTTCACGACTTTACAACACTGTATGGATAACAGAAAATTAAAAAACTGTCAGACATCTCATCTCACGCTGTCCCTCTGTTTGAGTATATGTGCTTCAGACTTCCATTGTCTGAGAGAAATAGCGCCCCTACAGGTTCAATTCCCGGACTTTTACTTTCACTTTTAAATCGGTTAAAAATACAAACAAATACTTAGATTTAATTCACACTGACAAGCTAAACCAACATATCTGATTATTACCGGTTCAGGGCTCATGGATAAATTATTTCTGGCCAGAGATACGTGAGAAATAGGAGAGATTAATCACCGCTGTGATCACGAGCGTCTGGAGTAAAGAGCTCAGAGAAAACGAATTTATTTCTGTTTTAAAGCTTTTAAAAATAAATTATTACAGCGATATCACACAATCAACCAATTAGAACACACCAAGAGCTAAATTAAGATGTTTTTGAACTGTTTGTGTGAAAATGAAATATTTGCAGCTGCCTATCTGAAATCACCGCCTCCGATCAGCGCGTACAGTGTCCAGCTCAAAACAAACGAATTTATTCTTGTTTAAGAGCTTTTTTAAATAAAATATTACCACAAATGCACACAATAAACCCATTGTAACACAACAAGAGCTAAATGCAGGTGTTTGTGACCTGTTTAAGTGTGCAAGACTATTTGAAAGCGCGACTGGCAGAATAACATATCTCTCGAGCTGCAGGTTTCTGGCTTTCGTCGTACGAACGAACACATAACGGACAAGATTATTTCAAAATACATAATAGCTTGGCGAATATAAACGAAAACAGCCACGTGAACATAAACTGGATCTACTGGATTTGAATATTAAAGTGACCACATTTACCACTTGCTTCTGTCTTCAATTTTAATCTATATAAAAAAGGAAACTCATTCGACTTGGCTGCTTTTTTAATGTGTGCGTATTTATTTATTTATCTTTTTATACATTTTGTATAATTTCATAGTTTGTGTATTACAATTATAAAAACAAAAATAAAATTAGCCACTCACATAGAAATAGCTTAGGCCTTAACCTTTTTCTGACAGTTTTAGGGATTTTTAAAAATCCTAAAAAAACCTTATTTGTGCTGCAAATAATAATTTCAAACTCATTTGATACTGACCTATGACATCCTGTGACATTATATTTATTTTAATTTACATAATCTCATGGATGTAACAGTAAATCTGTTCAGCTCACAGATCAATACTAAGCTGTAATACAAGCAGAACTTTCACAAATGCTTATGAGTCATTTAAGGATTTGATAACACTGTAAAATAATGTCTAATTTGTTAACATTAGCAAATGCATTGATAACACTTTATAATAACTGCACTCATTAGTAAATAGTCAGTTCATGCTTTATAAAGCCTTGTCCCAATATTAATAGTCAGTAGTAAGCAGTTTATAAATACAGCTATAAATAGCTTGTCCTTGGTTTATAAGCACATTTATTAAAAATGAGAGTAAGTTATCTTCCTATGAAAAATAAAAGATAAAAATAAACAAACAACAACACAGATTGATACAGAACTCAGAAATGTTATTGTGGATTTATGATAAAGCCTGCAAATGAATTCATACTCCTACTCATACTACTCCATACTCCTTTTTCAACATGATGCCAATATACTGAGATGTTAAATTGTGAATGGGTTTAGGATAGCTTAAATGGTGTTGCCATAGAGATTTATTAAAGTAACATAAAAAAATACAATAGTTATTTTACTATATCTTTACAATTTTTCATTCTAAATCTTCATAATTTTTTATATAAGTAGAAGTCCTCATTTGAAGGAAGCACAGTAAGTTTCATAGCTTTATCACTTTCAAGAGCCAGCATAAAATTTAAACTATCATAACTTATAAATCAAGCTTGCAATTCTTAGTACCTATAATGGCCACCAGAGGGAGCTATAGGATTACTTTTAAATAATTATTGTAGAAACGAGTATGATTTAAATCATTTATAGAAATCTTTCAAAAAAAAAATGAATTGTATATATTTTACTGATAAAATGACCCTCACTTAATTAGAATAACAAGCTGAAGTATTTTGAACTGTATATTAAGAATAATTCTTTATAGGCTTTATGGACAGATACGTTTTGAGTGACTCTTGAAGGATCAGCACCACATCCTCTTTTACCACTGTTTAAAGAATTAATCTTACAGAATAGGTGTGAATGAATTTTGGATAGCTTGAATGGTTTTGCCGTGATGTTTCTTGAAATAATAGTAAAAAAGGAACCAGTAAATGTCTTTTTATTTTTTTAAAGTGCAGCTTCTAAACACTTTAAAAAAAAAAAAAATGTACATATAGAAGACCAGTCATTCTGAGGCATATTTCCTCAGAATGACTGGTCTCATGACCATAGTTTCATGACTATACAACACTATATGGATGATAGAAAATTAAAAAAAAAACTATCATACATCTGATGTCACTCAGTCCCACTGTCACTGTGGGTAATGTGTGTGTGTGTGTGTGTGTTAAGTGAATTAGGTGTGAAACTATCAGGGAGCATTTAGTCTCCAGCGCCAACATTTTACAGAACTGCCACTTTCCTGGAGTCTCCAGAATTACTCGGTGTCGGACTCTGAGAGACTTAAGATTCCAAAAAATGATTTAATTAGAATACCATGAAGTATTGTGAAATACTATATATTAAGTCTTTATATATAGGCTTTATGCACAGATTAGAGTGACTCGTGAAGGACCAGCACCACCTCCTCTTGTTCGATGGTTTGAGGAATATATCTTCCAGAATCCAGGATTAAGATTTAGGAGCTCATTTTTATTCCACCTCCTTTCCTGAAAAGTCTGTCTTGCAGAATTGACTAAAAATTAATCTTCACATTAATTACTAATTATTTTGCAATTCTTTTTGTCAGTTCTTCTTGACCTGCTTTTTTCTTCTTCTTTTCTGACCTCATGACCCAGTCAGTATTTTTTGTACAATGGTCAAGTCTTAACTTATCCATTTCTGTATTGCATTTGTGTTTGATATTTCTCATGGGTATTTCATAATTTTCGACCTTACAGTTTGAGTTAAAAGTCTATTTTAGCGCATTTCATCTGTAAAAGAAAACATGCCTAATAATTCTGCACACATGAATATAAGGAGTTTTTCTCTTCCAGCTTTCCTGGACTATTGTATAGCACTCATAAATGATTAAATAAAAAATAATGGTAGTTATTAAGATTTATATGGTTTGGAATTGGTAAAATGTACTTGGAAAAAAATCACAATAAAACAATGTTTTCATGTTTAAGTTTGGAATATTAACTGACATGAATGAATGCTATATAAATATTGTTCATGTTAACATAATGTTTATAAATGAAATCTTATTGTACAGTGTTACTAATATATATATTGTTCTGTGAATGTGATTTTAAAGTCTAGATGATTCGGATTAACCCTTTAACTGCCGTATCCTTTAAAACCTCACTGCCAGAGGGATATTGTGAATGCATGTGCCCGCTGGGCACAGTTTACCTGATGCCACCGGGGTGGCGATGGCATTGGTGGCTTGAGCCCGCCATCGCTGCTTGCAGCTATATTTATTATTATTTTTCTTCAAGGTTTCGGGGGCTTTTGGGGCCCTTAACATGCTTAAAAAGTCTTGAAAATTGGCACACACATTGGAACCTGCGGCCATTAGGGCCGGGCAGAGACTGATACACGGGCGTGGCACAGGGGCTCTACAGCGCCCCCTGGAATATGGAGGGCCATATATCATACATACTTGCACATAGACATACGAAACTCGGTACACATATAGAACTCATCAATACAAACAACTTTCGTATTGCATATCATAGGCTCCGCCCAACAGGAAGTTGGCTATTTGGGGTTTATTATTCATATTTGTCGTCAAAGTTGTGGGGGCTTTTGGGGTCCTTAACATACTCAAAAACTCTTGAAAATTTGCGCACACTTTGGAATCTGTGGCCTGAAGGAGCCTGCAGAGGCTGAGACCTGGGCGTGGCACAGGGGCTCTACGGCGCCCCCTGGATCACAGTTATAAATGTTGATGTATAGCTCACACATACTTGCACGTATTAATATGAAACTCAGTACACATATAGATCTCATCGTGCCGAACAACTTTCGTATTGCATATCATAGGCTCCGCCCAACAGGAAGTCAGCTATTTAGAGTTATGTAAAAAGCGCATGCTCTGGAATTTGAAATACTTGTCATAGGTTTTTTACTCGATTGCCGCCAAACTCGGTCAACATGATCTCAAGACATTGGGGATGAAAAATTGCCAGGGGATTTTTGATATCTCAAACGGTTTGCTCGTGGCGAGGCTTTGAAATTATGGCGAGAAATGAGAAACAGGAAGTGTCTAATACCATCCACATACATTTCCTAATTTTAATCAAACTTCATCAGATTATTCATTGTATGATGTCGATCGCATATATGTGACTATTAGGAGTCAAAGTTATAGCGCCACCAAGTGGCAGCAGGAAGTGTGTCATTTTCAAAATGCTTTGAATTTAGCATCTTATTTTTACTCGATTTGCTTCAAACTTCATCAGAATAATGTTAAAACACAGCCGATATAAATCTGCTGGGGGGATATTGATATCTAAAAATATTGTTGCCGTGGCAACATGTCAAACTGGAATACTTCTCAGGTGATTTTGAGGCATATAACATGCTTAGAATTTCATCAAACTCAGAACACATATCAGTATTAGTGACAGCTAGACACTGGCAAAATTTCATAAGAGGGCGTGGAAGAGGCACTCTATAGCGCCACCTTTTGTCAAAAGTGGGGGGGTTAGCTTTAGCTACAGACACCAAACTCAGTACAAAAATTGATTTTATCAAGACGGACAACTTTCTAATTCACAGTCATCAGCTACGACCAACAGGAAGCTGGCTATTTTGATTTGAATGTGGATTGTTTTTTACATTTAGCTGTGAATTAATGCATACTGCTCAGAGGAGAGTAACACTATACACACCAAACTTGGTGTACATGTTGAAAAAACATTGAGGAACTTAAATTGTGAATGGGTTTTGGATAGCTTGGATGGTTTTGTCGTGGGGATTTTTTAAAATGACAATAAAGATGGAATTATTAATTTTCCTGCATTTTTGAATTCCAAACACTTCAAAACCTTTTTTCATACAGAAAAAAAGTTATTCTGAGTAAATATGCATAGTTTCATGACTTTACAACACTGTATGGATAACAGAAAATTAAAAAACTGTCAGACATCTCATATCACTCTGTCCCTCTGTTTGAGTGTGTGTGCTTAGACTTCCATTGTCTGAGAGAAATAGCGCCCCTACAGGTGCAGTTACCGGAATAAAAAAGGGAGGAGACTGTCTTTTGGTTTCGATTTTAAATCGGTTAAAATACAAATAAATACTTGGATTTAATTCACACTGACAAGCTAAACCAACATATATGATTATTATAAGGTCAGGGCTCATTAATAATTGAAGTGTGGTCAGTGATATGTGAGAAACACGAGAGATGAATCACCGCTCTGAGCAGGAGCATGTGGAATGATGAGCTCAGAAAAAAACGAGTTTATTCTTGTTTTATAGCTATTAAAAATAAAGTATTGCAGCGATATCACACAATTCACCAATTAGAGCACACCAAGAGCTAAATTAAGATGTTTTTGAACTGTTTGTGTGAAAATGAAATATTCGCGGCTGCCTATCTGAAATCACTTCCTCCGATCAGCGCGCACAGTGTCACAAGTTCAAAACTAACGAATTTATTCTTGTTTAAGAGCTTTTCAAAATAAATTATTGCCATAAATGCACACAATACATCCATTATAACACAACACGAGCTAAATGCAGGTGTTTGTGACCCGTTTAAGTGTGCAAGACTATTTGAAAGTGCGACTGGCAGAATAACATATCTCTCGAGCTGCAGGATTCTGCCTTTCGTCGTAAGAACGAACACATCACGGACAAGATTATTTCAAAATACATAATAGCTTGTTTAATATAAACGAAAACAGCCACGTGAACATAAACTGTTGAGAAATAAATCTGAAGTGGATCTACTGGATTTTAATATTAAGTGACCGCATATACCAGCTGCTTCTGTCTTCAATTTTAATCTATATAAAAAATTGAACTCATTCATCTTGGCTGCTTTTTTAATGTGTGTACGTATTTATTTATTATTTTGCTCTAACAAGACTTAATCTATATTTAATTAAATCAATTACATTTGATTTTACATTTGATTTGTCCATTTCTGCATCTAAACGCCTAAAAACCTAAAACATGCTCTATTATACTATTGTTAGCAATTTCTTTATCGTCCAATTTATCTGGTGTACACACTTTATTTTCATAATAAACTCGTTTGTTAGATTATACACAGTTATAGTGGTCTATAATAAATATTGACAGGTTTTATTCAAGCTGTTTAGAATGATTGCCATAGTCTAATTTTTAAAAATGTAAATCCCCAAAAAAAAAAAAAAAAAAAAATGTAAATAAATAAAAAACATTGGAAAAGAATAACTTGTACTTTTTTATACATTTTGTATAGTTTCATAGTTTATGCATTATAGTTATAAAAACAAACAAATTTAGCCACTCACATAGAAATCTTAGGCCTTATCCTTTTCTGACAGTTTTAGGGATTTTTAAAAATCCTAAAAAACCTTATTTGTGCTGCAAATAATAATTTCAAACTAATTTGATACTGACCTCTGACATCCTGTGACATGATATTTATTTGAATTTACATAATCTCATGGATGTAACAGTAAATCTGTTCAGCTCACAGATCAAGACTAAGCTGTAATGCAAGCAGAACTTTCACAAATGCTTTTAGGTCAATAAAATCATTACAAAACACTTACAAATCATTTAAGGGATTTGATAACACTGTAAAATAATGTCTAATTTGTTAACATTAGCAAATGCATTGATAACACTTTATAATAACTGCACTCATTAGTAAATAGCCAGTTCATGCTTCATAAAGCCTTGTCCCAATATTAATAGTCAGTAGTAAGCAGTTTATAAATACAGCTATAAATAGCTCATTTATTAAAAAGGAGAGTAAAGGGTCAGTTATCTTCCTATGAAAAATAAAAAAATAAAAATAAACAAACAACAACACAGATTGATACAGAACTCAGAAATGTTATTGTGGATTTATGATAAACTCAGCCTGTAAATGAATTCATTCTCCTCCAAGAAGACACAAGTAGTTCACACCAAACTTTTTTAACATGAAGCCATATACTGAAGATGTTAAATTGCGAATGGGTTTAGGATACCTTAAATGGTGTGGCCATAGAGATTTATTAAAGTAACATAAAAAAATACCATAGTTATTTTACTATATCTTTAAAATTTTTAATTCCAACTCTTCATAATTTTTTATATACCTAGAAGTCATCATTTGAAGGAAGCACAGTAAGTTTCATAGCTTTATCATTTTCAAGAGCCAGCATAAAATTAAAACTATCATAACATATAAATCAAGCTGGCAATTCTTAGTACCAATAATGGCCACCAGATGGAGCTATAGGATCACTTTTAAATAATTATTGTAGAAACAAGTATGATTTAAATCATTTATAGAAATCTTTCAAAGAAAAATAATATGAATTTTATGTATTTTACTGATAAAATGACCCTCACTTAATTAGAACAACATGCTGAAGTATTGTGAACTGTATATTAAGAATAATTCTTTATAGGCTTTATGGACATATACGTTTTGAGTGACTCTTGAAGGATCAGCACCACATCCTCTTTTACCACTGTTTAAAGAATGTATCTTACAGTACAGGTGCGGATGAATTTTGAATAGCTTGAATGGTTTTGTCGTGGTGATTTTTTGAAATAACAGTAAAAAAGTAACCAGTAAATGTCTTTTATTTTTTTAAGTGCAGCTTCTAAACACTTCAAAAAAATGTACACATAGAAGACAAGTCATTCTGAGGAAATATGCATAGTTTCATGACTATACAACACTATATGGATGATAGAAAATTAAAAAACTATCATACATCTGATGTCACTCTGTCCCTCTGTCACTGTGGGTAATGTGTGTGTGTGTGTGTGTGTGTGTGTGTATGTGTGTGTGTGTGTGTGTGTTAAGTGAATTAGGTGTGAAACTATCAGGGAGCATTTAGTCTCCAGCGCCAACATTTTACAGAACTGCCACTTTCCTGGAGTCTCAGAATTACTCGGTGTCAGGTTCTGAGAGATCTAAGATTCCAAAAAATGATTTGATTAGAATACCATGAAGTATTGTGAAATACTATATATTAAGACTTTATATATAGGCTTTATGAACAGATTAGAGTGACTCATGAAGGACCAGCACCACCTCCTCTTGTCCGATGGTTTGAGGAATATATCTTCCAGAATCTGGGATTAAGATTTAGGAGCTCATTTTTATTCCACCTCCTTTCCTGAAAGTCTGTCTTGCAGAATTGACTAAAAATTAATCTTCACATTAATTCCTAATTATTTTGCAATTATTTTTGTCAGTTCTTCTTGACCTGTTTTTTTTTTTTCTTCTTCTTTTCTGACCTCATGACCCAGTCAGCATTTTTGTACAATGGTCAAGTCTTAACTTATCCATTTCTGTATTGCATTTGTGTTTGATATTTCTCATGGGTATTTCATAATTTTCGACTTTGAGTTAAAACAGTTTGAGTTAAAACTCTTTTTTAGCGCATTTCATCTGTAAAAGAAAACAGCCTAATAATTCTGCACATGAATATAAGGAGTTTTTCTCTTCCAGCTTTCCTGGACTATTGTATAGCACTCATAAATGATTAAATAAAAAATAATGGTAGTTATTAAGATTGATATGGTTTGGAATTGGTAAAATGTGCTTGGAAAAAAATCACAATAAAACAATGTTTTAATGTTTAAGTTTGGAATATTAACTGACATAAATTAATGCTATATAAATATTGTTCATGTTAACATAATGTTTATAAATGAAATCTTATTGTAAAGTGTTACTAAATATATATATATATGTTTGGGGAATATATATATATATTGTTCTGTGAATGTGATTTTAAAGTCTAGATGATTCGGATTAACCCTTTAACCGCCATATCCTTTAAAACGTCACTGCCAGAGGGATATTGTGAATGCATGTGCCCGCTGGGCACAGTTTACCTGATGCCACCGGGGTGGCGATGGCATTGGTGGCTTGAGCCCGCCATCGCTGCTTGCAGCTATATTTATTAGGGCTCAAGCCTGGAGGGCGAGAGCCCTATTGTTTTCCTTAGGATTATTAGGGCTCAAGCCTGGAGGGCGAGAGCCCTATTGTTTTCCTTAGGATTATTTGTTATTATTATTATTATTTATTATTATTATTTTTCTTCAAGGTTTTGGGGGCTTTTGGGGCCCTTAACATGCTTAAAAAGTCTTGAAAATTGGCACACACATTGGAACCTGCGGCCATTAGGGCCGGGCAGAGACTGATACACGGGCGTGGCACAGGGGCTCTACAGCGCCCCCTGGAATATGGAGGGCCATATATCATACATACTTGCACATAGACATACGAAACTCGGTACACATATAGAACTCATCAATACAAACAACTTTCGTATTGCATATCATAGGCTCCGCCCAACAGGAAGTTGGCTATTTGGGGTTTATTATTCATATTTGTCGTCAAAGTTGTGGGGGCTTTTGGGGTCCTTAACATACTCAAAAACTCTTGAAAATTTGCGCACACTTTGGAATCTGTGGCCTGAAGGAGCCTGCAGAGGCTGAGACCTGGGTTGTGGCACAGGGGCTCTACGGCGCCCCCTGGATCACAGTTATAAATGTTGATGTATAGCTCACACATACTTGCACGTATTAATATGAAACTCAGTACACATATAGATCTCATCGTGCCGAACAACTTTCGTATTGCATATCATAGGCTCCGCCCAACAGGAAGTCAGGTATTTAGAGTTATGTAAAAAGTGCATGCTCTGGAATTTGAAATACTTGTCATAGGTTTTTTACTCGATTGCCGCCAAACTCGGTCAACATGATCTCAAGACATTGGGGATGAAAAATTGCCAGGGGATTTTTGATATCTCAAACGGTTTGCTCGTGGCGAGGCTTTGAAATTATGGCGAGAAATGAGAAACAGGAAGTGTCTAATACCATCCACATACATTTCCTAATTTTAATCAAACTTCATCAGATTATTCATTGTATGATGTCGATCGCATATATGTGACTATTAGGAGTCAAAGTTATAGCGCCACCAAGTGGCAGCAGGAAGTGTGTCATTTTCAAAATGCTTTGAATTCAGCATCTTATTTTTACTCGATTTGCTTCAAACTTCATCAGAATAATGTTAAAACACAGCCGATATAAATCTGCTGGGGGGATATTGATATCTAAAAATATTGTTGCCGTGGCAACATGTCAAACTGGAATACTTCTCAGGTGATTTTGAGGCATATAACATGCTTAGAATTTCATCAAACTCAGAACACATATCAGTATTAGTGACAGCTAGACACTGGCAAAATTTCATAAGAGGGCGTGGAAGAGGCACTCTATAGCGCCACCTTTTGTCAAAAGTGGGGGGGTTAGTTTTAGCTACAGACACCAAACTCAGTACAAAAATTGTTCTTATCAAGACGGACAACTTTCTAATTCACAGTCATCAGCTACGACCAACAGGAAGTCGGCTATTTTGATTTGAATGTGGATTGTTTTTTACATTTAGCTGTGAATTAATGCATACTGCTCAGAGGAGAGTAACACTATACACACCAAACTTGGTGTACATGTTGAAAAAACATTGAGGAACTTAAATTGTGAATGGGTTTTGGATAGCTTGGATGGTTTTGTCGTGGGGATTTTTTAAAATGACAATAAAGATGGAATTATTAATTTTCCTGCATTTTTAAATTCCAAACACTTCAAAACCTTTTTTCATAAAGAAAAAAAGTTATTCTGAGTAAATATGCATAGTTTCATGACTTTACAACACTGTATGGATAACAGAAAATTAAAAAACTGTCAGACATCTCATATCACTCTGTCCCTCTGTTTGAGTGAGTGTGCTTAGACTTCCATTGTCTGAGAGAAATAGCGCCCCTACAGGTGCAGTTACCGGAATAAAAAAGGGAGGAGACTGTCTTTTGGTTTCGATTTTAAATCGGTTAAAATACAAATAAATACTTGGATTTAATTCACACTGACAAGCTAAACCAACATATATGATTATTATAAGGTCAGGGCTCATTAATAATTGATGTGTGGTCAGTGATACGTGAGAAACATGAGAGATGAATCACCGCTCTGAGCAGGAGCGTGTGGAATGATGAGCTCAGAAAAAAACGAGTTTATTCTTGTTTTATAGCTATTAAAAATAAAGTATTGCAGCGATATCACACAATTCACCAATTAGAGCACACCAAGAGCTAAATTAAGATGTTTTTGAACTGTTTGTGTGAAAATGAAATATTCGTGGCTGCCTATATGAAATCACTGCCTCCGATCAGCGCGCACAGTGTCACAAGTTCAAAACAAACGAATTTATTCTTGTTTAAGAGCTTTTCAAAATAAATTATTGCCATAAATGCACACAATACATCCATTATAACACTACACGAGCTAAATGCAGGTGTTTGTGACCCGTTTAAGTGCGCAAGACTATTTGAAAGCGCGACTGGCAGAATAACATGTATCTCTCGAGCTGCAGGATTCTGCCTTTCGTCGTAAGAACGAACACATCACGGACAAGATTATTTCAAAATACATAATAGCTTGGCTAATATAAACGAAAACAGCCACGTGAACATAAACTGTTGAGAAATAAATCTGAAGTGGATCTACTGGATTTGAATATTAAGTGACCGCATATACCAGCTGCTTCTGTCTTCAATTTTAATCTATATAAAAAATTAAACTCATTCATCTTGGCTGCTTTTTTAATGTGTGTACGTATTTATTTATTATTTTGCTCTAACAAGACTTAATCTATATTTAATTAAATCAATTACATTTGATTTTACATTTGATTTGTCCATTTCTGCATCTAAACGCCTAAAAACCTAAAACATGCTCTATTATACTATTGTTAGCCATTTCTTTATCGTCCAATTTATCTGGTGTACACACTTTATTTTCATAATAAACTCCTTTGTTAGATTATACACAGTTATAGTGGTCTATAATAAATATTGACAGGTTTTATTCAAGCTGTTTAGAATGATTGCCATAGGCTAATTTTTAAAAATGTAAATCCCCAAAAAAAAAAAAAAAAAATGTAAATAAATAAAAAACATTGGAAAAGAATAACTTGTACTTTTTTATACATTTTGTATAGTTTCATAGTTTATGCATTATAGTTATAAAAACAAACAAATTTAGCCACTCACATAGAAATCTTAGGCCTTATCCTTTTCTGACAGTTTTAGGGATTTTTAAAAATCCTAAAAAACCTTATTTGTGCTGCAAATAATAATTTCAAACTAATTTGATACTGACCTCTGACATCCTGTGACATGATATTTATTTGAATTTACATAATCTCATGGATGTAACAGTAAATCTGTTCAGCTCACAGATCAAGACTAAGCTGTAATGTAAGCAGAACTTTCACAAATGCTTTTAGGTCAATAAAATCATTACAAAACACTTACAAATCATTTAAGGGATTTGATAACACTGTAAAATAATGTCTAATTTGTTAACATTAGCAAATGCATTGATAACACTTTATAATAACTGCACTCATTAGTAAATAGTCAGTTCATGCTTCATAAAGCCTTGTCCCAATATTAATAGTCAGTAGTAAGCAGTTTATAAATACAGCTATAAATAGCTCATTTATTAAAAAGGAGAGTAAAGGGTCAGTTATCTTCCTATGAAAAATAAAAAAATAAAAATAAACAAACAACAACACAGATTGATACAGAACTCAGAAATGTTATTGTGGATTTATGATAAACTCAGCCTGTAAATGAATTCATTCTCCTCCAAGAAGACACAAGTAGTTCACACCAAACTTTTTTAACATGAAGCCATATACTGAAGATGTTAAATTGCGAATGGGTTTAGGATACCTTAAATGGTGTGGCCATAGAGATTTATTAAAGTAACATAAAAAAATACCATAGTTATTTTACTATATCTTTAAAATTTTTAATTCCAACTCTTCATAATTTTTTATATACCTAGAAGTCATCATTTGAAGGAAGCACAGTAAGTTTCATAGCTTTATCATTTTCAAGAGCCAGCATAAAATTAAAACTATCATAACATATAAATCAAGCTGGCAATTCTTAGTACCAATAATGGCCACCAGATGAAGCTATAGGATCACTTTTAAATAATTATTGTAGAAACAAGTATGATTTAAATCATTTATAGAAATCTTTCAAAGAAAAATAATATGAATTTTATGTATTTTACTGATAAAATGACCCTCACTTAATTAGAACAACATGCTGAAGTATTGTGAACTGTATATTAAGAATAATTCTTTATAGGCTTTACGGACAGATACGTTTTGAGTGACTCTTGAAGGATCAGCACCACATCCTCTTTTACCACTGTTTAAAGAATGTATCTTACAGTACAGGTGCGGATGAATTTTGAATAGCTTGAATGGTTTTGTCGTGGTGATTTTTTGAAATAACAGTAAAAAAGTAACCAGTAAATGTCTTTTATTTTTTTAAGTGCAGATTCTAAACACTTCAAAAAAATGTACACATAGAAGACAAGTCATTCTGAGGAAATATGCATAGTTTCATGACTATACAACACTATATGGATGATAGAAAATTAAAAAACTATCATACATCTGATGTCACTCTGTCCCTCTGTCACTGTGGGTAATGTGTGTGTGTGTGTGTGTGTGTGTGTATGTGTGTGTGTGTGTGTGTGTGTTAAGTGAATTAGGTGTGAAACTATCAGGGAGCATTTAGTCTCCAGTGCCAACATTTTACAGAACTGCCACTTTCCTGGAGTCTCAGAATTACAATGTGTCAGGTTCTGAGAGATCTAAGATTCCAAAAAATGATTTGATTAGAATACCATGAAGTTTTGTGAAATACTATATATTAAGACTTTATATATAGGCTTTCTGAACAGATTAGAGTGACTCGTGAAGGACCAACACCACCTCCTCTTGTCCGATGGTTTGAGGAATATATCTTCCAGAATCCGGGATTAAGATTTAGGAGCTCATTTTTATTCCACCTCCTTTCCTGAAAGTCTGTCTTGCAGAATTGACTAAAAATTAATCTTCACATTAATTCCTAATTATTTTGCAATTATTTTTGTCAGTTCTTCTTGACCTGTTTTTTTTTCTTCTTCTTCTTTTCTGACCTCATGACCCAGTCAGCATTTTTGTACAATGGTCAAGTCTTAACTTATCCATTTCTGTATTGCATTTGTGTTTGATATTTCTCATGGGTATTTCATAATTTTCGACTTTGAGTTAAAACAGTTTGAGTTAAAACTCTTTTTTAGCGCATTTCATCTGTAAAAGAAAACAGCCTAATAATTCTGCACACATGAATATAAGGAGTTTTTCTCTTACAGCTTTCCTGGACTATTGTATAGCACTCATAAATGATTAAATAAAAAATAATGGTAGTTATTAAGATTGATATGGTTTGGAATTGGTAAAATGTGCTTGGAAAAAAATCACAATAAAACAATGTTTTAATGTTTAAGTTTGGAATATTAACTGACATAAATTAATGCTATATAAATATTGTTCATGTTAACATAATGTTTATAAATGAAATCTTATTGTAAAGTGTTACTAAATATATATATATATATATATGTTTGGGGAATATATATATATATTGTTCTGTGAATGTGATTTTAAAGTCTAGATGATTCGGATTAACCCTTTAACCGCCATATCCTTTAAAACGTCACTGCCAGAGGGATATTGTGAATGCATGTGCCCGCTGGGCACAGTTTACCTGATGCCACCGGGGTGGCGATGGCATTGGTGGCTTGAGCCCGCCATCGCTGCTTGCAGCTATATTTTGTTATTATTATTATTTTTCTTCAAGGTTTCGGGGGCTTTTGGGGCCCTTAACATGCTTAAAAAGTCTTGAAAATTGGCACACACATTGGAACCTGCGGCCATTAGGGCCGGGCAGAGACTGATACACGGGCGTGGCACAGGGGCTCTACAGCGCCCCCTGGAATACTGAGGGCCATATATCATACATACTTGCATGTAGACACACGAAACTCGGTACACATGTAGATCTCATCAAACCAAACAACTTTTGTACTGCATGTCATAGGCTCCGCCCAACAGGAAGTTGGATATTTAGGGTTTAGTATTCATATTTTTCGTCAAAGTTGTGGGGGCTTTTGGGGTCCTTAACATACTCAAAAACTCTTGAAAATTTGCGCACACTTTGGAATCTGTGGCCTTTAGGAGCCTGCAGAGGCTGGGACCCGGGCGTGGCACAGGGGCTCTATGGCGCCCCCTGGAACACAGTCATAAATGTTGATGTATAGCTCACAGATACTTGCTCGTATTAATATGAAACTCAGTACACATATAGATCTCATCGTGCTGAACAACTTTCGTACTGCATGTCATTCGGCTCCGCCCAACAGGAAGTCAGCTATTTAGAGTTATGTAAAAAGCGTATGCTCTGGAATTTGAAATACTTGTCATAGGTTTTTTTGCCGATTGCCACCAAATTCGGTCAACATGATCTCAAGACATTGGGGATGAAAAATTGCCAGGGGATTTTTGATATCTCGAACGGTTTGCTCGTGGCGAGGTGTTGAAATTATGGCGAGAAATGAGAAACAGGAAGTGTCTAATACCATCCACATACATTTCCTGATTTTAATCAAACTGCATCAGATTATTCGTTGTATGATGTCGATCGCATATATGTGACTATTAGGAGTCAAAGTTATAGCGCCACCAACTGGCAGCAGGAAGTGTGTCATTTTCAAAATGATTTGAATTCAGCATCTTATTTTTACTCGATTTGCTTCAAACTTCATCAGAATAATGTTAAAACACAGCCGATATAAATCTGCTGGGGGGATATTGATATCTAAAAATATTGTTGCCGTGGCAACATGTCAAACTGGAATACTTCTCAGGTGATTTTGAGGCATATAACATGCTTAGAATTTCATCAAACTCAGAACACATATCAGTATTTATGATAACTAGACACTGGCAAAAGTTCATAAGAGGGCGTGGAAGAGGCACTCTATAGCGCCACCTTTTGTCAAAAGTGGCGGGGTTAGTTTTAGCTACAGACACCAAACTCGGTACAAAAATTTTTCTTATCAAGACGGACAACTTTCTAATTCACAGTCATCAGCTACGATCAACAGGAAGTCAGCTATTTTGATTTGAATGTGGATTTTTTTTTACATTTAGCTGTGAATTAATGCATACTGCTCAGAGGAGAGTAGCACTATACACACCAAACTTTGTCTACATGATGCCAAAACATTTTAAACAACTTAAATTGCCAATGGATTTTGGATAGCTTAAACGGTTTTGTCGTGGTGATTTTTTTAAATGACAGTAAAAATGGAATTATTAATTTTCCTGCATTTTTAAATTCCAAACACTTCAAAACCTTTTTTCGTACAGAAAAAAAGTCATTCTGAGTAAATATGGATAGTTTCACGACTTTACAACACTGTATGGATAACAGAAAATTAAAAAACTGTCAGACATCTCATCTCACTCTGTCCCTCTGTTTGAGTATATGTGCTTCAGACTTCCATTGTCTGAGAGAAATAGCGCCCCTACAGGTTCAATTCCCGGACTTTTACTTTCACTTTTAAATCGGTTAAAAATACAAATAAATACTTAGATTTAATTCACACTGACAAGCTAAACCAACATATCTGATTATTACCGGTTCAGGGCTCATGGATAAATTATTTCTGGCCAGAGATACGTGAGAAATAGGAGAGATGAATCACCGCTGTGATCACGAGCGTCTGGAGTAAAGAGCTCAGAAAAAACGAATTTATTCCTGTTTTAAAGCTTTTAAAAATAAATTATTACAGCGATATCACACAATCAACCAATTAGAACACAACAAGAGCTAAATTCTGATGTTTTTGAACTGTTTGTGTGAAAATGAATTATTTGCGGCTGCCTATCTGAAACCACCGCCTCCGATCAGCGCGTACAGTGTCGAGCTCAAAACAAACGAATTTATTCTTGTTTAAGAGCTTTTTTAAATAAAATATTACCACAAATGCACACAATAAACCCATTGTAACACTACAAGAGCTAAATGCAGGTGTTTGTGACCCGTTTAAGTGTACAAGACTATTTGAAAGCGCGACTGGCAGAATAACATATATCTCTCGAGTTGCAGGATTCTGCCTTTCGTCGTACGAACGAACACATCACGGACAAGATTATTTCAAAATACATAATAGCTTGGCGACTATAAACGAAAACAGCCACGTGAACATAAACTGTTGAGAAATAAATCTGAAATGGATCTACTGGATTTTAATATTAAGTGACCGCATATACCAGCTGCTTCTGTCTTCAATTTTGATCCATATAAAAAATGAAACTCATTCATCTTGGCTGCTTTTTTTAATGTGTGTACGTATTTATTTATTTATTTATTTATTTATTATTTTGCTCTAAGAAGAATTAATCTATATTTAATTAAATCAATTACATTTTATTTTACATTTGATTTGTCCATTTCTGCATCTAAACGCCTAAAAACCTAAAACATGCTCTATTATACTATTGTTAGCAATTTCTTTATCGTCCAATTTATCTGGTGTACACTTTTATTTTCATAATAAACTTGTTTGTTAGATTATACACAGTTACAGTGGTCTATAATAAATATTAACAGGTTTTATTCAAGCTGTTTAGAATGATTGCAGTAGGCAAATGTTTTGAAATGTAAATAAAATAAAAAAAAAATTAAATAAATAAATAAATAAAAAACATTGGAAAAGAATAACTGTTGTACATTTTTATACATTTTGTATAATTTCATAGTTTATGCATTATAGTTATAAAAACAAATAAATTTAGCCACTCACATAAAATCTTATAGGCCTTATCCTTTTCTGACAGTTTTAGGGATTTTTAAAAATCCTAAAAAACCTTATTTGTGCTGCAAATAATAATTTCAAACTCAAAAAGTAAATATTCAGTTCATGCTTTATAAAGCCTTGTCCCAATATTAATAGTCAGTAGTAAGCAGTTTATAAATACAGCTATAAAAAGCTTGTTCTTGGGTTATAAGCACATTTATTAAAAAGGAGAGTAAAGGGTCAGTTATCTTCCTATGAAAAAAAAAAAAAAAAAAAAAAAAAAAAACAACAACACAGATTGATACAGAACTCAGAAATTTTATTGTGGATTTATGATAAAATCAGCCTGTAAATGAATTCATACTCCTCCAAGAAGACACAAGTTCACAGCAAACTTTTTTAACATGAAGCTAATATACTGAAGATGTTAAATTGCGAATGGGTTTAGGATAGCTTAAATGGTGTGGCCATAGCGATTTATTAAAGTAACATAAAAAAATACAATCGTTATGTTACTATATCTTTAAAATTTTTCATTCCAACTCTTCATAATTTTTTATATACGTAGAAGTCATCATTTGAAGGAAGCACAGTAAGTTTCATAGCTTTATCATTTTCAAGAGCCAGCATAAAATTAAAACTATCATAACTTATAAATCAAGCTTGCAATTCTTAGTTCCAATAATGACCACCAGATGGAGCTATAGGATTACTTTTAAATAATTATTGTAAAACAAGTATGATTTAAATCATTTATAGAAATCTTTCAAAGAAAAATAATATGTATTTTATGTATTTTACTGATAAAATGACCCTCACTTAATTAGAATAACAAGCTGAAGTATTGTGAACTGTATATTAAGAATAATTCTTTATAAGCTTTATGGACAGATACGTTTTGAGTGACTCTTGAAGGTTCAGCACCACATCCTCTTTTACCACTGTTTAAAGAATTTATCTTACAGAACAGGTGTGAATGAATTTTGGATAGCTTGAATGATTTTGCGTGGTGATTTTTTGAAATAACAGTAAAAAAGTAACCAGTAAATGTCTTTTATTTTTTTAAAGTGCAGCTTCTAAACACTTCAAAAAAATGTACACATAGCAGACAAGTCATTCTGAGGAAATATGCATAGTTCCATGACTATACAACATTATATGGATGATAGAAAATTTAAAAACTATCATACATCTGATGTCACTCTGTCCCTCTGTCACTGTGGTTAATGTGTGTGTGTGTGTGTGTGTGTGTTTGTGTGTGTGTTAAGTGAATTAGGTGTGAAACTATCAGGGAGCATTTAGTCTCCAGCGCCAACATTTTACAGAACTGCCACTTTCCTGGAGTCTCAGAATTACAATGTGCCAGGTTCTGAGAGATCTAAGATTCCAAAAAATTATTTAATTAGAATACTATGAAGTATTGTGAAATACTATATATTAAGACTTTATATATAGGCTTAATTAACAGATTAGAGTGACTCGTGAAGGACCAGCACCACCTCCTCTTGTCCGATGGTTTGAGGAATATATCTTCCAGAATCCGGGATTAAGATTTAGGAGCTCATTTTTATTCCACCTCCTTTCCTGAAAGTCTGTCTTGCAGAATTGACTAAAAATTAATCTTCACATTAATTCCTAATTATTTTGCAATTCTTTTTGTCAGTTCTTCTTGACCTGTTTTTCTCTTCCAGCTTTCCTGGACTATTGTATAGCACTCATAAATGATTAAATAAAAAATAATGGTAGTTATTAAGATTGATATGGTTTGGAATTGGTAAAATGTGCTTGGAAAAAAATCACAATAAAACAATGTTTTAATGTTTAATTTGGAATATTAACTGACATGAATGAATGCTATATAAATATTGTTCATGTTAACATAATGTTTATAAATGAAATCTTATTGTAAAGTGTTACTAAAGTTATATATATATATATATATATTGTTCTGTGAATGTGATTTTAAAGTCTAGATGATTCGGATTAACCCTTTAACTGCCATATCATTTAAAACCTCACTGCCAGAGGGATATTGTGAATGCATGTGCCCGCTGGGCACAGTTTACCTGATGCCACCGGGGTGGCGATGGCATTGGTGGCTTGAGCCCGCCATCGCTGCTTGCAGCTATATTTATTATTATTATTATTAGGGCTCAAGCCTGGAGGGCGAGAGCCCTATTGTTTTCCTTAGGATTATTTGTTATTATTATTATTATTATTATTATTATTATTATTAGGGCTCAAGCCTGGAGGGCGAGAGCCCTATTGTTTTCCTTAGGATTATTTGTTATTATTAGGGCTCAAGCCTGGAGGGCGAGAGCCCTATTGTTTTCCTTAGGATTATTTGTTATTAGGGCTCAAGCCTGGAGGGCGAGAGCCCTATTGTTTTCCTTAGGATTATTTATTTTTTTTTTTTTTTTTATTCTTCTAATTTTTTTCTAAGGTTTCGGGGGCTTTTGGGGTCCTTAACATGCTCAAAAACTCTTGAAAATTGGCACACACCTTGGAACCTGCGGCCATTAGGGCCGGGCAGAGTCTGATACACGGGCGTGGCACAGGGGCTCTACAGCGCCCCCTGTAGTACTGAGGGCCATATATCATGCATACTTGCACGTATACATATGAAACTTGGTACATATATATAACTCATCAAACCAAACAACTTTCACACTGCATGTCATAAGCTCCGCCCAACAGGAAGTTGGCTATTTAGGGTTTTATGAAAAACACATGCTCTGGAATTTGATATACTCCTCTGAGGAACTCCACCCGTTCACCACAAAACTCGGTGAACACGATCTCAAGACATTGGGGATGCTAAATTGCGAAGAGATTTTTGATATCTCGAACGGTTTGCCCGTGGCGAGGCGTTGAAATTATGGCGAGAAATGAGAAACAGGAAATGTCTAATAACATCCACATACATTTCCTGAATTTGATCAAACTTAATTTGTTTGTTCGTTGTATGATACCAATCGTATATATGTGACTATTAGGAGTCAAAGTTATAGCGCCACCAACTGGCAGCAGGAAGTGAATCATTTTCAAAACTCTTTGAATTCAGCATCTTATTTTTACTCGATTTGCTTCAAACTTCATCAGAATAATGACAAAACACGGCCGAAGAAAATCTGTTGTGGGGATATTGATATCTAATATAGTGTTGCCATGGCAACGTGTCAAACTTGAATGTTCTGTTCTGATGATTTTTAGGCAGACAACAAGCTCAGATTTACATGAAACTCGAAACAGATATCAGTATTAAAGATAGCTAAACCATGGCAAAAGCTTTGAAAAGGGCGTGGAAGAGGCACTCTATAGCGCCACCTTTTGTCAAAAGTGGGGGGGTTAGTTTTAGCTACAGACACCAAACTTGGTACATAAATTGTTCTTATCAAGACGGACAACTTTCTAATTCACAGTCATAAGCTACGATCAACAGGAAATCGGCTATTTTGATTTGAATGTGTATTTTTGAGATTTTACAGTTGTAAAATTAATGAATACTCCTCACAGGGGAAGTACACTATACACACAAAACTTTGTCTACATGAAGAAAAAACATTGAGGAACTTAAATTGCGAACAGATTTTGGTTAGCTTGAACGGTTTTGTCGTGGTGATTTTTTGAAATGACAGTAAAAAGTGAAACATTAATCGTCTTCTATTTTTAAATTGCAGCTTCCAAACCTTTAAAAAACATTTTTCATTTAGAAAACCAGTGATTCTGAGGAAATATGCATAGTTTCATGACTTTACAGCGCTGTATGATTAAAAGAAAATTAAAAAACTGTCAGACATCTGATCTCACTCTGTCACTCTGTTTGAGGAATGTATGAGTGCTGACTGTGTGTGTGTGTGTGAGTGTGAGTGGGGGAGGGGTGTGAGCTGAGTGGCAGACAGACAGAGAGAGAGAGAGAGAGAGAGAGAGAGAGAGAGAGACTTAAACATCTCTTTAATCACCAGAAAAAAAAAACTGTTTTTTAAATTGTTATTTTTTTGTTGTTGTTGCTAATTGTGCTGTTTTCATTACAGCTTAAGAAATATCTTAGGCCTTATCCTTTTCTGACAGTTTCAGGGATTAAAAAAAATCCTAAAAAACCTTATTTGTGCTGCAAATAATAATTTCAAACTCATTTGATACTGACCTCTGACACCCTGTGACATGACATTTATTTGAATTTACATAATCTCAAGGATGTAACAGTAAAACTGTTCAGCTCACAGATGAAGACTAAGCTGTAATGCAAGCAGAACTATTTCACAAATGCTTATAGGTTAATGAAATCATAACAAAACACTTTTAAATTATTTAAGGATTTGGTAACACTTTAAAATAATGTCTCAATTGTTAACATTAGTAAATGCATTGGTAACACTTCATAATAGCTGCAATTCTTAGCTAAGCATTAGTAAATAGTCAGTTCATGCTTTATATAGCCTTCTCCCAAAATTAATATTTTAGTAAGCATTTTATAAATACAGCTATAATTTAATTGTTCATGGTTTATATGCACATTTATTTTGAGGAGATTAAAGGCTGTAATCTTCCTAAAAAAATGAAAAATAAAAAATAAAATAAATAAAATAAACAAACACAGAACTCATAAATATTTATTTCAAGATGCAATAAAAGAAAACTGTACACTTGAATTTATATATATATATATATATATATATATATATATATATATATATATATATATATATATATATATATATATATATATATATATATATATATATATATATATACACACACACACACACACACAATTGCATAAGTTTATATTGAACATTTTTTATCAAGTGTACAGCTAATAATAGTAATAATAATAATGCATTTTATTTAGTTTTAGCTACAGACACCAAACTTGGTACATAAATTGTTCTTATCAAGACGGACAACTTTCTAATTCACAGTCATAAGCTACAACCAACAGGAAGTCCACTATTTTGATTTGAATATGGATTTTTGGGAAGATTATTTTGTGAATTAATGAATGCTCCTCACAGGGGAAGTACACTATACACACCAAACTTTTTCGACATGAAGAAAAAACATTGAGGAACTTAAATTGCGAACAGATTTTGGTTAGCTTGAACTGTTTTGTCGTGGTGATTTTTTGAAATGACAGTAAAAAGGGAAACATTAATTGTCTTCAAAGCATTTGTTCATACAGAGATCAAATCATTCTGAGGAAATATGCATAGTTTCACGACTTTACAACACTGTATGGATAAAAGAAAATGTGAAAACTGTCAGACTTCTCAACTGACATGATCTCACTCTGGCCACTCTGTCTGTGTGAGGAAAGGGAGGGGGAGAGGGAGGGGGAGTGTGAGGGGGTTGGTGACTGTGAATTTTTGGTGATTGACAGTGTATGTGGACTGTAGGGAGGGGCTGTCTGGCAGAGAGAGAGAGAGAGAGAGAGAGAGAGACCTAATCATCCCTTTAATAATCAGGAAAAAAAATCTGTATTTTAAATTGTTATTGTTTTTGTTGTTGCTAATGGTGGCGTTTTTTTCCTTTCATTACAGGTTAAGAAATCTCTTAGGCCTTATCCTTTTCTGACAGTTTTAGGGATTTAAAAACATCCTAATAATCCTTATTTGTGCTGCAAATAATAATTTCAAACTCATTTGATACTGACCTATGACATTCTGTGACATGACATTTATTAATCTCATGGATGTAACAGTAAAACTCTTCAACTGACAGATAAAGCTGCAATGCAAGCAAAACTATTTCACAAATGCTTATAGGTAATTAAAATCATTACAAAACACTAATAAATTATTTAAGGATTTGGTAACACTGTAAAATAATGTCTAATTTGTTAACATTAGTAAATGCATTGGTAACACTTTATAATAACTGCACTCATTAGCTAAGCATTAGTAAATAGTTCATGATTATAAATCCTTTTCCCTTAATAATAGTCATTATTAAGCAGTAATACATCTATAAATAAATTGTTCTTGGTTTAATAAAAAGCACATATATTACAAAGGAGATTAAAGTCTCAGTTGTCTCATAAAATAAATAAATAAACCCAACCCAGTTTGATTCAGAATTCAGAAATATTTATTTCAAGATGCAATAAAATGAAACTGTACACTTAAATAGCTTTTGAGCGATTCTTGAAGGATTAGCATCACCTCCTCTTGTACGATGGTTTGAGGAATATATCTTCCAGATAGTACCACCACTCCCTATATGCAGAGTATGCAGTCTTCGTAGGGCACCAACTCCCAGAGGGGGCACCATCCCAGTTGCTTTAAAAAAAAAACAAAACAAAAAACATGCGCCATTCTCCCATCCGCGCTCGCGACCGCTCACACCTCATGTTTGCGGCTGAATGTTCGTAATTGATGGATGGACATCTATGCCTGGGTATAGGACATCAGCAATCCGACACAGAGAAAAGAAAACTAAAAAAAAAAAAAAAAAAAAAAGGCATAAAGCTGTCTTGACAGTGGACATTCAAGAGTCTCAAATTTAGGGACGGTCTCTAAAGTTACATGTGATATTGTTATACACTTTTCTAACGTCAGTAGCATTTGAAGAGAATTACTTACAAAAACAACTGTAATTGTTCATCTAGGTGACAGCTATAATGCACAATTAATTTGAATGTTTGATATTTATTACAACAAACTGTAAGTCATATGTAAATTTGCTACTTTTTCACATGGGCTCAAATGCAAATTTGAAGCTCAATAGCATTTGAGAAGAAAGACTTGCAGTCACAAAACAATTGTAATGTGTTCATATAGGTGTCAGCTATAATGCACACCTTATACATTTTTTTTAAATATAAAAAAAAGATGTTGTTCTTTAAAGAACAACATCTTTCTCTTTCAAGACATATTGTATAGACAAGAAAAGGGGACTGCAATGGGTGCTTGTTTTGCTCCCAACTATGCCAATCTGTTTCTAGGCTTATGGGAGGAGCGCTATATATTTTCCCACGTCAACCCTTTTAAAGATAAAATCTTGTGGTGGGGTAGATATATTGACGATGTGATTTTGATGTTCTCAGGTTCAGAAAAAGAACTTGTAGACTTCCATGTATATGTTAATAGCTTAAATGAGAACCTTAAATTTAGTTTGGATTATGATTTACACACTATCAACTTTCTTGATCTACGGATCTCAAAAGATAATGAGGGATTCCTACATACATCTATCTTCAGAAAGTCAACAGATCGTAATACCTTGCTGCATGCTAATAGTTTTCATCCCCCATGGCTTATTGATAACATACCCTTTGGACAGATCCAGAGACTAAGGCGTATATGTGATTCAGATCAGGATTTCCAGTATCAGTCTTTGGATATGCAGCGGCGTTTTCAACAAAGAGGTTACCAAACAAAAACTCTTGTTCAAGCTCATAATCGAGCCCAATCACTTGAAAGGAAGAGCTTGCTTCAGTCTAGACCCAATAGAGTATCAACACAGAAACCCTATTTTGTCACTCATTACAGCAAGGAGGCTGTCCAGATTAAACACATTATAAAGAAAAACTGGAACATTATTGAATGTGACCCGACTTTACGGGAAATATTCACGGAACCCCCTGGAATCAGTTTTAGGAGGGCCCCCACACTTAAGGACAGGTTAGTAAGAAGTCACCTCCCTGCTCCTAAACGTGAAACTTGGCTTCGTCAACCCAAGGGTAACTTTCCTTGTGGTAATTGTAATTATTGTGAGAATATTGCTAAAACTGACAAATTTATGGATGTTTTTAGCAATAAGACTTACACTATTAACAGTTTTATAAATTGCAATTCTACCCATGTTGTTTATCGTTTAGAGTGTACTTGTGGCTGTTTTTATATAGGCCTTACTAAAAGGAGACTAAGAGACAGGGTAGCTGAACATAGATATGCCATTCGGACTGGAAATATGAACTATCCAATGGCCAAACATTATATAGACGCAAAACATGGGAGTGATTCGACCCTAAGAGTAGTGGGCATTGAGGCTGTTCGCCTGGATGCCAGGGGTGGGGATATCATCAAACGCCTTAAACAAAGGGAGACATATTGGATCTATTCCTTGAGGGCTACTAGTCATCCAGGTCTTAATGAAGACTTTGACCTCTCACCTTTTTTGTAAAAGTTGTGTCTCAATAGGGACAGTGTATTGTTGTCCGTGAATGTTGACTGTTCTTTTAATGTACTGTAATGCCCATAATAATATTTTTCTCCTGTTGCTTTGGAACTATCTTGACAATGAATCCAGAAGTAAGATGGGTAACTAGCCTCTACACATTTATTTGACTTTATGGATATAATTGTGTGGAGTACACAAGATGTTTGTATTGGTGTTACTCTCTCCTGTTTTTTTTTTTTTTTTTTTTTTTTTTTTTTTTTTTTCTTCCACTTGGAGATCCCTTATCTTGTATTTGTATGGTTTGATCTTTGGTATTAGCCATTATCTGAACTATTGCCTCTAGTGGCCAAAAAATTGTGTTACAAGTGCCAGAGTGGCACACCTGAAACCAATGCAACTATAAGTACTGCGTGATTCTGTCTGTTTGTTACCAACACCCTGATGAAGGCCAATGGGCCGATACGCGTTGGTGTTTTAATGCTTTAGCCCAACCATTAAAGGCTTTTTAACTTTTGCATCCTATTGAGTGCCTGGACTTGGATTTTTTTCCAAAATCTTTTTCTATATTTAACCCTTCCAAGAGCACCAGAGGATACAAGGGATTCCAGCAGCGCTCCAGTTCTCTTTTGTTTTGTTTTTATTTTTATAAAAATAATGTGTTACTAAAGTTATATAAATTGTTCTGTGTATGTGATTTCAAAGTCTAGATTGGTCGGATTAACCCTTTAACTGCCGCATTCCTTAAAACTTGATTGTCAGAGGGTTACTGTAAATGCTTATGCCCGCTGGGCACAGTTTTCCCGATGCCACCGGGGTGGCGATGGCATTGGTGGCTTGAGCCCGCCATCGCTGCTTGCAGCTATATTTATTATTATTTTTCTTCAAGGTTTCGGGGGCTTTTGGGGCCCTTAACATGCTTAAAAAGTCTTGAAAATTGGCACATACATTGGAACCTGCGGCCATTAGGGCCGGGCAGAGACTGATACACGGGCGTGGCACAGGGGCTCTACAGCGCCCCCTGGAATACTGAGGGCCATATATCATACATACTTGCACGTAGACACACGAAACTCGGTACACATGTAGATCTCATCAAACCAAACAACTTTTGTACTGCATGTCATAGGCTCCGCCCAACAGGAAGTTGGATATTTAGGGTTTAGTATTCATATTTTTCGTCAAAGTTGTGGGGGCTTTTGGGGTCCTTAACATACTCAAAAACTCTTGAAAATTTGCGCACACTTTGGAATCTGTGGCCTTTAGGAGCCTGCAGAGGCTGGGACCCGGGCGTGGCACAGGGGCTCTATGGCGCCCCCTGGAACACAGTCATAAATGTTGATGTATAGCTCACACATACTTGCTCGTATTAATATGAAACTCAGTACACATATAGAGCTCATCGTGCTGAACAACTTTCGTACTGCATGTCATTCGGCTCCGCCCAACAGGAAGTCAGCTATTTAGAGTTATGTAAAAAGCGCATGCTCTGGAATTTGAAATACTTGTCATAGGTTTTTTTGCCGATTGCCACCAAATTCGGTCAACATGATCTCAAGACATTGGGGATGAAAAATTGCCAGGGGATTTTTGATATCTCGAACGGTTTGCTCGTGGCGAGGTGTTGAAATTATGGCGAGAAATGAGAAACAGGAAGTGTCTAATACCATCCACATACATTTCCTGATTTTAATCAAACTGCATCAGATTATTCGTTGTATGATGTCGATTGCATATATGTGACTATTAGGAGTCAAAGTTATAGCGCCACCAACTGGCAGCAGGAAGTGTGTCATTTTCAAAATGATTTGAATTCAGCATCTTATTTTTACTCGATTTGCTTCAAACTTCATCAGAATAATGTTAAAACACAGCCGATATAAATCTGCTGGGGGGATATTGATATCTAAAAATATTGTTGCCGTGGCAACATGTTAAACTGGAATACTTCTCAGGTGATTTTGAGGCATATAACATGCTTAGAATTTCATCAAACTCAGAACACATATCAGTATTTATGATAACTAGACACTGGCAAAAGTTCATAAGAGGGCGTGGAAGAGGCACTCTATAGCGCCACCTTTTGTCAAAAGTGGCGGGGTTAGTTTTAGCTACAGACACCAAACTCGGTACAAAAATTTTTCTTATCAAGACGGACAACTTTCTAATTCACAGTCATCAGCTACGATCAACAGGAAGTCAGCTATTTTGATTTGAATGTGGATTTTTTTTACATTTAGCTGTGAATTAATGCATACTGCTCAGAGGAGAGTAACACTATACACACCAAACTTTGTCTACATGATGCCAAAACATTTTAAACAACTTAAATTGCCAATGGATTTTGGATAGCTTAAACGGTTTTGTCGTGGTGATTTTTTTAAATGACAGTAAAAATGGAATTATTAATTTTCCTGCATTTTTAAATTCCAAACACTTCAAAACCTTTTTTCGTACAGAAAAAAAGTCATTCTGAGTAAATATGGATAGTTTCACGACTTTACAACACTGTATGGATAACAGAAAATTAAAAAACTGTCAGACATCTCATCTCACTCTGTCCCTCTGTTTGAGTATATGTGCTTCAGACTTCCATTGTCTGAGAGAAATAGCGCCCCTACAGGTTCAATTCCCGGACTTTTACTTTCACTTTTAAATCGGTTAAAAATACAAATAGATACTTAGATTTAATTCACACTGACAAGCTAAACCAACATATCTGATTATTACCGGTTCAGGGCTCATGGATAAATTATTTCTGGCCAGAGATACGTGAGAAATAGGAGAGATGAATCACCGCTGTGATCACGAGCGTCTGGAGTAAAGAGCTCAGAAAAAACGAATTTATTCCTGTTTTAAAGCTTTTAAAAATAAATTATTACAGCGATATCACACAATCAACCAATTAGAACACACCAAGAGCTAAATTAAGATGTTTTTGAACTGTTTGTGTGAAAATGAAATATTTGTGGCTGCCTATCTGAAACCACAGCTCCGATCAGCGCGTACAGTGTCGAGCTCAAAACAAACGAATTTATTCTTGTTTAAGAGCTTTTTTAAATAAAATATTACCACAAATGCACACAATAAACCCATTGTAACACTACAAGAGCTAAATGCAGGTGTTTGTGACCCGTTTAAGTGTGCAAGACTATTTGAAAGCGCGACTGGCAGAATAACACATCTCTCGAGCTGCAGGATTCTGGCTTTCGTCGTACGAACGAACACATAACGGACAAGATTATTTCAAAATACATAATAGCTTGGCGACCATAAACAACAACAGCCACGTGAACATAAACTGTTGAGAAATATATCTGAAACGGATCTACTGGATTTTAATATTAAGTGACCGCATACCAGCTGCTTCTGTCTTCAATTTTAATCTATATAAAAAATGAAATTCATTCATCTTGGGTGCTTTTTTAATGTGTGTACGTATTTATTTATTTATTATTTTGCTCTAACAATAATTAATCTATATTTAATTAAATCAATTACATTTTATTTTACATTTGATTTGTCAATTTCTGCATCTAAACGCCTAAAAACATAAAACATGCTCTATTATACTATTGTTAGCAATTTCTTTATCGTCCAATTTATCTGGTGTACACACTTTTATTTTCATAATAAACTTGTTTGTTAGATTATACACAGTTACAGTGGTCTATAATAAATATTAACAGGTTTTAGTCAAGCTGTTTAGAATGATTGCAGTAGGCTATTTTTTTTTTATGTAAATCCCCCCAAAAAAAAAATAAATAAATAAAAAACATTGGAAAACAATAACTGTTGTACTTTTTTATACATTTTGTATAATTTCATAGTTTATGCATTATAGTTATAAAAACAAATAAATTTAGCCACTCACATAGAAATCTTAGGCCTTATCCTTTTCTGACAGTTTTAGGGATTTTTAAAAATCCCAAAAAACCTTATTTGTGCTGCAAATAATAATTTCAAACTCAAAAAGTAAATAGTCAGTTCATGCTTTATAAAGCCTTGTCCCAATATTAATAGTCAGTAGTAAGCAGTTTATAAATACAGCTATAAATAGCTTGTTTTTGGTTTATAAGCACATTTATTAAAAAGGAGAGTAAAGGGTCAGTTATCTTCCTATGAAAAATAAAAAAATAAAAATAAACAAACAACAACACAGATTGATACAGAGCTCAGAAATTCTATTGTGGATTTATGATAAAATCAGCCTGTAAATTAATTCATACTCCTCCAAGAAGACACAAGTAGTTCACACCAAACTTTTTTTTTAACATGAAGCCAATATACTGAAAATGTTAAATTGCGAATGGGTTTAGGATACCTTAAATGGTGTGGCCATAGCGATTTATTAAAGTAACATAAAAAAATACAATAGTTATTTTACTATATCTTTAAATTTTTTCATTCCAAACTCTTCATAATTTTTTATATAGGTAGAAGTCATCATTTGAAGGAAGCACAGTAAGTTTCATAGCTTTATCATTTTCAAGAGCCAGCATAAAATTAAAACTATCATAACTTATAAATCAAGCTTGCAATTCTTAGTACCAATAATGGCCACCAGATGGAGCTATAGGATTACTTTTAAATAATTATTGTAGAAACAAGTATGATTTAAATCATTTATAGAAATCTTTCAAAGAAAAATAATATGAATTTTATGTATTTTACTGATAAAATGACCCTGACTTAATTAGTATAACAAGCTGAAGTATTGTGAACTGTATATTAAGAATAATTCTTTATAGGCTTTATGGATAGACATGTTTTGAGTGACTCTTGAAGGATCAGCACCACATCCTCTTTTACCACTGTTTAAAGAATTTATCTTACAGAACAGGTGCGAATGAATTTTGGATAGCTTGAATGGTTTTGTCGTGGTGATTTTTTGAAATAACAGTAAAAAAGTAACCAGTAAATGTCTTATATTTTTTTAAAGTGCAGCTTCTAAACACTTCAAAAAAATGTACACATAGAAGACAAGTCATTCTGAGGAAATATGCATAGTTTCATGACTATACAACATCATATGGAAAACAGAAAATTAAAAAACATACATCTGATGTCACTCTGTCCCTCTGTCACTGTGTGTGTGTGTTTGTGTGTGTTTTAAGTGAATTAGGTGTGAAACTATCAGTGAGCATTTAGTCTCCAGCGCCAACATTTTACAGAACTGCCACTTTCCTGGAGTCTCAGAATTACAATGTGTCAGGTTCTGAGAGATCCAAGATTCCAAAAAATTATTTAATTAGAATACCATGAAGTATTGTGAAATACTATATATTAAGACTTTATATATATGCTTTATGAACAGATTAGAGTGACTCGTGAAGGACCAGCACCACCTTCTCTTGTCCGATGGTTTGAGGAATATATCTTCCAGAATCTGGGATTAAGATTTAGGAGCTCATTTTTATTCCACCTCCTTTCCTGAAAGTCTGTCTTGCAGAATTGACTAAAAATTAATCTTCACATTAATTCCTAATTCTTTTGCAATTCTTTTGTCAGTTCTTCTTGACCTGTTTTTCTCTTCCAGCTTTCCTGGACTATTGTATAGCACTCATAAATGATTAAATAAAAAATAATCGTAGTTATTAAGATTGATATGGTTTGGAATTGGTAAAATGTGCTTGGAAAAAAATCACAATAAAACAATGTTTTAATGTTTAAGTTTGGAATATTAACTGACATGAATGAATGCTATATAAATATTGTTCATGTTAACATAATGTTTATAAATGAAATCTTATTGTAAAGTGTTACTAAAGTTATATATATATATATATATATTGTTCTGTGAATGTGATTTTAAAGTCTAGATGATTCGGATTAACCCTTTAACTGCCATATCAAGTTCAAGTTCTAGTTCAAGTTCAATTTATTTGTATAGCGCATTTACAACAGCCTCCTGGCTGACCAAAGTGCTTTAACATAAGAGCAAGAATATTACACATACATAAAAATAGACCAGACAAAAAATGTAAAACCACCCATTTCAAAATGTAGCATAACACAGTAGTCAGTACACTAAGGAAAATAAAAAAGTTTTTAGCAAAGATTTAAAAATAGACAAGGAAGGGGCCAGTCTGATCTCTAAAGGCAGGGTATTCCAGAGTCGTGGCCCAGCCACTGCAAATGCACGCTCCCCTCTACGCTCCCCTCTATCCTTTAAAACCTCACTGCCAGAGGGATATTGTGAATGCATGTGCCCGCTGGGCACAGTTTACCTGATGCCACCGGGGTGGTGATGGCATTGGTGGCTTGAGCCCGCCATCGCTGCTTGCAGCTATATTTAGGGC
Source organism: Carassius gibelio (assembly GCF_023724105.1). NCBI lineage: Eukaryota > Metazoa > Chordata > Actinopteri > Cypriniformes > Cyprinidae > Carassius > Carassius gibelio. Next base: position 1,549,784 of record NC_068375.1, on the reverse strand, counting down.
TCAAGCCTGGAGGGCGAGAGCCCTATTGTTTTCCTTAGGATTATTTGTTATTATTATTATTTTTCTTCAAGGTTTCGGGGGCTTTTGGGGCCCTTAACATGCTTAAAAAGTCTTGAAATTTGGCACACACATTGGAACCTGCGGCCATTAGGGCCGGGCAGAGACTGATACACGGGCGTGGCACAGGGGCTCTACAGCGCCCCCTGGAATACTGAGGGCCATATATCATACATACTTGCACGTAGACACACGAAACTCGGTACACATGTAGATCTCATCAAACCAAACAACTTTTGTACTGCATGTCATAGGCTCCGCCCAACAGGAAGTTGGATATTTAGGGTTTAGTATTCATATTTTTCGTCAAAGTTGTGGGGGCTTTTGGGGTCCTTAACATACTCAAAAACTCTTGAAAATTTGCGCACACTTTGGAATCTGTGGCCTTTAGGAGCCTGCAGAGGCTGGGACTCGGGCGTGGCACAGGGGCTCTATGGCGCCCCCTGGAACACAGTCATAAATGTTGATGTATAGCTCACACATACTTGCTCGTATTAATATGAAACTCAGTACACATATAGATCTCATCGTGCTGAACAACTTTCGTACTGCATGTCATTCGCCTCCGCCCAACAGGAAGTCAGCTATTTAGAGTTATGTAAAAAGCGCATGCTCTGGAATTTGAAATACTTGTCATAGGTTTTTTACTCGATTGACACCAAACTCGGTCAACATGATCTCAAGACATTGGGGATGAAAAATTGCCAGGGGATTTTTGATATCTCAAACGGTTTGCTCGTGGCGAGGTGTTGAAATTATGGCGAGAAATGAGAAACAGGAAGTGTCTAATACCATCCACATACATTTCCTGATTTTAATCAAACTGCATCAGATTATTCGTTGTATGATGTCGATCGCATATATGTGACTATTAGGAGTCAAAGTTATAGCGCCACCAACTGGCAGCAGGAAGTGTGTCATTTTCAAAATGCTTTGAATTCAGCATCTTATTTTTACTCGATTTGCTTCAAACTTCATCAGAATAATGTTAAAACACAGCCGATATAAATCTGCTGGGGGGATATTGATATCTAAAAATATTGTTGCCGTGGCAACATGTTAAACTGGAATACTTCTCAGGTGATTTTGAGGCATATAACATGCTTAGAATTTCATCAAACTCAGAACACATATCAGTATTTATGATAACTAGACACTGGCAAAAGTTCATAAGAGGGCGTGGAAGAGGCACTCTATAGCGCCACCTTTTGTCAAAAGTGGCGGGGTTAGTTTTAGCTACAGACACCAAACTCGGTACAAAAATTTTTCTTATCAAGACGGACAACTTTCTAATTCACAGTCATCAGCTACGATCAACAGGAAGTCAGCTATTTTGATTTGAATGTGGATTTTTTTTTTACATTTAGCTGTGAATTAATGCATACTGCTCAGAGGGGAGTAACACTATACACACCAAACTTTGTCTACATGATGCCAAAACATTTTAAACAACTTAAATTGCCAATGGATTTTGGATAGCTTAAACGGTTTTGTCGTGGTGATTTTTTTAAATGACAGTAAAAATGGAATTATTAATTTTCCTGCATTTTTAAATTCCAAACACTTCAAAACCTTTTTTCGTACAGAAAAAAAGTCATTCTGAGTAAATATGGATAGTTTCACGACTTTACAACACTGTATGGATAACAGAAAATTAAAAAACTGTCAGACATCTCATCTCACTCTGTCCCTCTGTTTGAGTATATGTGCTTCAGACTTCCATTGTCTGAGAGAAATAGCGCCCCTACAGGTTCAATTCCCGGACTTTTACTTTCACTTTTAAATCGGTTAAAAATACAAATAAATACTTAGATTTAATTCACACTGACAAGCTAAACCAACATATCTGATTATTACCGGTTCAGGGCTCATGGATAAATTATTTCTGGCCAGAGATACGTGAGAAATAGGAGAGATGAATCACCGCTGTGATCACGAGCGTCTGGAGTAAAGAGCTCAGAAAAAACGAATTTATTCCTGTTTTAAAGCTTTTAAAAATAAATTATTACAGCGATATCACACAATCAACCAATTAGAACACACCAAGAGCTAAATTCAGATGTTTTTGAACTGTTTGTGTGAAAATGAATTATTTGCGGCTGCCTATCTGAAATCACGCCTCCGATCAGCGCGTACAGTGTCGAGCTCAAAACAAACGAATTTATTCTTGTTTAAGAGCTTTTTTAAATAAAATATTACCACAAATGCACACAATAAACCCATTGTAACACTACAAGAGCTAAATGCAGGTGTTTGTGACCCGTTTAAGTGTGCAAGACTATTTGAAAGCGCGACTGGCAGAATAACATATATCTCTCGAGCTGCAGGATTCTGCCTTTCGTCGTACGAACGAACACATCACGGACAAGATTATTTCAAAATACATAATAGCTTGGCAACTATAAACGAAAACAGCCACGTGAACATAAACTGTTGAGAAATAAATCTGAAATGGATCTACTGGATTTTAATATTAAGTGACCGCATATACCAGCTGCTTCTGTCTTCAATTTTGATCCATATAAAAAATGAAACTCATTCATCTTGGCTGCTTTTTTTAATGTGTGTACGTATTTATTTATTTATTTATTTATTTATTTATTTATTTATTTATTTATTTATTTATTTATTTATTTATTTATTATTTTGCTCTAACAAGAATTAATCTATATTTAATTAAATCAATTACATTTTATTTTACATTTGATTTGTCCATTTCTGCATCTAAACGCCTAAAAACCTAAAACATGCTCTATTATACTATTGTTAGCAATTTCTTTATCGTCAAATTTATCTGGTGTACACTTTTATTTTCATAATAAACTTGTTTGTTAGATTATACACAGTTACAGTGGTCTATAATAAATATTGACAGGTTTTATTCAAGCTGTTTAGAATGATTGCAGTAGGCAAATGTTTTGAAATGTAAATAAAATAAAAAAAAATTAAATAAATAAATAAATAAAAAACATTGGAAAAGAATAACTGTTGTACATTTTTATACATTTTGTATAATTTCATAGTTTATGCATTATAGTTATAAAAACAAATAAATTTAGCCACTCACATAAAATCTTATAGGCCTTATCCTTTTCTGACAGTTTTAGGGATTTTTAAAAATCCTAAAAAACCTTATTTGTGCTGCAAATAATAATTTCAAACTCAAACAGTAAATATTCAGTTCATGCTTTATAAAGCCTTGTCCCAATATTAATAGTCAGTAGTAAGCAGTTTATAAATACAGCTATAAAAAGCTTGTTCTTGGGTTATAAGCACATTTATTAAAAAGGAGAGTAAAGGGTCAGTTATCTTCCTATGAAAAAAAAAAAAAAAAAAAAAAAAAAACAACAACACAGATTGATACAGAACTCAGAAATTTTATTGTGGATTTATGATAAAATCAGCCTGTAAATGAATTCATACTCCTCCAAGAAGACACAAGCTCACAGCAAACCTTTTTAACATGAAGCTAATATACTGAAGATGTTAAATTGCGAATGGGTTTAGAATAGCTTAAATGGTGTGGCCATAGCGATTTATTAAAGTAACATAAAAAAATACAATCGTTATTTTACTATATCTTTAAAATTTTTCATTCCAACTCTTCATAATTTTTTATATACGTAGAAGTCATCATTTGAAGGAAGCACAGTAAGTTTCATAGCTTTATCATTTTCAAGAGCCAGCATAAAATTAAAACTATCGTAACTTATAAATCAAGCTTGCAATTCTTAGTTCCAATAATGACCACCAGATGGAGCTATAGGATTACTTTTAAATAATTATTGTAAAACAAGTATGATTTAAATCATTTATAGAAATCTTTCAAAGAAAAATAATATGTATTTTATGTATTTTACTGATAAAATGACCCTCACTTAATTAGAATAACAAGCTGAAGTATTGTGAACTGTATATTAAGAATAATTCTTTATAAGCTTTATGGACAGATACGTTTTGAGTGACTCTTGAAGGTTCAGCACCACATCCTCTTTTACCACTGTTTAAAGAATTTATCTTACAGAACAGGTGTGAATGAATTTTGGATAGCTTGAATGATTTTGCGTGGTGATTTTTTGAAATAACAGTAAAAAAGTCTTTTATTTTTTTAAAGTGCAGCTTCTAAACACTTCAAAAAAATGTACACATAGCAGACAAGTCATTCTGAGGAAATATGCATAGTTCCATGACTATACAACATTATATGGATGATAGAAAATTAAAAAACTATCATACATCTGATGTCACTCTGTCCCTCTGTCACTGTGGTTAATGTGTGTGTGTGTGTGTGTGTGTGTGTGTGTGTGTGTTTGTGTGTGTGTTAAGTGAATTAGGTGTGAAACTATCAGGGAGCATTTAGCCTCCAGCGCCAACATTTTACAGAACTGCCACTTTCCTGGAGTCTCAGAATTACAATGTGCCAGGTTCTGAGAGATCTAAGATTCCAAAAAATTATTTAATTAGAATACTATGAAGTATTGTGAAATACTATATATTAAGACTTTATATATAGGCTTAATTAACAGATTAGAGTGACTCGTGAAGGACCAGCACCACCTCCTCTTGTCCGATGGTTTGAGGAATATATCTTCCAGAATCCGGGATTAAGATTTAGGAGCTCATTTTTATTCCACCTCCTTTCCTGAAAGTCTGTCTTGCAGAATTGACTAAAAATTAATCTTCACATTAATTCCTAATTATTTTGCAATTCTTTTTGTCAGTTCTTCTTGACCTGTTTTTCTCTTCCAGCTTTCCTGGACTATTGTATAGCACTCATAAATGATTAAATAAAAAATAATGGTAGTTATTAAGATTGATATGGTTTGGAATTGGTAAAATGTGCTTGGAAAAAAATCACAATAAAACAATGTTTTAATGTTTTATTTGGAATATTAACTGACATGAATGAATGCTATATAAATATTGTTCATGTTAACATAATGTTTATAAATGAAATCTTATTGTAAAGTGTTACTAAAGTTATATATATATATATATATATTGTTCTGTGAATGTGATTTTAAAGTCTAGATGATTCGGATTAACCCTTTAACTGCCATATCATTTAAAACCTCACTGCCAGAGGGATATTGTGAATGCATGTGCCCGCTGGGCACAGTTTACCTGATGCCACCGGGGTGGCGATGGCATTGGTGGCTTGAGCCCGCCATCGCTGCTTGCAGCTATATTTATTATTATTATTTATTATTATTATTTTTCTTCAAGGTTTCGGGGGCTTTTGGGGCCCTTAACATGCTTAAAAAGTCTTGAAAATTGGCACACACATTGGAACCTGCGGCCATTAGGGCCGGGCAGAGACTGATACACGGGCATGGCACAGGGGCTCTACAGCGCCCCCTGGAATATGGAGGGCCATATATCATACATACTTGCACGTAGACGTACGAAACTCGGTACACATATAGAACTCATCAATACAAACAACTTCCGTATTGCATATCATAGGCTCCGCCCAACAGGAAGTTGGCTATTTGGGGTTTATTATTCATATTTGTCGTCAAAGTTGTGGGGGCTTTTGGGGTCCTTAACATACTCAAAAACTCTTGAAAGTTTGCGCACAATTTGGAATATGTGGCCTTTAGGAGCCTGCAGAGGCTGGGACACGGGCGTGGCACAGGGGCTCTACAGCGCCCCCTGGAACACAGTCATAAATGTTGATGTATAGCTCACACATACTTGCACGTATTAATATGAAACTCAGTACACATATAGATCTCATCGTGCCGAACAACTTGCGTATTGCATGTCATAGGCTCCGCCCAACAGGAAGTCAGCTATTTAGAGTTATGTAAAAAGCGCATGCTCTGGAATTTGAAATACTTGTCATAGGTTTTTTTCTCGATTGCCGCCAAACTCGGTCAACATGATCTCAAGACACTGGGGATGAAAAATTGCCAGGGGATTTTTGATATCTCAAACGGTTTGCTCGTAGCGAGGCGTTGAAATTATGGCGAGAAATGAGAAACAGGAAGTGTCTAATACCATCCACATACAGTTCCTGATTTTAATCAAACTTCATCAGATTATTTTTTGTATGATGTCGATCGCATATATGTGACTATTAGGAGTCAAAGTTATAGCGCCACCAACTGGCAGCAGGAAGTGTGTCATTTTCAGAATGCTTTGTATTCAGCATATTATTTTTACTCGATTTGCTTCAAACTTCATCAGAATAATGTTAAAACACAGCCTATATTAATCTGCTAGGGGGATATTGATATCTTAAAATATTGTTGCCGTGGCAACATGTCAAACTTGAATACTTCTCAGGTGATTTTAAGGCATATAACATACTTAGAATTTCATGAAATTCAGAACACATATCAGTATTTATGATAACTAGACACTGGCAAAAGTTCATATGAGGGCGTGGAAGAGGCACTCTATAGCGCCACCTTTTGTCAAAAGTGGGGGGGTTAGTTTTAGCTACAAACACCAAACTCGGTACAAAAAATTGTTCTTATCAAGACGGACAACTTTCTAATTCACAGTCATCAGCTACGATCAACAGGAAGTCAGCTATTTTGATTTGAATGTGGATTTTTTTTTACATTTAGCTGTGAATTAATGCATACTGCTCAGAGGAGAGTAACACTATACACACCAAACTTTGTCTACATGATGCCAAAACATTTTAAACAACTTAAATTGCCAAAGGATTTTGGATAGCTTGAACGGTTTTGTCGTGGTGATTTTTTTAAATGACATAAAAAATGGAATTATTAATTTTCCTGCATTTTTAAATTCCAAACACTTCAAAACCTTTTTTCATACAGAAAAAAAGTCATTCTGAGTAAATATGGATAGTTTCACGACTTTACAACACTGTATGGATAACAGAAAATTAAAAAACTGTCAGACATCTCATCTCACTCTGTCCATCTGTTTGAGTATTATGTGCTGAGACTTACATTGTCTGAGAGAAAATGCGCCCCTACAGGTTCAGTTACCGGACTAAAAAAGGGAGGAGACTGTCTTTTGGTTTCACTTTTAAATCGGTTAAAATACAAATAAATACTTAGATTTAATTCACACTGACCAGCTAAACCAACATATATGATTATTACCGGGTCAGGGCTCATTAATAATTGATGTGTGGTCAGTGATACGTGAGAAACACGAGAGATGAATCACCGCTCTGAGCAGGAGCGTGTGGAATGATGAGCTCAGAAAAAACGAGTTTATTCTTGTTTTATAGCTTTTAAAATTAAAATATTAAAGCGATATTACACAATTCACCAATTAGAACACACCAGGAGCTAAATTCAGATGTTTTTGAACTGTTTGTGTGAAAATGAAATATTCGCTGCTGCCTATCTGAAATCACTGCCTCCGATCAGCGCGCACAGTGTCACAAGTTCAAAACAAACGAATTTATTCTTGTTTAAGAGCTTTTTCAAATAAAATATTGTCATAAATGCACACAATACACCCATTATAACACAACAAGAGCTAAATGCAGGTGTTTGTGACCCGTTTAAGTGTGCAAGACTATTTGAAAGCGCAACTGGCAGAATAACATATATCTCTCTCGAGCTGCAGGATTCTGCCTTTCGTCGTAAGAACGAACACATCACGGACAAGATTATTTCAAAATACATAATAGCTTGGCGAATATAAACGAAAACAGCCACGTGAACATAAACTGTTGAGAAATAAATCTGAAGTGGATCTACTGGATTTTAATATTAAGTGACCGCATATACCAGCTGCTTCTGTCTTCAATTTTAATCTATATAAAAAATTAAACTCATTCATCTTGGCGGCTTTTTTAATGTGTGTACGTATTTATTTATTATTTTGCTCTAACAAGAATTAATCTATATTTAATTAAATCAATTACATTTTATTTTACATTTGATTTGTCCATTTCTGCATCTAAACGCCTAAAAACCTAAAACATGCTCTATATACTATTGTTAGCAATTTCTTTATCGTCCAATTTATCTGGTGTACACACTTTTATTTTCATAATAAACTCGTTTGTTAGATTATACACAGTTATAGTGGTCTATAATAAATATTGACAGGTTTTATTCAAGCTGTTTAGAATGATTGCCGTAGGCTAATTTTTTAAAATGTAAATCCAAAAAACAAAATAAAAAAATAAATAAAATAAAAAATAAATAAATAAAAAACACTGGAAAATAATAACTTGTACTTTTTTATACATTTTGTATAGTTTCATAGTTTATGCATTATAGTTATAAAAACTAACAAATTTAGCCACTCACATAGAAATCTTAGGCCTTATCCTTTTCTGACAGTTTTAGGAATTTTTAAAAATCCTAAAAAACCTTATTTGTGCTGCAAATAATAATTTCAAACTAATTTAAAACTGACCTCTGACATCCTGTGACATGATATTTATTTGAATTTACATAATCTCATGGATGTAACAGTAAATCTGTTCAGCTCACAGATCAAGACTAAGCTGTAATGCAAGCAGAACTTTCACAAATGCTTGTAGGTCAATAAAATAATTACAAAACACTTACAAATCATTTAAGGGATTTGATAACACTGTAAAATAATGTCTAATTTGTTAACATTAGCAAATGCATTGATAACACTTTATAATAACTGCACTCATTAGTAAATAGTCAGTTCATGCTTCATAAAGCCTTGTCCCAATATTAATAGTCAGTAGTAAGCAGTTTATAAATACAGCTATAAATAGCTCATTTATTAAAAAGGAGAGTAAAGGGTCAGTTAACTTCCTATGAAAGAAAAAATAAAAAAAAATAAACAAACAACAACACTGATTGATACAGAAATCAGAAATGTTATTGTGGATTTATGATAAACTCAGCCTGTAAATGAATTCATTCTCTTCTAAGAAGACACAAGTAGTTCACACCAAACTTTTTTTAAAATGAAGCCATATACTGAAGATGTTAAATTGCAAATGGGTTTAGGATACCTTAAATGGTGTGGCCATAGAGATTTATTAAAGTAACATAAAAAAAATACAATAGTTATTTTACTATATCTTTAAAAATTTTAATTCCAACTCTTCATAATTTTTTATATACGTAGAAGTCATCATTTGAAGGAAGCACAGTAAGTTTCATAGCTTTATCATTTTCAAGAGCCAGCATAAAATTAAAACTATCATAACATATAAATCAAGCTTGCAATTCTTAGTACCAATAATGGCCACCAGATGGAGCTATAGGATCACTTTTAAATAATTATTGTAGAAACAAGTATGATTTAAATCATTTATAGAAATCTTTCAAAGAAAAATTGTATGTGAATTGTATGTATTTTATTGATAAAATGACCCTCACTTTATTAGAATAACAAGCTGAAGTATTGTGAACTGTATATTAAGAATAATTCTTTATAGGCTTTATGGACAGATAAGTTTTGAGTGACTCTTGAAGGATCAGCACCACATCCTCTTTTACCACTGTTTAAAGAATGTATCTTACAGTACAGGTGCGGATGAATTTTGAATGGCTTGAATGGTTTTGTCGTGGTGATTTTTTGAAACAACAGTAAAAAAGTAACCAGTAAATGTCTTTTATTTTTTTAAGTGCAGCTTCTAAACACTTCAAAAAAATGTACACATAGAAGACAAGTCATTCTGAGGAAATATGCATAGTTTCATGACTATACAACACTATATGGATGATAGAAAATTAAAAAACTATCATACATCTGATGTCACTCTGTCCCTCTGTCACAGTGGGTAATGTGTGTGTGTGTGTGTATGTGTGTGTGTGTGTGTGTGTGTGTGTGTGCGTGTGTGTGTTAAGTGAATTAGGTGTGAAACTATCAGGGAGCATTTAGTCTCCAGTGCCAACATTTTACAGAACTGCCACTTTCCTGGAGTCTCAGAATTACAATGTGTCAGGTTCTGAGAAATCAAAAATTCCAAAAAATGATTTAATTAGAATACCATGAAGTATTGTGAAATACTATATATTAAGACTTTATATATAGGCTTTATGAACAGATTGGAGTGACTCGTTTAGGACCAGCACCACCTCCTCTTGTCCGATGGTTTGAGGAATATATCTTCCAGAATCCGGGATTAAGATTTAGGAGCTCATTTTTATTCCACCTCCTTTCCTGAAAGTCTGTCTTGCAGAATTGACTAAAAATTAATTTGCAATTATTTTTGTCAGTTCTTCTTGACCTGTTTTTTTTTTCTTCTTCTTTTCTGACCTCATGACCCAGTCAGCATTTTTGTACAATGGTCAAGTCTTAACTTATCAATTTCTGTATTGCATTTGTGTTTGATATTTCTCATGGGTATTTCATAATTTTCGACTTTGAGTTAAAACAGTTTGAGTTAAAACTCTTTTTTATAGCGCATTTCATCTGTAAAAAAAAACATGCCTAATGATTCTGCACACATGAATATAAGGAGTTTTTCTCTTCCAGCTTTCCTGGACTATTGTATAGCACTCATAAATGATTAAATAAAAAATAATGGTAGTTATTAAGATTGATATGGTTTAGAATTGGTAAAATGTGCTTGGAAAAAAACCACAATAAAACAATGTTTTAATGTTTAAGTTTGGAATATTAACTGACATGAATGAATGCTATATAAATATTGTTCATGTTAACATAATGTTTATAATTGAAATCTTATTGTAAAGTGTTACTAAATATATATATATATATATATATATATATATATATATATATATATATATATATATATATATATATATATATATATATATATTGTTCTGTGAATGTGATTTTAAAGTCTAGATGATTTGGATTAACCCTTTAACCGCCATATCCTTTAAAACCTCACTGCCAGAGGGATATTGTGAATGCATGTGCCCGCTGGGCCCAGTTTACCTGATGCCACCGGGGTGGTGATGGCATTGGTGGCTTGAGCCCGCCATCGCTGCTTGCAGCTATATTTTATTAGGGCTCATGCCCGAATGGGCGAAGAGCCCTATTGTTCCCCTAAGGATTATTCTTTTTCTTATTATTATTATTATTAGGGCTCAAGCCTGGAGGGAGAGAGCCCTATTGTTTTCCTTAGGATTATTGGGGCTCAAGCCCAAAGGGCGAGAGGCCTATTGTTTTCCTTAGGATTATTTTTTATTATTATTATTATTATTATTATTATTATTAGGGCTCAAGCCTGGAGGGCGAGAGCCCTATTGTTTTCCTTAGGATTATTTGTTATTATTAGGGCTCAAGCCCGAAGGGGCGAAGAGCCCTATTGTTCTTCTAAGGATTATTAGGGCTCAAGCCCGAAGGGGCGAAGAGCCCTATTGTTCTTCTAAGGATTATTAGGGCTCAAGCCCAAAGGGCGAGAGGCCTATTGTTTTCCTTAGGATTATTTTTTATTATTATTATTATTATTATTATTATTATTTTTTTCCAACGTCTCGGGGGCTTTTGGGGCCCTTAACGTGCTTAAAAAGTCTTGAAAATTGGCACACAGATTGGAACCTGCGGCCATTAGGGCCGGGCAGAGACTGATACACGGGCGTGGCACAGGGGCTCTACAGCGCCCCCTGGAATATGGAGGGCCATATATCATACATTCTTGCTCGTAGACGTATGAAACTCGGTACACATATAAATCTCATCAATCCAAACAACTTTTGTATTGCATATCATAGGCTCCGCCCAACAGGAAGTTGGCTATTTAGGGTTTAGTATTCAAATTTTTCGTCAAAGTTGTGGGGGCTTTTGGGGTCCTTAACATACTCAAAAACTCTTGAAAATTTGCGCACACTTTGGAATCTGTGGCCTTTAGGAGCCTGCAGAGGCTGGGACCCGGGCGTGGCACAGGGGCTCTACGGCGCCCCCTGGAACACAGTCAGAAATGTTGATGTATAGCTCACACATACTTGCACATATTCATAAGAAACTCAGTACACATATAGATCTCATCGTGCCGAACAACTTTCGTATTGCATGTCATAGGCTCCACCCAACAGGAAGTCAGCTATTTAGAGTTATGTAAAAAGCGCATGCTCTGGAATTTGAAATACTTGTCATAGGATTTTTTCTCGATTGCCGCCAAACTCGGTCAACATGATCTCAAGACACTGGGGATGAAAAATTGCCAGGGGATTTTTGATATCTCGAACGGTTTGCTCGTGGCGAGGCGTTGAAATTATGGCGAGAAATGAGAAACAGGAAGTGTCTAATACCATCCACATACATTTCCTGATTTTAATCAAACTTCATCAGATTATTCGTTGTATGATGTCGATCGCATATATGTGACTATTAGGAGTCAAAGTTATAGCGCCACCAACTGGCAGAAGGAAGTGTGTCATTTTCAAAATGATTTGAATTCAGCATCTTATTATTACTTGATTTGCTTCAAACTTCATCAGAATAATGTTAAAACACAGCCGATATAAATCTGCAAGGGGGATATTGATATCTAAAAAATTGTTGCCGTGGCAACATGTCAAACTAGAATACTTCTCAGGTGATTTTGAGGCAAATAACATACTTAGAATTTCACAAAACTCTGAACACACATCAGTATTTCTGATAGGAACTTAAATTGTGAATGGATTTTGGATAGCTTGAATGGTTTTGCCGTGGTGATTTTTTGAAATGACCTTACAAAGGGAATCATTATTGTATTTTTAAATTGCAGCTTCCAAACACGTCAAATAATTTTTTCATACAGATGAAAAAGTCATTCTGAGGAAATATGCATAGTTTCACGACTTTACAACACTGTATGGATAACAGAAAATTAAAAAAACTGTCAGACATCTCATCTCACTCTGTCCCTCTGTTTGAGTATATGTGCTTCAGACTTCCATTGTCTGAGAGAAATAGCGCCCCTACAGGTTCAATTCCCGGACTTTTACTTTCACTTTTAAATCGGTTAAAAATACAAACAAATACTTAGATTTAATTCACACTGACAAGCTAAACCAACATATCTGATTATTACCGGTTCAGGGCTCATGGATAAATTATTTCTGGCCAGAGATACGTGAGAAATAGGAGAGATGAATCACCGCTGTGATCACAAGCGTCTGGAGTAAAGAGCTCAGAGAAAACGAATTTATTCCTGTTTTAAAGCTTTTAAAAATAAATTATTACAGCGATATCACACAATCAACCAATTAGAACACACCAAGAGCTAAATTAAGATGTTTTTGAACTGTTTGTGTGAAAATGAAATATTTGCAGCTGCCTATCTGAAATCACCGCCTCCGATCAGCGCGTACAGTGTCCAGCTCAAAACAAACGAATTTATTCTTGTTTAAGAGCTTTTTTAAATAAAATATTACCACAAATGCACACAATAAACCCATTGTAACACAACAAGAGCTAAATGCAGGTGTTTGTGACCTGTTTAAGTGTGCAAGACTATTTGAAAGCGCGACTGGCAGAATAACATATATCTCTCGAGCTGCAGGATTCTGGCTTTCGTCGTACGAACGAACACATCACGGACAAGATTATTTCAAAACACATAATAGCTTGGCGACTATAAACGAAAACAGCCACGTGAACATAAACTGGATCTACTGGATTTGAATATTAAAGTGACAACATTTACCACTTGCTTCTGTCTTCAATTTTAATCTATATAAAAAAGGAAACTCATTCGACTTGGCTGCTTTTTTAATGTGTGCGTATTTATTTATTTATCTTTTTATACATTTTGTATAATTTCATAGTTTGTGTATTACAATTATAAAAACAAAAATAAAATTAGCCACTCACATAGAAATAGCTTAGGCCTTAACCTTTTTCTGACAGTTTTAGGGATTTTTAAAAATCCAAAAAAAACCTTATTTGTGCTGCAAATAATAATTTCAAACTCATTTGATACTGACCTATGACATCCTGTGACATTATATTTATTTTAATTTACATAATCTCATGGATGTAACAGTAAATCTGTTCAGCTCATAGATCAATACTAAGCTGTAATACAAGCAGAACTTTCACAAATGCTTATGAGTCATTTAAGGATTTGATAACACTGTAAAATAATGTCTAATTTGTTAACATTAGCAAATTCATTGATAACACTTTATAATAACTGCACTCATTATTAAATAGTCAGTTCATGCTTTATAAAGCCTTGTCCCAATATTAATAGTCAGTAGTAAGCAGTTTATAAATACAGCTATAAATAGCTTGTCCTTGGTTTATAAGCACATTTATTAAAAATGAGAGTAAGTTATCTTCCTATGAAAAATAAAAGATAAAAATAAACAAACAACAACACAGATTGATACAGAACTCAGAAATTTTATTGTGGATTTATGATAAAGCCTGCAAATGAATTCATACTCCTACTCATACTACTCCATACTCCTTTTTCAACATGATGCCAATATACTGAGATGTTAAATTGTGAATGGGTTTAGGATAGCTTAAATGGTGTTGCCATAGAGATTTATTAAAGTAACATAAAAAATACAATAGTTATTTTACTATATCTTTACAATTTTTCATTCTAAATCTTCATAATTTTTTATATAAGTAGAAGTCCTCATTTGAAGGAAGCACAGTAAGTTTCATAGCTTTATCACTTTCAAGAGCCAGCATAAAATTTAAACTATCATAACTTATAAATCAAGCTTGCAATTCTTAGTACCTATAATGGCCACCAGAGGGAGCTATAGGATTACTTTTAAATAATTATTGTAGAAACGAGTATGATTTAAATCATTTATAGAAATCTTTCAAAAAAAATAAATTGTATATATTTTACTGATAAAATGACCCTCACTTAATTAGAATAACAAGCTGAAGTATTTTGAACTGTATATTAAGAATAATTCTTAATAGGCTTTATGGACAGATACGTTTTGAGTGACTCTTGAAGGATCAGCACCACATCCTCTTTTACCACTGTTTAAAGAATTAATCTTACAGAATAGGTGTGAATGAATTTTGGATAGCTTGAATGGTTTTGCCGTGATGTTTTTTGAAATAATAGTAAAAAAGGAACCAGTAAATGTCTTTTTATTTTTTTAAAGTGCAGCTTCTAAACACTTTAAAAAAAAAAAAATGTACACATAGAAGACCAGTCATTCTGAGGCATATTTCCTCAGAATGACTGGTCTCATGACCATAGTTTCATGACTATACAACACTATATGGATGATAGAAAATAAAAAAACTATCATACATCTAATGTCACTCAGTCCCACTGACACTGTGGGTAGTGTGTGTGTGTGTGTGTGTTAAGTGAATTAGGTGTGAAACTATCAGGGTGCATTTAGTCTCCAGCGCCAACATTTTACAGAACTGCCACTTTCCTGGAGTCTCCAGAATTACTCGGTGTCGGACTCTGAGAGACTTAAGATTCCAAAAAATGATTTAATTAGAATACCATGAAGTATTGTGAAATACTATATATTAAGTCTTTATATATAGGCTTTATGCACAGATTAGAGTGACTCGTGAAGGACCAGCACCACCTCCTCTTGTTCGATGGTTTGAGGAATATATCTTCCAGAATCCAGGATTAAGATTGAGGAGCTCATTTTTATTCCACCTCCTTTCCTGAAAAGTCTGTCTTGCAGAATTGACTAAAAATTAATCTTCACATTAATTACTAATTATTTTGCAATTATTTTTGTCAGTTCTTCTTGACCTGCTTTTTTCTTCTTCTTTTCTGACCTCATGACCCAGTCAGTATTTTTTTGTACAATGGTCAAGTCTTAACTTATCCATTTCTGTATTGCATTTGTGTTTGATATTTCTCATGGGTATTTCATAATTTTCGACCTTACAGTTTGAGTTAAAAGTCTATTTTAGCGCATTTCATCTGTAAAAGAAAACATGCCTAATAATTCTGCACACATGAATATAAGGAGTTTTTCTCTTCCAGCTTTCCTGGACTATTGTATAGCACTCATAAATGATTAAATAAAAAATAATGGTAGTTATTAAGATTTATATGGTTTGGAATTGGTAAAATGTACTTGGAAAAAAATCACAATAAAACAATGTTTTCATGTTTAAGTTTGGAATATTAACTGACATGAATGAATGCTATATAAATATTGTTCATGTTAACATAATGTTTATAAATGAAATCTTATTGTACAGTGTTACTAATATATATATTGTTCTGTGAATGTGATTTTAAAGTCTAGATGATTCGGATTAACCCTTTAACTGCCGTATCCTTTAAAACCTCACTGCCAGAGGGATATTGTGAATGCATGTGCCCGCTGGGCACAGTTTACCTGATGCCACCGGGGTGGCGATGGCATTGGTGGCTTGAGCCCGCCATCGCTGCTTGCAGCTATATTTATTATTATTATTATTATTTTCCAACGTCTCGGGGGCTTTTGGGGCCCTTAACATGCTTAAAAAGTCTTGAAAATTGGCACACACATTGGAACCTGCGGCCATTAGGGCCGGGCAGAGACTGATACACGGGTGTGGCACAGGGGCTCTACAGCGCCCCCTGGAATGCTGAGGGCCATATATCATACATACTTGCACGTAGACGCACGAAACTCGGTACACATATAGAACTCATCAATACAAACAACTTTCGAATTGCATATCATAGGCTCCGCCCAACAGGAAGTTGGCTATTTGGGGTTTATTATTCATATTTGTCGTCAAAGTTGTGGGGGCTTTTGGGGTCCTTAACATACTCAAAAACTCTTGAAAGTTTGCGCACACTTTGGAATCTGTGGCCTTAAGGAGCCTGCAGAGGCTGGGACCCGGGCGTGGCACAGGGGCTCTACAGCGCCCCCTGGAACACAGTCATAAATGTTGATGTATAGCTCACACATACTTGCACGTATTAATATGAAACTCAGTACACATATAGATCTCATCGTGCCGAACAACTTGCGTATTGCATGTTATAGGCTCCGCCCAACAGGAAGTCAGCTATTTAGAGTTATGTAAAAAGCGTATGCTCTGGAATTTGAAATACTTGTCATAGGTTTTTTACTCGATTGCCGCCAAACTCGGTCAACATGATCTCAAGGCACTGGGGATGAAAAATTGCCAGGGGATTTTTGATATCTCAAACGGTTTGCTCGTGGCGAGGCGTTGAAATTATGGCGAGAAATGAGAAACAGGAAGTGTCTAATACCATCCACATACATTTCCTGATTTCAATCAAACTTCATCAGATTATTCTTTGTATGATGTCGATCGCATATATGTGACTATTAGGAGTCAAAGTTATAGCGCCACCAACTGGCAGCAGGAAGTGTGTCATTTTCAAAATGCTTTGTATTCAGCATCTTATTTTTACTCGATTTGCTTCAAACTTCCTCAGAATAATGTTAAAACACAGCCTATATTAATCTGCTAGGGGGATATTGATTTCTAAAAATATTGTTGCCGTGGCAACATGTCAAACTTGAATACTTCTCAGGTGATTTTAAGGCATATAACATACTTAGAATTTCATGAAATTCAGAACACATATCAGTATTTATGATAACTAGACACTGGCAAAAGTTCATAAGAGGGTGTGGAAGAGGCACTCTATAGCGCCACCTTTTGTCAAAAGTGGGGGGGTTAGTTTTAGCTACAGACACCAAACTCGGTAAAAAAATTGTTCTTATCAAGACGGACAACTTTCTAATTCACAGTCATCAGCTACGATCAACAGGAAGTCAGCTATTTTGATTTGAATGTGGATTGTTTTTTACATTTAGCTGTGAATTAATGCATACTGCTCAGAGGAGAGTAACACTATACACACCAAACTTTGTCTACATGATGCCAAAACATTTTAAACAACTTAAATTGCCAAAGGATTTTGGATAGCTTGAACAGTTTTGTCGTGGTGATTTTTTTAAATGAAAGTAAAAATGGAATTATTAATTGTCCTGCATTTTTAAATTCCAAACACTTCAAAACCTTTTTTCATACAAAAAAAAAGTCATTCTGAGTAAATATGGATAGTTTCACGACTTTACAACACTGTATGGATAACAGAAAATTAAAAAACTGTCAGACATCTCATCTCACTCTGTCCCTCTGTTTGAGTATTATGTGCTGAGACTTACATTGTCTGAGAGAAAATGCGCCCCTACAGGTTCAATTCCTTAAAGGGAAATTCGACTGAAAGGGAGGAGACTCTCTTTTAGTTTCATTTTTAAATCGGTTAAAATACAAATAAATACTTAGATTTAATTCACACTGACAAGCTCAACCAACATATATGATTATTATCAGGTCAGGGCTCATTAATAATTGATGTGTGGTCAGTGATACGTGAGAAACACGAGAGATGAATCACAGCTCTGAGCAGGAGCGTGTGGAATGACGAGCTCAGAAAAACGAGTTTATTTTTGTTTTATAGCTTTAACAAATAAAATATTAAAGCGATATCACACAATTCACCAATTAGAACACACAAAGAGCTAAATTCAGATGTTTTTGAACTGTTTGTGTGAAAATGAAATATTCGCGGCTGCCTATCTGAAATCACTGCCTCCGATCAGCGCGTACAGTGTCACAAGTTCAAAACAAACGAATTTATTCTTGTTTAAGAGCTTTTTAAAATAAAATATTGCCATAAATGCACACAATACACCCATTATAACACAAGAGCTAAATGCAGGTGTTTGTGACCCGTTTAAGTGTGCAAGACTACTTGAAAACGCGACTGGCAGAATATCTCTCGAGCTGCAGGATTCTGCCTTTCGTCGTAAGAACGAACACATCAAGGACAAGATTATTTCAAAATACATAATAGCTTGGCGAATATAAACGAAAACAGCCACGTGAACATAAACTGTTGAGAAATAAATCTGAAGTGGATCTACTGGATTTGAATATTAAGTGACCGCATATACCAGCTGCTTCTGTCTTCAATTTTAATCTATATAAAAAATTAAACTCATTCATCTTGGCTGCTTTTTTAATATGTGTACGTATTTATTTATTATTTTGCTCTAATAAGACTTAATCTATATTTAATTAAATCAATTACATTTTATTTTACATTTGATTTGTCCATTTTTGCATCTAAACGCCTAAAAACCTAAAACATGCTCTATTATACTATTGTTAGCAATTTCTTTATCGTCCAATTTATCTGGTGTACACTTTTATTTTCATAATAAACTTGTCTGTTAGATTATACACAGTTACAGTGGTCTATAATAAATATTAACAGGTTTTATTCAAGCTGTTTAGAATGAATGCAGTAGGCTAATTTTTTTAAATGTAAATCCAAAAAAAAAAAAAAAAAAAAAAAGTTTAAATAAATAAAAAACATTGGAAAAGAATAACTGTTGTACTTTTTTATACATTTTGTATAATTTTATAGTTTATGCATTATAGTTATAAAAACAAATAAATTTAGCCACTCACATAGAAATCTTAGGCCTTATCCTTTTTTGACAGTTTTAGGGATTTTTAAAAATCCTAAAAAACCTTATTTGTGCTGCAAATAATAATTTCAAATTAATTTGATACTGACCTCTGACATCCTGTGACATGATATTTATTTGAATTTACATAATCTCATGGATGTAACAGTAAATCTGTTCAGCTCACAGATCAAGACTAAGCTGTAATGCAAGCAGAACTTTCACAAATGCTTGTAGGTCAATAAAATCATTACAAAACATTTACAAATCATTTAAGGGATTTGATAACACTGTAAAATAATGTCTAATTTGTTAACATTAGCAAATGCATTGATAAAACTTTATAATAACTGCACTCATTAGTAAATAGTCAGTTCATGCTTCATAAAGCCTTGTCCCAATATTAATAGTCAGTAGTAAGCAGTTTATAAATACAGCTATAAATAGCTCATTTATTAAAAAGGAGAGTAAAGGGTCAGTTATCTTCCTATGAAAAAAAATAAATAAATAAAAAATAAACAAACAACAACACAGATTGATACAGAACTCAGAAATGTTATTGTGGATTTATGATAAAATCAGCCTGTAAATGAATTCATTCTCCTCCAAGAAGACACAAGTAGTTCACACCTAACTGTTTTAACATGAAGCCAATATACTGAAGATGTTAAATTGCGAATGGGTTTAGGATACCTTAAATGGTGTGGCCATAGAGATTTATTAAAGTAACATAAAAAAATACAATAGTTATTTTACTATATCTTTAAAATTTTTAATTCCAACTCTTCATAATTTTTTATATACGTAGAAGTCATCATTTGAAGGAAGCACAGTAAGTTTCATAGCTTTATCATTTTCAAGAGCCAGCATAAAATTAAAACTATCATAACATATAAATCAAGCTTGCAATTCTTAGTACCAATAATGGCCACCAGATGGAGCTATAGGATCACTTTTAAATAATTATTGTAGAAACAAGTATGATTTAAATCATTTATAGAAATCTTTCAAAGAAAAATAATATGAATTTTATGTATTTTACTGATAAAATGACCCTCACTTTATTAGAATAACAAGCTGAAGTATTGTGAACTGTATATTAATAATAATTCTTTATAGGCTTTATGGACAGATACGTTTTGAGTGACTCTTGAAGGTTCAGCACCACATCCTCTTTTACCACTGTTTAAAGAATGTATCTTACAGTACAGGTGCGAATGAATTTTGAATGGCTTGAATGGTTTTGTCGTGGTGATTTTTTGAAATAACAGTAAAAAAGTAACCAGTAAATGTCTTTTATTTTTTTAAGTGCAGCTTCTAAACACTTCAAAAAAATGTACACATAGAAGACAAGTCATTCTGAGGAAATATGCATAGTTTCATGACTATACAACACTATATGGATGATAGAAAATTTAAAAACTATCATACATCTGATGTCACTCTGTCCCTCTGTCACTGTGGGTAATGTGTGTGTGTGTGTGTGTGTGTGTGTGTGTGTGTGTGTGTGTGTGTGTGTGTGTGTGTGTGTGTGTGTGTGTGTGTGTGTGTGTGTGTGTTAAGTGAATTAGGTGTGAAACTATCAGGGAGCATTTAGTCTCCAGTGCCAACATTTTACAGAACTGCCACTTTCCTGGAGTCTCAGAATTACAATGTGTCAGGTTCTGAGAAATCAAAGATTCCAAAAAATTATTTAATTAGAATACCATGAAGTATTGTGAAATACTATATATTAAGACTTTATATATAGGCTTTATGAACAGATTAGAGTGACTCGTGAAGGACCAGCACCACCTACTCTTGTCCGATGGTTTGAGGAGTATATCTTCCATAATCCGGGATTAAGATTTAGGAGCTCATTTTTATTCCACCTCCTTTCCTGAAAGTTTGTCTTGCAGAATTGACTAAAAATTAATCTTCACATTAATTCCTAATTATTTTGCAATTATTTTTGTCAGTTCTTCTTGACCTGTTTTTTTTTCTTCTTCTTTTCTGACCTCATGACCCAGTCAGCATTTTTGTACAATGGTCAAGTCTTAACTTATCCATTTCTGTATTGCATTTGTGTTTGATATTTCTCATGGGTATTTCATAATTTTCGACTTTGAGTTAAAACAGTTTGAGTTAAAACTCTTTTTTAGCGCATTTCATCTGTAAAAGAAAACATGCCTAATATTTCTGCACATGAATATAAGGAGTTTTTCTCTTCCAGCTTTCCTGGACTATTGTATAGCACTCATAAATGATAAAAAAAAAATAATGGTAGTTATTAAGATTGATATGGTTTGAAATTGGTAAAATGTGCTTGGAAAAAAATCACAATAAAACAATGTTTTAATGTTTAAGTTTGGAATATTAACTGACATGAATGAATGCTACATAAATATTGTTCATGTTAACATAATGTTTATAAATGAAATCTTATTGTAAAGTGTTACTATATATATATATATATATATATATATATATATATATATATATATATATATATATATATATATTGTTCTGTGAATGCGATTTTAAAGTCTAGATGATTCGGATTAACCCTTTAACTGCCATATCCTTTAAAACTTCACTGCCAGAGGGATATTGTGAATGCATGCACAGTTTACCTGATGCCACCGGGGTGGCGATGGCATTGGTGGCTTGAGCCCGCCATCGCTGCTTGCAGCTATATTTATTATTTATTATTACTTTATCCCCAATTACAGTTCTGTTTAACATAATTATTATATTACAAACACATTCTAAACTATTTTGCAGTCTTGTGTACAAGCTGATGCCTGAAATGTTTCTCTGCAGATTTTAAGACCACAATGTTCTTTATAATGCTGACTTCATGTCTCATGTCTTTTTTTTTGTTTATTAGGGCTCAAGCCCGAAGGGGCGAAGAGCCCTATTGTTCCCCTAAGGATTATTCTTATTAGGGCTCAAGCCCAAAGGGCGAGAGGCCTATTGTTTTCCTTAGGATTATTTTTAGGGCTCAAGCCCAAAGGGCGAGAGGCCTATTGTTTTCCTTAGGATTATTTTTTATTTATTATTATTATTATTATTATTATTATTATTATTATTATTTTTTTCCAACGTCTCGGGGGCTTTTGGGGCCCTTAACGTGCTTAAAAAGTCTTGAAAATTGGCACACAGATTGGAACCTGCGGCCATTAGGGCCGGGCAGAGACTGATACACGGGCGTGGCACAGGGGCTCTACAGCGCCCCCTGGAATATGGAGGGCCATATATCATACATTCTTGCTCGTAGACGTATGAAACTCGGTACACATATAAATCTCATCAATCCAAACAACTTTTGTATTGCATATCATAGGCTCCGCCCAACAGGAAGTTGGCTATTTAGGGTTTAGTATTCAAATTTTTCGTCAAAGTTGTGGGGGCTTTTGGGGTCCTTAACATACTCAAAAACTCTTGAAAATTTGCGCACACTTTGGAATCTGTGGCCTTTAGGAGCCTGCAGAGGCTGGGACCCGGGCGTGGCACAGGGGCTCTACGGCGCCCCCTGGAACACAGTCAGAAATGTTGATGTATAGCTCACACATACTTGCACATATTCATATGAAACTCAGTACACATATAGATCTCATCGTGCCAAACAACTTTCGTATTGCATGTCATAGGCTCCGCCCATCAGGAAGTCAGCTATTTAGAGTTATGTAAAAAGCGCATGCTCTGGAATTTGAAATACTTGTCATAGGTTTTTTTCTCGATTGCCGCCAAACTCGGTCAACATGATCTCAAGACACTGGGGATGAAAAATTGCCAGGGGATTTTTGATATCTCGAACGGTTTGCTCGTGGCGAGGCGTTGAAATTATGGCGAGAAATGAGAAACAGGAAGTGTCTAATACCGTCCACATACATTTCCTGATTTTAATCAAACTTCATCAGATTATTCGTTGTATGATGTCGATCGCATATATGTGACTATTAGGAGTCAAAGTTATAGCGCCACCAACTGGCAGAAGGAAGTGTGTCATTTTCAAAATGATTTGAATTCAGCATCTTATTATTACTCGATTTGCTTCAAACTTCATCAGAATAATGTTAAAACACAGCCGATATAAATCTGCAAGGGGGATATTGATATCTAAAAATATTGTTGCCGTGGCAACATGTCAAACTGGAATACTTCTCAGGTGATTTTGAGGCAAATAACATACTTAGAATTTCACAAAACTCTGAACACACATCAGTATTTCTGATAGGAACTTAAATTGTGAATGGATTTTGGATAGCTTGAATGGTTTTGCCGTGGTGATTTTTTTAAATGACCTTACAAAGGGAATCATTATTGTATTTTTAAATTGCAGCTTCCAAACACGTCAAAGAATTTTTTCATACAGATGAAAAAGTCATTCTGAGGAAATATGCATAGTTTAACGACTTTACAACACTGTATGGATAACAGAAAATTAAAAAAAAACTGTCAGACATCTCATCTCACTCTGTCCCTCTGTTTGAGTATATGTGCTTCAGACTTCCATTGTCTGAGAGAAATAGCGCCCCTACAGGTTCAATTCCCGGACTTTTACTTTCACTTTTAAATCGGTTAAAAATACAAACAAATACTTAGATTTAATTCACACTGACAAGCTAAACCAACATATCTGATTATTACCGGTTCAGGGCTCATGGATAAATTATTTCTGGCCAGAGATACGTGAGAAATAGGAGAGATGAATCACCGCTGTGATCACGAGCGTCTGGAGTAAAGAGCTCAGAGAAAACGAATTTATTTCTGTTTTAAAGCTTTTAAAAATAAATTATTACAGCGATATCACACAATCAACCAATTAGAACACACCAAGAGCTAAATTAAGATGTTTTTGAACTGTTTGTGTGAAAATGAAATATTTGCAGCTGCCTATCTGAAATCACCGCCTCCGATCAGCGCGTACAGTGTCCAGCTCAAAACAAACGAATTTATTCTTGTTTAAGAGCTTTTTTAAATAAAATATTACCACAAATGCACACAATAAACCCATTGTAACACTACAACAGCTAAATGCAGGTGTTTGTGACCTGTTTAAGTGTGCAAGACTATTTGAAAGCGCGACTGGCAGAATAACATATCTCTCGAGCTGCAGGATTCTGGCTTTCGTCGTACGAACGAACACATCACGGACAAGATTATTTCAAAACACATAATAGCTTGGCGACTATAAACGAAAACAGCCACGTGAACATAAACTGGATCTACTGGATTTGAATATTAAAGTGACCACATTTACCACTTGTTTCTGTCTTCAATTTTAATCTATATAAAAAAGGAAACTCATTCGACTTGGCTGCTTTTTTAATGTGTGCGTATTTATTTATTTATTTATCTTTTTATACATTTTGTATAATTTCATAGTTTGTGTATTACAATTATAAAAACAAAAATAAAATTAGCCACTCACATAGAAATAGCTTAGGCCTTAACCTTTTTCTGACAGTTTTAGGGATTTTTTAAAATCCTAAAAAAAACTTATTTGTGCTGCAAATAATAATTTCAAACTCATTTGATACTGACCTATGACATCCTGTGACATTATATTTATTTTAATTTACATAATCTCATGGATGTAACAGTAAATCTGTTCAGCTCACAGATCAATACTAAGCTGTAATGCAAGCAGAACTTTCACAAATGCTTATGAGTCATTTAAGGATTTGATAACACTGTAAAATAATGTCTAATTTGTTAACATTAGCAAATTCATTGATAACACTTTATAATAACTGCACTCATTATTAAATAGTCAGTTCATGCTTTATAAAGCCTTGTCCCAATATCAATAGTCAGTAGTAAGCAGTTTATAAATACAGCTATAAATAGCTTGTCCTTGGTTTATAAGCACATTTATTAAAAATGAGAGTAAGTTATCTTCCTATGAAAAATAAAAGATAAAAATAAACAAACAACAACACAGATTGATACAGAACTCAGAAATTTTATTGTGGATTTATGATAAAGCCTGCAAATGAATTCATACTCCTACTCATACTACTCCATACTCCTTTTTCAACATTATGCCTATATACTGAGATGTTAAATTGTGAATGGGTTTAGGATAGCTTAAATGGTGTTGCCATAGAGATTTATTAAAGTAACATAAAAAAATACAATAGTTATTTTACTATATCTTTACAATTTTTCATTCTAAATCTTCATAATTTTTTATATAAGTAGAAGTCCTCATTTGAAGGAAGCACAGTAAGTTTCATAGCTTTATCACTTTCAAGAGCCAGCATAAAATTAAAACTATCATAACATATAAATCAAGCTTGCAATTCTTAGTACCTATAATGGCCACCAGATGGCGCTATATGATTACTTTTAAATAATTATTGTAGAAACAAGTATGATTTAAATCATTTATAGAAATCTTTCAAAGAAAAATAATATGTATTTTACTGATAAAATGACCCTCACTTAATTAGAATAATATGCTGAAGTATTGTGAACTGTATATTAAGAATAATTCTTCATAGGCTTTATGGACAGATACGTTTTGAGTGACTCTTGAAGGATCAGCACCACATCCTCTTTTACCACTGTTTAAAGAATGTATCTTACAGAACAGGTGCGGATGAATTTTGAATAGCTTGAATGGTTTTGTCGTGGTGATTTTTTTAAATAACAGTAAAAAAGTAACCAGTAAATGTCTTTTATTTTTTTAAGTGCAGCTTCTAAACACTTCAAAAAAAATGTACACATAGAATTTTTTACAGAACTGCCACTTTCCTGGAGTCTCAGAATTACAATGTGTCAGGTTCTGAGAAATCAAAGATTCCAAAAAATGATTTAATTAGAATACCATGAAGTATTGTGAAATACTATATATTAAGACTTTATATATAGGCTTTATGAACCGATTAGAGTGACTCGTGAAGGACCAGCACCACCTCCTCTTGTCCGATGGTTTGAGGAATATATCTTCCAGAATCTGGGATTAAGATTTAGGAGCTCATTTTTATTCCACCTCCTTTCCTGAAAGTCTGTCTTGCAGAACTGACTAAAAATTAATCTTCACATTAATTCCTAATTATTTTGCAATTATTTTTGTCAGTTCTTCTTGACCTGTTTTTTTTTTTTCTTCTTCTTTTCTGACCTCATGACCCAGTCAGCATTTTTGTACAATGGTCAAGTCTTAACTTATCCATTTCTGTATTGCATTTGTGTTTGATATTTCTCATGGGTATTTCATAATTTTCGACTTTGAGTTAAAACAGTTTGAGTTAAAACTCTTTTTTAGTGCATTTCATCTGTAAAAGAAAACATGCCTAATAATTCTGCACATGAATATAAGGAGTTTTTCTCTTCCAGCTTTCCTGGACTATTGTATAGCACTCATAAATGATTAAATAAAAAATAATGGTAGTTATTAAGATTGATATGGTTTGGGATTGGTAAAATGTGCTTGGAAAAAAATCACAATAAAACAATGTTTTAATGTTTAAGTTTGGAATATTAACTGACATGAATGAATGCTATATAAATATTGTTCATGTTAACATAATGTTTATAAATGGAATCTTATTGTAAAGTGTTACTAAAGTTATATATATATATTGTTCTGTGAATGTGATTTTAAAGTCTAGATGATTCGGATTAACCCTTTAACTGCCATATCCTTTAAAACCTCACTGCCAGAGGGATATTGTAAATGCATGTGCCCGCTGGGCACAGTTTACCTGATGCCACCGGGGTGGCGATGGCATTGGTGGCTTGAGTCTGAAATCACCGCCTCCGATCAGCGCGTACAGTGTCGAGCTCAAAACAAACGAATTTATTCTTGTTTAAGAGCTTTTTTAAATGAAATATTACCACAAATGCACACAATAAACCCATTGTAACACTACAAGAGCTAAATGCAGGTGTTTGTGACCCGTTTAAGTTTGAAAAACTATTTGAAAGCGTGACTGGCAGAATAACATATATCTCTTGAGCTGCAGGATTCTGGCTTTCGTCGTACGAACGAACACATCACGGACAAGATTATTTCAAAATACATAATAGCTTGGCGACTATAAACGAAAACAGCCACGTGAACATAAACTGTTGAGAAATAAATCTGAAGTGGATCTACTGGATTTTAATATTAAGTGACCGCATATACCAGCTGCTTCTGTCTTCAATTTTAATCTATATAAAAAATGTAACTCATTCATCTTGGCTGCTTTTTTTAATGTGTGTACGTATTTATTTCTTTCTTTATTTATTTATTTATTATTTTGCTCTAACAAGAATTAATCTATATTTAATTAAATCAATTACATTTTATTTTACATTTGATTTGTCCATTTCTGCATCTAAACGCCTAAAAACCTAAAACATGCTCTATTATACTATTGTTAGCAATTTCTTTATCGTCCAATTTATCTGGTGTACACTTTTATTTTCCTAATAAACTTGTTTGTTAGATTATACACAGTTACAGTGGTCTATAATAAATATTGACAGGTTTTATTCAAGCTGTTTAGAATGATTGCAGTAGGCAAATTTTTTGAAATGTAAATAAAATAAAAAAAATTTAAATAAATAAATAAATAAAAAACATTGGAAAAGAATAACTGTTGTACATTTTTATACATTTTGTATAATTTCATAGTTTATGCATTATAGTTATAAAAACAAATACATTTAGCCACTCACATAGAAATCTTAAAGGCCTTATCCTTTTCTGACAGTTTTAGGGATTTTTAAAAATCCTAAAAAACCTTATTTGTGCTGCAAATAATAATTTCAAACTCAAAAAGTAAATATTCAGTTCATGCTTTATAAAGCCTTGTCCCAATATTAATAGTCAGTAGTAAGCAGTTTATAAATACAGCTATAAAAAGTTTGTTCTTGGTTTATAAGCACATTTATTAAAAAGGAGAGTAAAGGGTCAGTTATCTTCCTATGAAAAATAAAAAAATAAAAATAAACAAACAACAACACAGATTGATACAGAACTCAGAAATTGTATTGTGGATTTATGATAAAATCAGCCTGTAAATGAATTCATACTCCTCCAAGAAGACACAAGTAGTTCACACCAAACTTTTTTAACATGAAGCTAATATACTGAAGATGTTAAATTGCGAATGGGTTTAGGATACCTTAAATGGTGTGGCCATAGCGATTTATTAAAGTAACAAAAAAAAAAATACAATCGTTATTTTACTATATCTTTAAAATTTTTCATTCCAACTCTTCATAATTTTTTATATACGTAGAAGTCATCATTTGAAGGAAGCACAGTAAGCTTCATAGCTTTATCATTTTCAAGAGCCAGCATAAAATTAAAACTATCATAACTTATAAATCAAGCTTGCAATTCTTACTACCAATAATGGCCACCAGATGGAGCTATAGGAATACTTTTAAATAATTATTGTAAAACAAGTATGATTTAAATCATTTATAGAAATCTTTCAAAGAAAAATAATATGTATTTTATGTATTTTACTGATAAAATGACCCTCACTTAATTAGAATAACAAGCTGAAGTATTGTGAACTGTATATTAAGAATAATTCTTTATAAGCTTTATGGACAGATACGTTTTGAGTGACTCTTGAAGGTTCAGCACCACATCCTCTTTTACCACTGTTTAAAGAATTTATCTTACAGAACAGGTGCGAATGAATTTTGGATAGCTTGAATGGTTTTGTCGTGGTGATTTTTTGAAATAACAGTAAAAAAGTAACCAGTAAATGTCTTTTATTTTTTTAAAGTGCAGCTTCTAAACACTTCAAAAAAAATGTACACATAGCAGACAAGTCATTCTGAGGAAATATGCATAGTTTCATGACTATACAACATTATATGGATGATAGAAAATTAAAAAACTATCATACATCTGATGTCACTCTGTCCCTCTGTCACTGTGGTTAATGTGTGTGTGTGTGTGTGTGTGTTTGTGTGTGTGTTAAGTGAATTAGGTGTGAAACTATCAGGGAGCATTTAGTCTCCAGCGCCAACATTTTACAGAACTGCCACTTTCCTTGAGTCTCAGAATTACAATGTGTCAGGTTCTGAGAGATCTAAGATTCCCAAAAAATTATTTAATTAGAATACCATGAAGTATTGTGAAATACTATATATTAAGACTTTATATATAGGCTTAATTAACAGATTAGAGTGACTCGTGAAGGACCAGCACCACCTCCTCTTGTCCGATGGTTTGAGGAATATATCTTCCAGAATCCGGGATTAAGATTTAGGAGCTCATTTTTATTCCACCTTCTTTCCTGAAAGTCTGTCTTGCAGAATTGACTAAAAATTAATCTTAACATTAATTCCTAATTCTTTTGCAATTCTTTTGTCAGTTCTTCTTGACCTGTTTTTCTCTTCCAGCTTTCCTGGAGTATTGTATAGCACTCATAAATGATTAAATAAAAAGTAATGGTAGTTATTAAGATTGATATGGTTTGGAATTGGTAAAATGTGCTTGGAAAAAAATCACAATAAAACAATGTTTTAATGTTTAAGTTTGGAATATTAACTGACATGAATGAATGATATATAAATATAGTTCATGTTAACACAATGTTTATAAATGGAATCTTATTGTAAAGTGTTACTAAAGTTTTATATATATATATATATATATATATATATATATATATATATATATATATTGTTCTGTGAATGTGATTTTAAAGTCTAGATGATTCGAATTAACCCTTTAACTGCCATATTCTTTAAAACCTCACTGCCAGAGGGATATTGTGGATGCATGTGCCCGCTGGGCACAGTTTACCTGATGCCACCGGGGTGGCGATGGCATTAGTGGCTTGAGCCCGCCATCGCTGCTTGCAGCTATATTTATTATTATTTTTCTTCAAGGTTTCGGGGGCTTTTGGGGCCCTTAACATGCTTAAAAAGTCTTGAAAATTGGCACACACATTGGAACCTGCGGCCATTAGGGCCGGGCAAAGACTGATACACGGGCGTGGCACAGGGGCTCTACAGCGCCCCCTGGAATATGGAGGGCCATATATCATACATACTTGCACATAGACATACGAAACTCGGTACACATATAGAACTCATCAATACAAACAACTTTCGTATTGCATATCATAGGCTCCGCCCAACAGGAAGTTGGCTATTTGGGGTTTATTATTCATATTTGTCGTCAAAGTTGTGGGGGCTTTTGGGGTCCTTAACATACTCAAAAACTCTTGAAAATTTGCGCGCACTTTGGAATCTGTGGCCTGAAGGAGCCTGCAGAGGCTGAGACCTGGGCGTGGCACAGGGGCTCTACGGCGCCCCCTGGATCACAGTTATAAATGTTGATGTATAGCTCACACATACTTGCACGTATTAATATGAAACTCAGTACACATATAGATCTCATCGTGCCGAACAACTTTCGTATTGCATATCATAGGCTCCGCCCAACAGGAAGTCAGCTATTTAGAGTTATGTAAAAAGCGCATGCTCTGGAATTTGAAATACTTGTCATAGGTTTTTTACTCGATTGCCGCCAAACTCGGTCAACATGATCTCAAGACATTGGGGATGAAAAATTGCCAGGGGATTTTTGATATCTCAAACGGTTTGCTCGTGGCGAGGCTTTGAAATTATGGCGAGAAATGAGAAACAGGAAGTGTCTAATACCATCCAAATACATTTCCTAATTTTAATCAAACTTCATCAGATTATTCATTGTATGATGTCGATCGCATATATGTGAATATTAGGAGTCAAAGTTATAGCGCCACCAAGTGGCAGCAGGAAGTGTGTCATTTTCAAAATGCTTTGAATTCAGCATCTTATTTTTACTCGATTTGCTTCAAACTTCATCAGAATAATGTTAAAACACAGCCGATATAAATCTGCTGGGGGGATATTGATATCTAAAAATATTGTTGCCGTGGCAACATGTCAAACTGGAATACTTCTCAGGTGATTTTGAGGCATATAACATGCTTAGAATTTCATCAAACTCAGAACACATATCAGTATTAGTGACAGCTAGACACTGGCAAAATTTCATAAGAGGGCGTGGAAGAGGCACTCTATAGCGCCACCTTTTGTCAAAAGTGGGGGGGTTAGTTTTAGCTACAGACACCAAACTCAGTACAAAAATTGTTCTTATCAAGACGGACAACTTTCTAATTCACAGTCATCAGCTACGACCAACAGGAAGTCGGCTATTTTGATTTGAATGTGGATTGTTTTTTACATTTCGCTGTGAATTAATGCATACTGCTCAGAGGAGAGTAACACTATAAACACCAAACTTGGTGTACATGTTGAAAAAACATTGAGGAACTTAAATTGTGAATGGGTTTTGGATAGCTTGGATGGTTTTGTCGTGGGGATTTTTTAAAATGACAATAAAGATGGAATTATTAATTTTCCTGCATTTTTAAATTCCAAACACTTCAAAACCTTTTTTCATAAAGAAAAAAAGTTATTCTGAGTAAATATGCATAGTTTCATGACTTTACAACACTGTATGGATAACAGAAAATTAAAAAACTGTCAGACATCTCATCTCACTCTGTCCATCTGTTTGAGTGTGTGTGCTTAGACTTCCATTGTCTGAGAGAAATAGCGCCCCTACAGGTGCAGTTACCGGAATTAAAAAGGGAGGAGACTGTCTTTTGGTTTCGATTTTAAATCGGTTAAAATACAAATAAATACTTGGATTTAATTCACACTGACAAGCTAAACCAACATATATGATTATTATCAGGTCAGGGCTCATTAATAATTGATGTGTGGTCAGTGATACGTGAGAAACACGAGAGATGAATCACCGCTCTGAGCAGGAGCGTGTGGAATGATGAGCTCAGAAAAAAACGAGTTTATTCTTGTTTTATAGCTATTAAAAATAAAGTATTGCAGCGATATCACACAATTCACCAATTAGAGCACACCAAGAGCTAAATTAAGATGTTTTTGAACTGTTTGTGTGAAAATGAAATATTCGCGGCTGCCTATATGAAATCACTGCCTCCGATCAGCGCGCACAGTGTCACAAGTTCAAAACAAACGAATTTATTCTTGTTTAAGAGCTTTTCAAAATAAATTATTGCCATAAATGCACACAATACATCCATTATAACACTACACGAGCTAAATACAGGTGTTTGTGACCCGTTTATGTGCGCAAGACTATTTGAAAGCGCGACTGGCAGAATAACATTTCTCTCTCGAGCTGCAGGATTCTGCCTTTCGTCGTAAGAACGAACACATCACGGACAAGATTATTTCAAAATACATAATAGCTTGGCTAATATAAACGAAAACAGCCACGTGAACATAAACTGTTGAGAAATAAATCAGAAGTGGATCTACTGGATTTTAATATTAAGTGACCGCATATACCAGCTGCTTCTGTCTTCAATTTTAATCTATATAAAAAATTAAACTCATTCATCTTGGCTGCTTTTTTAATGTGTGTACGTATTTATTTATTATTTTGCTCTAACAAGACTTAATCTATATTTAATTAAATCAATTACATTTGATTTTCCATTTGATTTGTCCATTTCTGCATCTAAACGCCTAAAAACCTAAAACATGCTCTATTATACTATTGTTAGCAATTTCTTTATCGTCCAATTTATCTGGTGTACACACTTTATTTTCATAATAAACTCGTTTGTTAGATTATACACAGTTACAGTGGTCTATAATAAATATTGACAGGTTTTATTCAAGCTGTTTAGAATGATTGCCATAGGCTAATTTTTAAAAATGTAAATCCCAAAAAAAAAAAAAAAAAAAATGTAAATAAATAAAAAACATTGGAAAAGAATAACTTGTACTTTTTTATACATTTTGTATAGTTTCATAGTTTATGCATTATAGTTATAAAAACAAACAAATTTAGCCACTCACATAGAAATCTTAGGCCTTATCCTTTTCTGACAGTTTTAGGGATTTTTAAAAATCCTAAAAAACCTTATTTGTGCTGCAAATAATAATTTCTAACTAATTTGATACTGACCTCTGACATCCTGTGACATGATATTTATTTGAATTTACATAATCTCATGGATGTAACAGTAAATCTGTTCAGCTCACAGATCAAGACTAAGCTGTAATGTAAGCAGAACTTTCACAAATGCTTGTAGGTCAATAAAATCATTACAAAACACTTACAAATCATTTAAGGGATTTGATAACACTGTAAAATAATGTCTAATTTGTTAACATTAGCAAATGCATTGATAACACTTTATAATAACTGCACTCATTAGTAAATAGTCAGTTCATGCTTCATAAAGCCTTGTCCCAATATTAATAGTCAGTAGTAAGCAGTTTATAAATACAGCTATAAATAGCTCATTTATTAAAAAGGAGAGTAAAGGGTCAGTTATCTTCCTATGAAAAATAAAAAAATAAAAATAAACAAACAACAACACAGATTGATACAGAACTCAGAAATGTTATTGTGGATTTATGATAAACTCAGCCTGTAAATGAATTCATTCTCCTCCAAGAAGACACAAGTAGTTCACACCAAACTTTTTTAACATGAAGCCATATACTGAAGATGTTAAATTGCGAATGGGTTTAGGATACCTTAAATGGTGTGGCCATAGAGATTTATTAAAGTAACATAAAAAAATACCATAGTTATTTTACTATATCTTTAAAATTTTTAATTCCAACTCTTCATAATTTTTTATATACCTAGAAGTCATCATTTGAAGGAAGCACAGTAAGTTTCATAGCTTTATCATTTTCAAGAGCCAGCATAAAATTAAAACTATCATAACATATAAATCAAGCTGGCAATTCTTAGTACCAATAATGGCCACCAGATGGAGCTATAGGATCACTTTTAAATAATTATTGTAGAAACAAGTATGATTTAAATCATTTATAGAAATCTTTCAAAGAAAAATAATATGAATTTTATGTATTTTACTGATAAAATGACCCTCACTTAATTAGAACAACATGCTGAAGTATTGTGAACTGTATATTAAGAATAATTCTTTATAGGCTTTATGGACAGATAAGTTTTGAGTGACTCTTGAAGGATCAGCACCACATCCTCTTTTACCACTGTTTAAAGAATGTATCTTACAGTACAGGTGCGGATGAATTTTGAATAGCTTGAATGGTTTTGTCGTGGTGATTTTTTGAAATAACAGTAAAAAAGTAACCAGTAAATGTCTTTTATTTTTTTAAGTGCAGCTTCTAAACACTTCAAAAAAATGTACACATAGAAGACAAGTCATTCTGAGGAAATATGCATAGTTTCATGACTATACAACACTATATGGATGATAGAAAATTAAAAAACTATCATACATCTGATGTCACTCTGTCCCTCTGTCACTGTGGGTAATGTGTGTGTGTGTGTGTGTGTGTGTGTGTGTGTGTGTGTGTATGTGTGTGTGTGTGTGTGTGTGTGTGTTAAGTGAATTAGGTGTGAAACTATCAGGGAGCATTTAGTCTCCAGCGCCAACATTTTACAGAACTGCCACTTTCCTGGAGTCTCAGAATTACTCGGTGTCAGGTTCTGAGAGATCTAAGATTCCAAAAAATGATTTGATTAGAATACCATGAAGTATTGTGAAATACTATATATTAAGACTTTATATATAGGCTTTATGAACAGATTAGAGTGACTCATGAAGGACCAGCACCACCTCCTCTTGTCCGATGGTTTGAGGAATATATCTTCCAGAATCCGGGATTAAGATTTAGGAGCTCATTTTTATTCCACCTCCTTTCCTGAAAGTCTGTCTTGCAGAATTGACTAAAAATTAATCTTCACCTTAATTCCTAATTATTTTGCAATTATTTTTGTCAGTTCTTCTTGACCTGTTTTTTTTTTTCTTCTTCTTTTCTGACCTCATGACCCAGTCAGCATTTTTGTACAATGGTCAAGTCTTAACTTATCCATTTCTGTATTGCATTTGTGTTTGATATTTCTCATGGGTATTTCATAATTTTCGACTTTGAGTTAAAACAGTTTGAGTTAAAACTCTTTTTTAGCGCATTTCATCTGTAAAAGAAAACAGCCTAATAATTCTGCACATGAATATAAGGAGTTTTTCTCTTACAGCTTTCCTGGACTATTGTATAGCACTCATAAATGATTAAATAAAAAATAATGGTAGTTATTAAGATTGATATGGTTTGGAATTGGTAAAATGTGCTTGGAAAAAAATCACAATAAAACAATGTTTTCATGTTTAAGTTTGGAATATTAAATGACATAAATTAATGCTATATAAATATTGTTCATGTTAACATAATGTTTATAAATGAAATCTTATTGTAAAGTGTTACTAAATATATATATATATGTTTGGGGAATATATATATATATATTGTTCTGTGAATGTGATTTTAAAGTCTAGATGATTCGGATTAACCCTTTAACCGCCATATCCTTTAAAACGTCACTGCCAGAGGGATATTGTGAATGCATGTGCCCGCTGGGCACAGTTTACCTGATGCCACCGGGGTGGCGATGGCATTGGTGGCTTGAGCCCGCCATCGCTGCTTGCAGCTATATTTATTATTATTTTTCTTCAAGGTTTCGGGGGCTTTTGGGGTCCTTAACATGCTCGAAAACTCTTGAAAATTGGCACACAGATTGAAACCTGCGGCCATTAGGGCCGGGCAGAGACTGATACACGGGCGTGGCACAGGGGCTCTACAGCGCCCCCTGGAATACTGAGGGCCATATATCATACATACTTGCACGTAGAAACATGAAACTCGGTACACATGTAGATCTCATTAAACCAAACAACTTTCGTACTGCATGTCATAGGCTCCGCCCAAAAGGAAGTTGGCTATTTAAGGTTTAGTATTCATATTTTTCGTAAAAGTTGTGGGGGCTTTTGAGGTCCCTAACATACTCAAAAACTCTTGAAAATTTGCACACACTTTGGAATATTTGCCCTTTAGGAGCCTGCAGAGGCTGTGACCCGGGCGTGCCACAGGGGCTCTACAGCGCCCCCTGGAACAAAGTCAGAAATGTTGATGTATAGCTCACACATACTTGCACATATTCATATGAAACTCAGTACACATATAGATCTCATTGTGCCGAACAATTTTCGTATTGCATGTCATTGGGCTCCGCCCAACAGGAAGTCAGCTATTTAGAGTTATGTAAAAAGCGCATGCTCTGGAATTTGATATACTTGTCATAGGATTTTTACCCGATTGCCACCAAACTCGGTCAACATGATCTCAAGACATTGGGGATGAAAAATTGCCAGGGGATTTTTGATATCTCGAACGGCTTGCTCGTGGCGAGGCGTTAAAATTATGGCAAGAAATGAGAAACAGGAAGTGTCTAATACCATCCACATACATTTCCTGATTTTAATCAAACTTCATCAGATTAATCGATGTATGATGTCGATCGCATATATGTGACTATTAGGAGTCAAAGTTATAGCGCCACCAACTGGCAGCAGGAAGTGTGTCATTTTCAAAATGCTTTGAATTCAGCATCTTAATTTTACTCGATTTGCTTCAAACTTCATCAGAATAATGTTAAAACACAGCCGAAATGAATCTGCTGGGGGTATATTGATATCTAAAAATATTGTTGCCGTGGCAACATGTCAAACTGGAATACTTCTCAGGTGATTTTGAGGCATATAACAGGCTTAGAATTTCATCAAACTCAGAACACATATCAGTATTAGTGACAGCTAGACACTGGCAAAAGTTCATAAGAGGGAGTGGAAGAGGCACTCTATAGCGCCACCTTTTGTCAAAAGTGGGGGGGTTAGTTTTAGCTACAGACACCAAACTCAGTATAAAAATTGTTCTTATCAAGACTGACAACTTTCTAATTCACAGTCATCAGCTACGACCAACAGGAAGTCGGCTATTTTGATTTGAATGTGGATTGTTTTTTACATTTAGCCGTGAATTAATGCATACTGCTCAGAGGAGAGTAACACTATATACACCAAACTTTGTCTACATGTTGAAAAAACGTTGAGGAACTTAAATTGTGAATGGATTTTGGATAGCTTGGATGGTTTTGTCGTGGTGATTTTTTTTAAATGACAGTAAAGATGGAATTATTAATTTTCCTGCATTTTTAAATTCCAAACACTTCAAAACCTTTTTTCATACAGAAAAAAAAGTTATTCTGAGTAAATATGCATAGTTTCATGACTTTACAACACTGTAAGGATAACAGAAAATTAAAAAACTGTCAGACATCTCATCTCACTCTGTCCATCTGTTTGAGTGTGTGTGCTTAGACTTCCATTGTCTGAGAGAAATAGCGCCCCTACAGGTTCAGTTACCGGACTAAAAAAGGGAGGAGACTCTCTTTTGGTTTCACTTTTAAGTCGGTTAAAATACAAATAAATACTTGGATTTAATTCACACTGACAAGCTAAACCAACATATATGATTATTATCAGGTCAGGGCTCATTAATAATTGATGTGTGGTCAGTGATACCTGAGAAACACGAGAGATGAATCACCGCTCTGAGCAGGAGCGTGTGGAATGATGAGCTCAGAAAAACGAGTTTATTCTTGTTTTATAGCTATTAAAAATAAAGTATTGCAGCAATATCACACAATTCACCAATTAGAGCACACCAAGAGCTAAATTAAGATGTTTTTGAACTGTTCGTGTGAAAATGAAATATTCGCAGCTGCCTATCTGAAATCACTGCCTCCGATCAGCGCGCACAGTGTCACAAGTTCAAAACTAACGAATTTATTCTTGTTTAAGAGCTTTTTAAAATAAATTATTGCCATAAATGCACACAATACACCCATTATAACACAACACGAGCTAAATACAGGTGTTTGTGACCCGTTTATGTGCGCAAGACTATTTGAAAGCGCGACTGGCAGAATAACATATATCTCTCGAGCTGCAGGATTCTGCATTTCGTCGTAAGAACGAATACATCACGGACAAGATTATTTCAAAATACATAATGCCTTGGCGAATATAAACGAAAACAGCCACGTGAAGATAAACTGTTGAGAAATAAATCTGAACTGGATCTACTGGATTTTAATATTAATTGACCGCATATACCAGCTGCTTCTGTCTTCAATTTTAATCTATATAAAAAATTTAACTCATTCATCTTGGCTGCTTTTTTAATGTGTTTACGTATTTATTTATTATTTTGCTCTAACAAGACTTAATCTATATTTAATTAAATCAATTACATTTTATTTTACATTTTATTTTTCCATTTCTGCATCTAAACGCCTAAAAACCTAAAACATGCTCTATTATATTATTGTTAGCAATTTCTTTATCGTCCAATTTATCTGGTGTACATGCTTTTATTTTCATAATAAACTTGTTTGTTAGATTATACACAGTTACAGTGGTCTATAATAAATATTGACAGGTTTTATTCAAGCTGTTTAGAATGATTGCAGTAGGCTAATTTTTTAAAATGTAAATCCCCACAAAAAAAAAATAAATAAATAAATAAAAAACATTGGAAAATAATAACTTGTACTTTTTTATACATTGTGTATGGTTTCATAGTTTATGCATTATAGTTATAAAAACAAACAAATTTAGCCACTCACATAGAAATCTTAGGCCTTATCCTTTTCTGACAGTTTTAGGGATTTTTTAAAATCCTAAAAACCTTATTTGTGCTGCAAATAATAATTTCAAACTAATTTGATACTGACCTCTGACATCCTGTGACATGATATGTATTTGAATTTACATAATCTCATGGATGTAACAGTAAATCTGTTCAGCTCACAGATCAAGACTAAGCTGTAATGCAAGCAGAATAAAATAAAATCATTACAAAACACTTACAAATCATTTAAGGGATTTGATAACACTGTAAAATAATGTCTAATTTGTTAACATTAGCAAATGCATTGATAACACTTTATAATAACTGCACTCATTAGTAAATAGTCAGTTCATGCTTCATAAAGCCTTGTCTCAATATTAATAGTCAGTAGTAAGCAGTTTATAAATACAGCTATAAATAGCTTGTTCTTGGTTTATAAGCACATTTATTAAAAAGGAGAGTAAAGGGTCAGTTATCTTCCTATGAAAAATAAAAAAAAATAAAAATAAACAAACAACAACACTGATTGATACAGAACTCAGAAATTTTATTGTGGATTTATGATAAACTCAGCCTGTAAATGAATTCATTCTCCTCCAAGAAGACACAAGTAGTTCACACCAAACTGTTTTAACATGAAGCCATATACTGAAGATGTTAAATTGCGAATGGGTTTAGGATACCTTAAATGGTGTGGCCATAGCGATTTATTAAAGTAACATAAAAAAATACAATAGTTATTTTACTATATCTTTAAAATTTTTAATTCCAACTCTTCATAATTTTTTATATACGTAGAAGTCATCATTTGAAGGAAGCACAGTAAGTTTCATAGCTTTATCATTTTCAAGAGCCAGCATAAAATTAAAACTATCATAACATATAAATCAAGCTTGCAATTCTTAGTACCAATAATGGCCACCAGATGGAGCTATAGGATTACTTTTAAATAATTATTGTTGAAACAAGTATGATTTAAATCATTTATAGAAATCTTTCAAAGAAAAATAATATGTATTTTATCTATTTTACAGATAAAATGACCCTCCCTTAATTAGAATAACAAGCTGAAGTATTGTGAACTGTATATTAAGAACAATTCTTTATAGGCTTTATGGACAGATACGTTTTGAGTGACTCTTGAAGGATCAGCACCACATCCTCTTTTACCACTGTTTAAAGAATGTATCTTACAGTACAGGTGTGGATGAATTTTGAATAGCTTGAATGGTTTTGTCGTGGTGATTTTTTTTAAATAACAGTAAAAAAGTAACCAGTAAATGTCTTTTATTTTTTTAAGTGCAGCTTCTAAACACTTCAAAAAAATGTACACATAGAAGACAAGTCATTCTGAGGAAATATGCATAGTTTCATGACTATACAACACTATATGGATGATAGAAAATTAAAAAACTATCATACATCCGATGTCACTCTGTCCCTCTGTCACCGTGGGTAATGTGTGTGTGTGTGTGTGTGTGTGTTTGTGTGTGTGTTAAGTGAATTAGGTGTGAAACTATCAGGGAGCATTTAGTCTCCAGCACCAACATTTTACAGAACCGTCTCAGAATTACAATGTGTCAGGTTCTGAGAGATGTAAGATTCCAAAAAATGATTTAATTAGAATACCATGAAGTATTGTGAAATACTATATATTAAGACTTTATATATAGGCTTTATGAACAGATTAGAGTGACTCGTGAAGGACCAGCACCACCTCCTCTTGTCTGATGGTTTGAGGAATATATCTTCCAGAATCCGGGATTAAGATTTAGGAGCTCATTTTTATTCCACCTCCTTTCCTGAAAGTCTGTCTTGCAGAATTGACTAAAAATTAATCTTCACATTAATTCCTAATTATTTTGCAATTATTTTTGTCAGTTCTTCTTGACCTGATGCCACCTTTAAAATCACATTGACAGAACAATATATATATATATATATATATATATATATATATATATATATATATATATATATATATATATATATATATATTGTTCTGTGAATGTGATTTTAAAGGTGGCATCAGGTAAGGTGGCACATGCATTCACAATATCCCTCTGGCAGTGAGGTTTTAAAGGATATGGCAGTTAAAGGGTTAATCCGAATCATCTAGACTTTAAAATCACATTCACAGAACAATATATATATATATATATATATATATATATATATATATATATATATATATATATATATATATATATATATATATATATTGTTCTGTGAATGTCATCCCAGAGGGATATTCTGAATGCATGTGCCCGCTGGGCACAGTTTACCTGATGCCAGCGGGGGTGGCGATGGCATTGGTGGCTTGAGCCCGCCATCGCTGCTTGCAGCTATATTTAGGGCTCAAGCCTGGAGGGCGAGAGCCCTATTGTTTTCCTTAGGATTATTTAGGGCTCAAGCCTGGAGGGCGAGAGCCCTATTGTTTTCCTTAGGATTATTTGTTATTATTATTATTTATTATTATTATTTTTCTTCAAGGTTTCGGGGGCTTTTGGGGCCCTTAACATGCTTAAAAAGTCTTGAAAATTGGCACACACATTGGAACCTGCGGCCATTAGGGCCGGGCAGAGACTGATACACGGGCGTGGCACAGGGGCTCTACAGCGCCCCCTGGAATATGGAGGGCCATATATCATACATACTTGCACGTAGACGTACGAAACTCGGTACACATATAGAACTCATCAATACAAACAACTTTCGTATTGCATATCATAGGCTCCGCCCAACAGGAAGTTGGCTATTTGGGGTTTATTATTCATATTTGTCATCAAAGTTGTGGGGGCTTTTGGGGTCCTTAACATACTCAAAAACTCTTGAAAGTTTGCGCACACTTTGGAATCTGTGGCCTTTAGGAGCCTGCAGAGGCTGGGACACGGGCGTGGCACAGGGGCTCTACAGCGCCCCCTGGAACACAGTCATAAATGTTGATGTATAGCTCACACATACTTGCACGTATTAATATGAAACTCAGTACACATATAGATCTCATTGTGCCGAACAACTTGCGTATTGCATGTCATAGGCTCCGCCCAACAGGAAGTCAGCTATTTAGAGTTATGTAAAAAGCGCATGTTCTGGAATTTGATATACTTGTCATAGGTTTTTTACCCGATTGCCACCAAACTCGGTCAACATGATCTCAAGACATTGGGGATGAAAAATTGCCAGGGGATT
This sequence comes from Carassius gibelio, assembly GCF_023724105.1. NCBI lineage: Eukaryota > Metazoa > Chordata > Actinopteri > Cypriniformes > Cyprinidae > Carassius > Carassius gibelio. The sequence continues at coordinate 1,507,704 of NC_068375.1, read as the reverse complement.
TTTGATATCTCGAACGGTTTGCTCGTGGCGAGGCGTTGAAATTATGGCGAGAAATGAGAAACAGGAAGTGTCTAATACCATCCACATTCATTTCCTGATTTCAATCAAACTTCATCAGATTATTCGTTGTATGATGTCGATCGCATATATGTGACTATTAGGAGTCAAAGTTATAGCGCCACCAACTGGCAGCAGGAAGTGTGTCATTTTCAAAATGCTTTGAATTCAGCATCTTATTTTTACTCGATTTGCTTCAAACTTCCTCAGAATAATGTTAAAACACAGCAGATATGAATCTGCTTGGGGGATATTGATATCTAAAAATATTGTTGCCGTGGCAACATGTCAAACTGGAATACTTCTCATGTGATTTTGAGGAATATAACATGCTTAGAATTTCATCAAACTCAGAACACATATCAGTATTTATGATAACTAGACACTGGCAAAAGTTCATAAGAGGGCGTGGAAGAGGCACTCTATAGCGCCACCTTTTGTCAAAAGTGGGGGGGTTACTTTTAGCTGCAGACACCAAACTCGGTACATAAATTCTTCTTATCAAGACGGAAAACTTTCTAATTCACAGTCATCAGCTACGACCAACAGGAAGTCGGCTATTTTGATTTGAATGTGGATTTTTTTTACATTTAGCTGTGAATTAATGCATACTGCTCAGCGGAGAGTAACACTATACACACAAAAATTGGTCTACATGATGCAAAAACATTGAGGAACTTAAATTGCCAATGGATTTTGGATAGCTTGAACGGTTTTGACGTGGTGATTTTTTTAAATGACAGTAAAAAGGGAATTATTAATTGTCCTGCATTTTTTAACTCCAAACACTTCAAAACCTTTTTTCATACAGAAAAAAAAGTCATTCGGAGTAAATATGGATAGTTTCACGACTTTACAACACTGTATGGGTAAAAGAAAATTAAAAAAACTGTCAGACATCTCATCTCACTCTGTCCCTCTGTTTGAGTATTATGTGCTTAGACTTACATTGTCTGAGAGAAAATGCGCCCCTACAGGTGCAATTCCTGAAAGGGAAATTCGACTGAAAGGGAGGAGACTCTCTTTTAGTTTCACTTTTAAATCGGTTAAAATACAAATAAATACTTAGATTTAATTCACACTGACAAGCTAAACCAACATATATGATTATTACCAGGTCAGGACTCATTAATAATGGATGTGTGGTCAGTGATACGTGAGAAACACGAGAGATGAGTCACCGCTCTGAGCATGAGCGTGTGGAATGATGAGCTCAGAAAAAAACGTGTTTATTCTTGTTTTATAGCTTTTAAAATTAAAATATTAAAGCGATATCACACAATTCACCAATTAGAACACACCAAGAGCTAAATTCAGATGTTTTTGAACTGTTTGTGTGAAAATGAAATATTCGCGGCTGCCTATCTGAAATCACTGCCTCCGATCAGCGCGTACAGTGTCACTAGTTCAAAACTAACGAATTTATTCTTGTTTAAGAGCTTTTTAAAATAAATTATTGCCATACATGCACACAATACACCCATTATAACACAACACGAGCTAAATACAGGTGTTTGTGACCCGTTTAAGTGTGCAAGACTATTTGAAAGTCCGAATGGCAGAATAACATATATCTCTCGAGCTGCAGGATTCTGCCTTTCGTCGTAAGAACGAATACATCACGGACAAGATTATTTCAAAATACATAATAGCTTGGCTAATATAAACGAAAACAGCCACGTGAATATAAACTTTTCAAATAAATCTGAAGTGGATCTACTGGGTTTGAATATTACTTGACCGCATTTACCTGCTTCTGTCTTCAACTTTAATCTATATATATATATAAGAGGAAACTCATTCGTCTTGGCTGCTTTTTTAAAATGTCTGTGCGTATTTATTTATTTACTTTTTTATACATTTTGTATAATTTCATAGTTTATGCATAATAATTATAAAAACATAAATACATTTAGCCACTTACATAGAAATATCTTAGGCCTTATCCTTTTCTGACAGTTTTAGGAATTTTTAAAAATCCTAAAAAACCTTATTTGTGCTGCAAATAATAATTTCAAACTCATTTGATACTGACCTATGACATCCTGTGACATGATATTTATTTGAATTTACATAATCTCATGGATGTTACAGTAAATCTGTTCAGCTCACAGATCAAGACTAAGCTGTAATGCAAGCAGAACTTTCACAAATGCTTATAGGTTGATAAAATCATTGTAAAAAAAAAACTTTTAAAAACATTTAAGGATTTGATAACACTGTAAAATAATGTCTAATTTGTTAACATTAGTAAATGCATTGGTAACACTTTATAATAACTGCACTCATTAGTAAATAGTCAGTTTATGCTTTATAAAGCCTTGTCTTAACATTAATAGTCAATACTAAGCAGTTTATAAATACAGCTATAAATAGCTTGTTCTTGGTTTATAAGCACATCTATTAAAAAGGAAAGGGTCAGTTATCTTCCTAAGAAAAATTTAAATAAACAAACAACAACACAGATTGATACAGAACTCAGAAATCCATCCATCCATCCATCATCTTCCGCTTATCCGGGGCCGGGTCGCGGGGGCAACAGTCTAAGCAGAGACGCCCAGACTTCCCTCTCCCTAGCCACTTCCTCCAGCTCTTCCGGGGGGACCCCGAGGCGTTCCCAGGCCAGCCGGGAGACATAGTCCCTCCAGCGTGTCCTAGGTCTTCCCCGGGGCCTCCTCCCGGTGAGACGTGCCTGGAACACCTCCCTGGGAAGGCGTCCAGGAGGCATCCGAAATAGATGCCCGAGCCACCTCAGCTGGCTCCTCTCGATGTGGAGGAGCAACGGCTCTACTCTGAGCTCCTCCCGAGTGACCGAGCTTCTCACCCTATCTCTAAGGGAGCGCCCAGCCACCCGACGGAGAAAGCTCATTTCGGCCGCCTGTATCCGGGATCTTGTCCTTTCGGTCATGACCCACAGCTCATGACCATAGGTGAGAGTAGGAACGTAGATTGACCGGTAAATCGAGAGCTTTGCCTTACAGCTCAGCTCCTTCTTCACCACGACAGACCGGTACAGCGACCGCATTACTGCAGAAGCTGCACCGATCCGTCTGTCAATCTCACGTTCCATCCTTCCCTCACTCGTGAACAAGACTCCAAGATACCTGAACTCCTCCACTTGAGGCAGGAACTCTCCACCAACCTGAAGTGGGCAATCCACCCTTTTCCGACTGAGAACCATGGCCTCGGACTTGGAGGTGCTGATTCTCATCCCAGCCGATTCACACTCGGCTGCAAACCGTCCCAATGCACACTGAAGGTCCTGGTCTGAGGATGCCAACACGACAACATCATCCGCAAAAAGCAGCGACGAAATCGTATGGTCCCCAAACCGGACACTCTCCGGCCCTTGGCTGCGCCTAGAAATTCTGTCCATAAAAATTATGAACAGAACCGGTGACAAAGGGCAGCCCTGCCGGAGTCCAACATGCACCGGGAACAGGTCTGACTTACTGCCGGCAATGCGAACCAAGCTCTTGCTCCGGTCGTACAGGGACCGAACAGCCCTAAGTAGGGAGCCGCCGACCCCATACTCCCGGAGCACCCTCCACAGGATGTCGCGAGGAACACGGTCGAATGCCTTCTCCAAGTCCACAAAACACATGTGGACTGGTTGGGCAAACTCCCATGAACCCTCCAGCACCCTGGAAAGGGTATAGAGCTGGTCCAGTGTTCCACGACCGGGACGAAAACCACACTGTTCCTCCTGGATCCGAGGTTCCACTATCGGCCGAATTCTCCTCTCCAGTACCCTGGCATAGACTTTTCCAGGGAGGCTGAGAAGTGTGATCCCCCTATAGTTGGAACACACTCTCCGGTCCCCCTTCTTGAAAAGAGGGACCACCACCCCGGTCTGCCAGTCCAGAGGTACTGTCCCCAACCGCCATGCGATGTTGCAGAGGCGTGCCAGCCAAGACAGCCCCACAACATCCAGAGACTTGAGGTACTCAGGGCGGATCTCGTCCACCCCCGGTGCCTTGCCACCGAGGAGCTTTTTAACTACCTCGATGACTTCAGCCCGGGTGATGGACGAGTGCCCCTCCGAGTCCCCAGCCACTGCTTCCTCAACGGAACACAAGTCGGTGGGATTGAGAAGATCCTCGAAGTATTCCTTCCACCGCCCGACGATATCCCCAGTTGAGGTCAACAGGTGCCCATCTCTACTGTAAACAGTGTTGGTAGGGCACTGCTTCCCCCTCCTGAGGCGTCGAACAGTTTGCCAGAATCTCTTCGAGGCCAACCGATAGTCCTTCTCCATGGCCTCACCGAACTCCTCCCAGGCCCGAGTTTTTGCCTCCACGACTACCCGGGCTGCAGTCCGCTTGGCCTGCCGGTACCTGTCAGCTGCCTCCGGAGTCCCACAAGCCATCCAGGCCCGATAGGACTCCTTCTTCAGCTTGACAGCATCCCTTACTTCCGGTGTCCACCACCGGGTTCGGGGATTGCCGCCTCGACAGGCACCGGAGACCTTACGGCCACAGCTCCGAGCAGCCGCAGCGACAATGGAGGTGGAGAACATGGTCCACTCGGACTCAATATCTCCAGACTCCCTCGGGATCCGGTCGAAGCTCTGCCGGAGGTGGGAGTTGAAGATCTCTCTGACAGGGGGCTCGGCCAAACGTTCCCAACAGACCCTCACAGTACGTTTGGGTCTGCCGAGTCTGTCCAGCTTCCTCCCCCGCCATCGGATCCAACTCACCACCAGGTGGTGATCAGTTGACAGCTCCGCCCCTCTCTTCACCCGAGTGTCCAAGACATATGGCCGAAGGTCTGATGACACGACCACAAAGTCGATCATCGACCTCCGGCCAAGGGTGTCCTGGTGCCACGTGCACTGGTGGACACCCTTATGCTTGAACATGGTGTTCGTTATGGACAAACCGTGGTTAGCACAGAAATCCAATAACAGAACACCGCTCGGATTCAGGTCAGGGGGGCCGTTCCTCCCAATCACGCCCCTCCAGGTGTCACTGTCACTGCCCACGTGAGCGTTGAAGTCCCCCAGTAGAACAACGGAGTCTCCAGTCGGAGCACTTTCCAGCACCCCTCCCAGAGACTCCAAGAAGGCCGGGTAGTCCGCACTGCCGTTCGGCCCGTAGGCACAAACGACAGTGAGAGACCTATCCCCGACTCGAAGGCGCAGGGAAGCGACCCTCTCGTTCACCGGGGTAAACTCCAACACATGGCGGCTGAGCTGGGGGGCTATTAGCAAACCCACTCCAGCCCTCCGCCTCTCACCATGGGCAACTCCAGAGTGGTAGAGAGTCCAGCCTCTCTCAAGAAGTGTGGTTCCAGAGCCCAAGCTGTGCGTTGAGGTGAGCCCGACTATCTCTAGTCGGTACCTCTCGACCTCCCGCACAAGCTCAGGCTCCTTCCCCGCCAACGAGGTGACATTCCACGTCCCTAAAGCCAGATTCCGTGTCCAGAGATCGGGTCGTCGGGGGTCTCGCCTTCGACTGTCGCCCGATCCTCTATGCACCGGCCCCTTACGCTCCCTCCTGCAGGTGGTGAGCCCACAGGAGGGCGGCCCCACGTCACTCCTTCGGGCTAAGCCCGGCCGGACCCCATGGGGGAAGGCCCGGCCACCAGGCGCTCGCATACGAGCCCCAACCCCGGGCCTGGCTCCAGGGTGGGGCCCCGGCTGCGCCATGCCGGGCGACGTCACGGTCCTTGATTTTAATTTCGCCATAAGGGGTTTTATGAACTGTTCTTAGTCTGGCCCGTCACCAAGGACCTGTTTGCCTTGGGAGACCCTACCAGGAGCATATAGCCCCAGACAACATAGCTCCCAGGATCATTCGGGTACTCAAACCTCTCCACCACGATAAGGTGACAGTTCAAGGAGAGGCTGATAAAATGATACTGATACTTTACTGATAAAATGAGCCAAAAAAAGACATTTCACTCAGACTGAAAAAAAAACAAAATTATTAGATCCTCATGAGAAATATTCAAAATTAGATCACTACAGTAATCACAAAGTAAAGACATGACCACTGGACAGCAAAATGCTTACTGGGCCAGAAGGGTCAGAAAGAAAAAAAACAGGTGGAGAAGAACAGAAACACCTAAACTGCAAAATAATTAAAGTGAAGAATTAGGTGTGACACTATAATGGAGCATTTAGTCTAGAGTGCCACCATTTTTCAGAACTGCAACTTTCCTTGACTCTCAGAATTACAATGTGTCAGGTTCTGAGAGATGTAAAAGATCCCAAAAAAGGACTTAATTAGAATAGCATGATGTATTGTGGAATACTATATATTAAGAATTTATTTATATATTGGCTTTATGAACAGAATATTTTGAGTGATTCTTGAAGGACTAGCATCCCCTCCTCTTGTACGACGGTTTGAGGAATATATCTTCCAGATAGTACCCCGACTCCCTATATGCAGAGTATGCAGTCTTCATAGGGCACCGACTTCCAGAGGGGACACCATCCCAGTTGCTAAAAAAAAAAAAAACATCCACCATTCTCCCATCCGCGCTCGCGATCACTCGCCCCTCATGTTTGCGGCTGAATTTTTGAATTTTGGATGGACATCAGCCCGGGTAAAGGACATAAGCAATCAGGCACAGAGAAAAGAAAAAAGAAAGTAAAAAAAAAAAAAAAAAAAACAGGCATAAATTTGGCTTGACATTGGACATTCGAGAGTCTCAAATTTAGGGACCGTCTCTAAAGTTACATGTGATATTGTTATACACTTTTCTAACATCAGTAGCATTTGAAGATAATGACTTACAGTCATAAAAACAACTGTAATTGTTCATCTACGTGACAGCTATAATGCACAATTAAATTGAATGTTTAATGTTTATTAAAACAAATTGTAAGTCATATGTAAATTATGCTACTTTTTCACATGGACTCAAAAGCAAATTTGAAGCTCAATAGCATTTGATGATAAAGACTTGCAGTCATAAAACAATTTTAATGTGTTAATTTAGGTGTCAGCTACAATGCACACCTTATAAATTTTATATATATATTAAAATAAAGTGTTACTAAAGTTATATACATTGTTCTGTGTATCTGATTTCAAAGTCTAGATGGGTCGGATTAACCCTTTAACTGCCATATCCCTTAAAACTTGATTGCCAGAGGGTTACTGTAAATGCTTATGCCCGCTGGGCACAGTTTTCCCGATGCCACCGGGGTGGCGTTGCACTGACGGCTTGAGCCCGCCATCGCTGCTTGCAGCTATATTTATTATTTTTCTTCAAGGTTTCGGGGGCTTTTGGGGCCCTTAACATGCTCAAAAACTCTTGAAAATTGGCACACACCTTGGAACCTGCGGCCATTAGGGCCGGGCAGAGTCTGATTCACGGGCGTGGCACAGGGGCTCTACAGCGCCCCCTGTAGTACTGAGGGCCATATATCATGCATACTTGCACGTATACATATGAAACTTGGTACATATATATAACTCATCAAACCAAACAACTTTCACACTGCATGTCATAAGCTCCGCCCAACAGGAAGTTGGCTATTTAGGGTTTTATGAAAAACACATGCTCTGGAATTTGATATACTCCTCTGAGGAACTCCACCCGTTCACCACCAAACTCGGTGAACACGATCTCAAGACATTGGGGATGCTAAATTGCGAAGAGATTTTTGATATCTCGAACGGTTTGCCCGTGGCGAAGCGTTGAAATTATGGCGAGAAAGGAGAAACAGGAAATGTCTAATAACATCCACATACATTTCCTGAATTTGATCAAACTTAATTGGTTTGTTCATTGTATGATACCGATCATATATATGTGACTATTAGGAGTCAAAGTTATAGCGCCACCAACTGGCAGCAGGAAGTGAATCATTTTCAAAACGCTTTGAATTCAGCATCTTATTTTTACTTGATTTGCTTCAAACTTCATCAGAATAATGACAAAACACAGCCGAAGAAAATCTGTTGTGGGGATATTTATATCTAATATAGTGTTGCCATGGCAACGTGTCAAACTTGAATGTTCTGTTCTGGTGATTTTTAGGCAGATACCTAGCTCAGATTTACATGAAACTCGAAACAGATATCAGTATTAAAGATAGCTAGACCATGGCAAAAGCTTTTAAAAGGGCGTGGAAGAGGCACTCTATAGCGCCACCTTTTGTCAAAAGTGGGGGGATTAGTTTTAGCTACAGACACCAAACTTGGTACATAAATTGTTCTAATCAAGACGGACAACTTTCTAATTCACAGTCATAAGCTACGACCAACAGGAAGTTGGCTATTTTGACTTGAATATGGATTTTTGAGAATATTCTTTTGTGAATTAATGCATACTCCTCACAGGGGAAGTACACTATACACACCAAACTTTGTCTGCATGAAGAAAAAACATCGAGGAACTTAAATTGCGAATGAATTTTGGATAGCTTGAACGGTTTTGTCGTGGTGATTTTTTGAAATAACAGTAAAAAGTGAAACATTAATCATCTTGTATTTTTAAATTGCAGCTTCCAAACCTTTAAAAAACATTTTTCATTTAGAAAACCAGTGATTCTGAGGAAATATGCATAGTTTCATGACTTTACATCAGTGTATGATTAAAAGAAAATTAAAAAACTGTCAGACATCTGATCTCACTCTGTCACTCTGTGTGAGGAATGTGTGCTGACTGTCTGTGTGTGTGTGTGTGAGTGTGAGTGTGAGTGGGGGAGGGGTGTGAGCTGAGTAGCAGACAGACAGAGAGAGAGAGAGAGAGAGAGAGAGAGAGAGAGACTTAAACATCTCTTTAATCACCAGAAAAAAACTGTATTTTAAATTGTTATTTTTTTGTTGTTGTTGCTAATTGTGCTGTTTTCATTACAGCCTAAGAAATCTCTTAGGCCTTATCCTTTTCAGGGATTAAAAAAAAATTCTAAAAATACTTGTGGTGCAAATTATAATTTCAAACTCATTTGATACTGACCCCTTAAACCCTGTGACATGACATTTATTTTAATTTACATAATCTCATGGATGTAACAGTAAACCTGTTCAGCTCAGAGATGAAGACTAAGCTGTGATGCAAGCTATTTAACTATTTCACAAATGCTTATAGGTTAATGAAATCATAACAAAACATTTTTAAATTATTTAAGGATTTGGTAACACTTTAAAATAATGTCTCAATTGTTAACATTAGTAAATGCATTGGTAACACTTCATAATAGCTGCACTCCTTAGCTAAGCATTAGTAAATAGTCAGTTCATGCTTTATATAGACTTCTCCCAAAATTAATATTTTAGTAAGCATTTTATAAATACAGCTATAATTAAATTGTTCATGGTTTATATGCATATTTATTTTGAGGAGATTAAAGGCTGTAATCTTCCTCAAATTTAAAAAAATAATAATAAATAAATAAACACAGAACTCAGAAATATTTATTTCAAGATGCAATAAAAGAAAACTGTACACTTGAATTTGTATATGTGTATATATATATATATATATATATATATATATATATATATATATATATATATATATATATATATATATATATATATATATATATATGTATACAGGATTACATACGTTTATATTTATTTATTTTTTATCAAGTGTACAGCTAATAATAATAATAATAATACTAATAATGCATTTTATTTAGTTTTAGCTACAGACAGCAAACTTGGTACATAAATTGTTCTTATCAAGACGGACAACTTTCTAATTCACAGTCATAAGCTTCAACCAACAGGAAGTCCGCTATTTTGATTTAAATATGGATTTTGGGGAAAATTATTTTGTGAATTACACACCAAACTTTGTCTACATGTTGCAAAAACATTGAGGAACTTAAATTGCGAATGGATTTTGGTTAGCTTGAACGGTTTTGTCGTGGTGATTTTTTGAAATGACAGTGAAAAGGGAATCATTAATTGGCTTGTATTTTTAAATTGCAGCTTCCAAACATTTCAAAGCATTTTTTTCATACAGAGATCAAATCATTCTGAGGAAATATGCATAGTTTCATGACTTTACAACACTGTATGGACAACAGAAAATTAAAAAAAATATAATATAAAATATAATTTTAAAGTGTTATTAAAGTTAAATATATGGTTCTGTGAATGTGATTTCAAAGTCTAGATGATTCAGATTAACCCTTTAACTGCCGTATCCCTTAATATCTGACTGCCAGAAGGCTATTGTGAATGCATGTGCCCGCTGAGCACAATTTACCTGATGCCACAGTGGTGGCGTTGCACTGATGGCTTGAGCCCGCCATCGCTGCTTGCAGCTATATTTTGTTATTATTATTATTATTATTATTATTATTAGGGCTCAAGCCCAAAGGGCGAGAGGCCTATTGTTTTCCTTAGGATTATTTTTTATTATTATTATTATTATTATTATTATTATTATTATTATTATTTTATTTTTTTTTCCAACGTCTCGGGGGCTTTTGGGGCCCTTAACGTGCTTAAAAAGTCTTGAAAATTGGCACACAGATTGGAACCTGCGGCCATTAGGGCCGGGCAGAGACTGATACACGGGCGTGGCACAGGGGCTCTACAGCGCCCCCTGGAATATGGAGGGCCATATATCATACATTCTTGCTCGTAGACGTATGAAACTCGGTACACATATAAATCTCATCAATCCAAACAACTTTTGTATTGCATATCATGGGCTCCGCCCAACAGGAAGTTGGCTATTTAGGGTTTAGTATTCAAATTTTTTGTCAAAGTTGTGGGGGCTTTTGGGGTCCTTAACATACTCAAAAACTCTTGAAAATTTGCGCACACTTTGGAATCTGTGGCCTTTAGGAGCCTGCAGAGGCTGGGACCCGGGCGTGGCACAGGGGCTCTACGGCGCCCCCTGGAACACAGTCAGAAATGTTGATGTATAGCTCACACATACTTGCACATATTCATATGAAACTCAGTACACATATAGATCTCATCGTGCTGAACAACTTTCGTATTGCATGTCATAGGCTCCACCCAACAGGAAGTCAGCTATTTAGAGTTATGTAAAAAGCGCATGCTCTGGAATTTGAAATACTTGTCATAGGTTTTTTTCTCGATTGCCGCCAAACTCGGTCAACATGATCTCAAGACACTGGGGATGAAAAATTGCCAGGGGATTTTTGATATCTCGAACGGTTTGCTCGTGGCGAGGCGTTGAAATTATGGCGAGAAATTAGAAACAGGAAGTGTCTAATACCATCCACATACATTTCCTGATTTTAATCAAACTTCATCAGATTATTCGTTGTATGATGTCGATCGCATATATGTGACTATTAGGAGTCAAAGTTATAGCGCCACCAACTGGCAGAAGGAAGTGTGTCATTTTCAAAATGATTTGAATTCAGCATCTTATTATTACTCGATTTGCTTCAAACTTCATCAGAATAATGTTAAAACACAGCTGATATAAATCTGCAAGGGGGATATTGATATCTAAAAAATTGTTGGCGTGGCAACATGTCAAACTGGAATACTTCTCAGGTGATTTTGAGGCAAATAACATACTTAGAATTTCACAAAACTCTGAACACACATCAGTATTTCTGATAGGAACTTAAATTGTGAATGGATTTTGGATAGCTTGAATGGTTTTGCCGTGGTGATTTTTTTAAATGACCTTACAAAGGGAATCATTATTGTATTTTTAAATTGCAGCTTCCAAACACGTCAAAGAATTTTTTCATACAGATGAAAAAGTCATTCTGAGGAAATATGCATAGTTTCACGACTTTACAACACTGTATGGAAAACAGAAAATTAAAAAAACTGTAAGACATCTCATCTCACTCTGTCCCTCTGTTTGAGTATATGTGCTTCAGACTTCCATTGTCTGAGAGAAATAGCGCCCCTACAGGTGCAATTACCGGACTTTTACTTTCACTTTTAAATCGGTTAAAAATACAAACAAATACTTAGATTTAATTCACACTGACAAGCTAAACCAACATATCTGATTATTACCGGTTCAGGGCTCATGGATAAATTATTTCTGGCCAGAGATACGTGAGAAATAGGAGAGATGAATCACCGCTGTGATCACGAGAGTCTGGAGTAAAGAGCTCAGAGAAAACGAATTTATTCCTGTTTTAAAGCTTTTAAAAATAAATTATTACAGCGATATCACACAATCAACCAATTAGAACACACCAAGAGCTAAATTAAGATGTTTTTGAACTGTTTGTGTGAAAATGAAATATTTGCAGCTGCCTATCTGAAATCACCGCCTCCGATCAGCGCGTACAGTGTCCAGCTCAAAACAAACGAATTTATTCTTGTTTAAGAGCTTTTTTAAATAAAATATTACCACAAATGCACACAATAAACCCATTGTAACACAACAAGAGCTAAATGCAGGTGTTTGTGACCTGTTTAAGTGTGCAAGACTATTTGAAAGCGCGACTGGCAGAATAACATATATCTCTCGAGCTGCAGGATTCTGGCTTTCGTCGTACGAACGAACACATCACGGACAAGATTATTTCAAAACACATAATAGCTTGGCGACTATAAACGAAAACAGCCACGTGAACATAAACTGGATCTACTGGATTTGAATATTAAAGTGACCACATTTACCACTTGCTTCTGTCTTCAATTTTAATCTATATAAAAAAGGAAACTCATTCGACTTGGCTGCTTTTTTAATGTGTGCGTATTTATTTATTTATCTTTTTATACATTTTGTATCATTTCATAGTTTGTGTATTACAATTATAAAAACAAAAATAAAATTAGCCACTCACATAGAAATAGCTTAGGCCTTAACCTTTTTCTGACAGTTTTAGGGATTTTTAAAAATCCTAAAAAAACCTTATTTGTGCTGCAAATAATAATTTCAAACTCATTTGATACTGACCTATGACATCCTGTGACATTATATTTATTTTAATTTACATAATATCATGGATGTAACAGTAAATCTGTTCAGCTCACAGATCAATACTAAGCTGTAATGCAAGCAGAACTTTCACAAATGCTTATGAGTCATTTAAGGATTTGATAACACTGTAAAATAATGTCTAATTTGTTAACATTAGCAAATTAATTGATAACACTTTATAATAACTGCACTCATTATTAAATAGTCAGTTCTTGCTTTATAAAGCCTTGTCCCAATATTAATAGTCAGTAGTAAGCAGTTTATAAATACAGCTATAAATAGCTTGTCCTTGGTTTATAAGCACATTTATTAAAAATGAGAGTAAGTTATCTTCCTATGAAAAATAAAAGATAAAAATAAACAAACAACAACACAGATTGATACAGAACTCAGAAATTTTATTGTGGATTTATGATAAAGCCTGCAAATGAATTCATACTCCTACTCATACTACTCCATACTCCTTTTTCAACATGATGCCAATATACTGAGATGTTAAATTGTGAATGGGTTTAGGATAGCTTAAATGGTGTTGCCATAGAGATTTATTAAAGTAACATAAAAAAATACAATAGTTATTTTACTATATCTTTACAATTTTTCATTCTAAATCTTCATAATTTTTTATATAAGTAGAAGTCCTCATTTGAAGGAAGCACAGTAAGTTTCATAGCTTTATCACTTTCAAGAGCCAGCATAAAATTAAAACTATCATAACTTATAAATCAAGCTTGCAATTCTTAGTACCTATAATGGCCACCAGAGGGAGCTTGCCTATAGGATTACTTTTAAATAATTATTGTAGAAACGAGTATGATTTAAATCATTTATAGAAATCTTTCAAATAAAATAATATGTATTTTAGGAATTTTACTGATAAAATGACCCTCACTTAATTAGAATAACAAGCTGAAGTATTTTGAACTGTATATTAAGAATAATTCTTTATAGGCTTTATGGACAGATACGTTTTGAGTGACTCTTGAAGGATCAGCACCACATCCTCTTTTACCACTGTTTAAAGAATTAATCTTACAGAATAGGTGTGAATGAATTTTGGATAGCTTGAATGGTTTTGCCGTGATGTTTTTTGAAATAATAGTAAAAAAGGAACCAGTAAATGTCTTTTTATTTTTTTAAAGTGCAGCTTCTAAACACTTTAAAAAAAAAAAAAATGTACACATAGAAGACCAGTCATTCTGAGGCATATTTCCTCAGAATGACTGGTCTCATGACCATAGTTTCATGACTATACAACACTATATGGATGATAGAAAATAAAAAAAAAACTATCATACATCTGATGTCACTCAGTCCCACTGTCACTGTGGGTAATGTGTGTGTGTGTGTGTGTTAAGTGAATTAGGTGTGAAACTATCAGGGTGCATTTAGTCTCCAGCGCCAACATTTTACAGAACTGCCACTTTCCTGGAGTCTCCAGAATTACTCGGTGTCGGACTCTGAGAGACTTAAGATTCCAAAAAATGATTTAATTAGAATACCATGAAGTATTGTGAAATACTATATATTAAGTCTTTATATATAGGCTTTATGCACAGATTAGAGTGACTCGTGAAGGACCAGCACCACCTCCTCTTGTTCGATGGTTTGAGGAATATATCTTCCAGAATCCAGGATTAAGATTTAGGAGCTCATTTTTATTCCACCTCCTTTCCTGAAAAGTCTGTCTTGCAGAATTGACTAAAAATTAATCTTCACATTAATTACTAATTATTTTGCAATTCTTTTTGTCAGTTCTTCTTGACCTGCTTTTTTCTTCTTCTTTTCTGACCTCATGACCCAGTCAGTATTTTTTGTACAATGGTCAAGTCTTAACTTATCCATTTCTGTATTGCATTTGTGTTTGATATTTCTCATGGGTATTTCATAATTTTCGACCTTACAGTTTGAGTTAAAAGTCTATTTTAGCGCATTTCATCTGTAAAAGAAAACATGCCTAATAATTCTGCACACATGAATATAAGGAGTTTTTCTCTTCCAGCTTTCCTGGACTATTGTATAGCACTCATAAATGATTAAATAAAAAATAATGGTAGTTATTAAGATTTATATGGTTTGGAATTGGTAAAATGGAAAAAAATCACAATAAAACAATGTTTTCGTGTTTAAGTTTGGAATATTAACTGACATGAATGAATGCTATATAAATATTGTTCATGTTAACATAATGTTTATAAATGAAATCTTATTGTACAGTGTTACTAATATATATATATTGTTCTGTGAATGTGATTTTAAAGTCTAGATGATTCGGATTAACCCTTTAACTGCCGTATCCTTTAAAACCTCACTGCCAGAGGGATATTGTGAATGCATGTGCCCGCTGGGCATAGTTTACCTGATGCCACCGGGGTGGCGATGGCATTGGTGGCTTGAGCCCGCCATCGCTGCTTGCAGCTATATTTAGGGCTCAAGCCTGGAGGGCGAGAGCCCTATTGTTTTCCTTAGGATTATTTGTTATTATTATTATTATTATTATTATTATTTATTATTATTATTTTTCTTCAAGGTTTCGGGGGCTTTTGGGGCCCTTAACATGCTTAAAAAGTCTTGAAAATTGGCACACACATTGGAACCTGCGGCCATTAGGGCCGGGCAGAGACTGATACACGGGCGTGGCACAGGGGCTCTACAGCGCCCCCTGGAATATGGAGGGCCATATATCATACATACTTGCACATAGACATACGAAACTCGGTACACATATAGAACTCATCAATACAAACAACTTTCGTATTGCATATCATAGGCTCCATGGTGTGGCCATAGAGATTTATTAAAGTAACATAAAAAAATACCATAGTTATTTTACTATATCTTTAAAATTTTTAATTCCAACTCTTCATAATTTTTTATATACCTAGAAGTCATCATTTGAAGGAAGCACAGTAAGTTTCATAGCTTTATCATTTTCAAGAGCCAGCATAAAATTAAAACTATCATAACATATAAATCAAGCTGGCAATTCTTAGTACCAATAATGGCCACCAGATGGTGGATCACTTTTAAATAATTATTGTAGAAACAAGTATGATTTAAATCATTTATAGAAATCTTTCAAAGAAAAATAATATGAATTTTATGTATTTTACTGATAAAATGACCCTCACTTAATTAGAACAACATGCTGAAGTATTGTGAACTGTATATTAAGAATAATTCTTTATAGGCTTTATGGACAGATACGTTTTGAGTGACTCTTGAAGGATCAGCACCACATCCTCTTTTACCACTGTTTAAAGAATGTATCTTACAGTACAGGTGCGGATGAATTTTGAATAGCTTGAATGGTTTTGTCGTGGTGATTTTTTGAAATAACAGTAAAAAAGTAACCAGTAAATGTCTTTTATTTTTTTAAGTGCAGCTTCTAAACACTTCAAAAAAATGTACACATAGAAGACAAGTCATTCTGAGGAAATATGCATAGTTTCATGACTATACAACACTATATGGATGATAGAAAATTAAAAAACTATCATACATCTGATGTCACTCTGTCCCTCTGTCACTGTGGGTAATGTGTGTGTGTGTGTGTGTGTGTGTGTGTATGTGTGTGTGTGTGTGTGTGTTAAGTGAATTAGGTGTGAAACTATCAGGGAGCATTTAGTCTCCAGCGCCAACATTTTACAGAACTGCCACTTTCCTGGAGTCTCAGAATTACTCGGTGTCAGGTTCTGAGAGATCTAAGATTCCAAAAAATGATTTGATTAGAATACCATGAAGTATTGTGAAATACTATATATTAAGACTTTATATATAGGCTTTATGAACAGATTAGAGTGACTCATGAAGGACCAGCACCACCTCCTCTTGTCCGATGGTTTGAGGAATATATCTTCCAGAATCTGGAATTAAGATTTAGGAGCTCATTTTTATTCCACCTCCTTTCCTGAAAGTCTGTCTTGCAGAATTGACTAAAAATTAATCTTCACATTAATTCCTAATTATTTTGCAATTATTTTTGTCAGTTCTTCTTGACCTGTTTTTTTTTTTCTTCTTCTTTTCTGACCTCATGACCCAGTCAGCATTTTTGTACAATGGTCAAGTCTTAACTTATCCATTTCTGTATTGCATTTGTGTTTGATATTTCTCATGGGTATTTCATAATTTTCGACTTTGAGTTAAAACAGTTTGAGTTAAAACTCTTTTTTAGCGCATTTCATCTGTAAAAGAAAACAGCCTAATAATTCTGCACATGAATATAAGGAGTTTTTCTCTTCCAGCTTTCCTGGACTATTGTATAGCACTCATAAATGATTAAATAAAAAATAATGGTAGTTATTAAGATTGATATGGTTTGGAATTGGTAAAATGTGCTTGGAAAAAAATCACAATAAAACAATGTTTTAATGTTTAAGTTTGGAATATTAACTGACATAAATTAATGCTATATAAATATTGTTCATGTTAACATAATGTTTATAAATGAAATCTTATTGTAAAGTGTTACTAAATATATATATATATATATGTTTGGGGAATATATATATATATTGTTCTGTGAATGTGATTTTAAAGTCTAGATGATTCGGATTAACCCTTTAACCGCCATATCCTTTAAAACGTCACTGCCAGAGGGATATTGTGAATGCATGTGCCCGCTGGGCACAGTTTACCTGATGCCACCGGGGTGGCGATGGCATTGGTGGCTTGAGCCCGCCATCGCTGCTTGCAGCTATATTTAGGGCTCAAGCCTGGAGGGCGAGAGCCCTATTGTTTTCCTTAGGATTATTAGGGCCCGAGCACCGATGGTGTGAGGACCCTCTTGGAATTGCTCCGTTTATTATTATTATTATTATTATTATTATTATTATTATTATTATTATTATTCTTCTTCTCCAAAATGAATCGCATTTTTGAGGGCCTAAACATGCTCGAAAAGTCATGAAACTTTGCACACACCTCAGAACTGGCGAAAATTTACGTCTGATATGGGTTTCAGAAGTGGGTGTGGCAAAATGGCTCAACAGCGCCACCTATACACGTTCAACGGTGTGCGCCTCGAGCTACGTTTCATGTACATGTATGAAAATCGGTATACACATGTAACTCTCCACTACCTACAAAAAAGTCTCTTGGAGCAAAATCCGAAACCCAACAGGAAGTCGGTTATTACTAATATTATGAGCAAATTTTGTGTCATTTTTGTCATTTCCATGCGTTGTATTTTAACGAACTCCTCCTAGAGATTCATTCAGATCAACACCAAATTTGGTATGCCTAATCTAAAGGCCTTTGCGATGTTAAATTGCGAAGATTTTGAGTTTTCGTTAATGGGCGTGTCCGTGGCGGCCTGGCGAATTTCGATGATTCGCCATGAAACAGGAAGTTGCTATAACTCAGACATACAATGACCAATCTGCCCCAAACTTCACATGTTTGATGAGACTCCTGACCTGAACAGATTGACATGCCCATATTCAGTTATAGTCATAGCGCCACCTACTGGCAACAGGAAGTGACATATTTTACACTGCAATGAACTACTCCTAGAAATTTTATGACATCAATGTATTTTTTGTGGTCAGTCTAATCTAAAGGCCTGTGCGATATTAAGTTGTGAAGATCTTGAGTTTTCGTTTAAAGGCGTGTCCATGGCGCCGTCACGAAGTTCGATGTCTCGCCATGGGAATAAAAGATGTTATAACTCAGGCATAAAATGTCCGATCTTCCCCAAACTGCACATGTGTGATAAGAGTCCTGGCCTGAACACATCTGAAGGCCAAAATTCCATCAGGTGTGGCAAAATGGCTCGATAGCGCCACCTATACACTTTACACAGAGTGCGCCTCGAGCTATGTTTCACGTACATGTACAAAAATCGGTATACACATGTAACACACCAATACCTACAAAAAAGTCTCTTGGTACGAAATCCGAATCCCAACAGGAAGTCGGTTATTTAGAATTTTCTCTGCAAAATTGGCGTTGTTTTTGCCATTTTCAGGGGTTGTACTTTAACGAACTCCTCCTAGAGATTTATTCAGATCAACACCAAACCTGGTCAGTGTAATCTTAAGCCCTTTGCAATGTTAAATTGCGAAGATCTTTAGATTTCGTTAAAGGGCGTGTCCATGGCGGCCTGACAAATTTCGATGTTTCGCCATGAAAAAGGAAGTTGCTGTAACTCAGACATACAATGTCCAATCTGCCCCAAACTTCACATGTTAGATAAAACTTCTGCCCTTAACAGATCTACATGCCCACATTCAGTTATAGTCATAGCGCCACCTATTGGCAACAGGAAGTGACATGTTTTACGCTGCAACAAACTACTCCTATAATTATTTTGAGATTAACATATATTTTGTGGTCAGTCTAATCTAAAGGCCTGTGCAATGTTAACTTTGTAGATCTTGAGTTTTTGTTAAAGGCCGTTTCCATGGCGCCATGACAAAATTTGATGTCTTGCCACAGCAAGAGAAGTTGTTGTAACTCAAGCATAAAATGTTCAATCTTCCCCAAACTTCACATGTTTGATAAGAGTCCTGGCCTGAACACATCTGAAGGCCAATATTCCATTATAATGATAGCGCCACCTGCTGGCAACGGTAAGATTGGCACATATATGGGATATACTTTGATATATTCCACTTATATTTAGGACATTAAATGCATTTTTCTCAACGTTCACCTTTTTACTAAAGCCACACGATGGCGGTGAGCCCGGGTGCGAGGGCCCGTTCATCGCTGCTTGCAGCTTTAATTTGTTATTATTATTATTTTTCTTCAAGGTTTTGGGGGCTTTTGGGGCCCTTAACATGCTTAAAAAGTCTTGAAAATTGGCACACACATTGGAACCTGCGGCCATTAGGGCCGGGCAGAGACTGATACACGGGCGTGGCACAGGGGCTCTACAGCGCCCCCTGGAATACTGAGGGCCATATATCATACATACTTGCACGTAGACACACGAAACTCGGTACACATGTAGATCTCATCAAACCAAACAACTTTTGTACTGCATGTCATAGGCTCCGCCCAACAGGAAGTTGGATATTTAGGGTTTAGTATTCATATTTTTCGTCAAAGTTGTGGGGGCTTTTGGGGTCCTTAACATACTCAAAAACTCTTGAAAATTTGCGCACACTTTGGAATCTGTGGCCTTTAGGAGCCTGCAGAGGCTGGGACCCGGGCGTGGCACAGGGGCTCTATGGCGCCCCCTGGAACACAGTCATAAATGTTGATGTATAGCTCACACATACTTGCTCGTATTAATATGAAACTCAGTACACATATAGATCTCATCGTGCTGAACAACTTTCGTACTGCATGTCATTCGGCTCCGCCCAACAGGAAGTCAGCTATTTAGAGTTATGTAAAAAGCGCATGCTCTGGAATTTGAAATACTTGTCATAGGTTTTTTTGCCGATTGCCACCAAATTCGGTCAACATGATCTCAAGACATTGGGGATGAAAAATTGCCAGGGGATTTTTGATATCTCGAACGGTTTGCTCGTGGCGAGGTGTTGAAATTATGGCGAGAAATGAGAAACAGGAAGTGTCTAATACCATCCACATACATTTCCTGATTTTAATCAAACTGCATCAGATTATTCGTTGTATGATGTCGATCGCATATATGTGACTATTAGGAGTCAAAGTTATAGCGCCACCAACTGGCAGCAGGAAGTGTGTCATTTTCAAAATGATTTGAATTCAGCATCTTATTTTTACTCGATTTGCTTCAAACTTCATCAGAATAATGTTAAAACACAGCCGATATAAATCTGCTGGGGGGATATTGATATCTAAAAATATTGTTGCCGTGGCAACATGTTAAACTGGAATACTTCTCAGGTGATTTTGAGGCATATAACATGCTTAGAATTTCATCAAACTCAGAACACATATCAGTATTTATGATAACTAGACACTGGCAAAAGTTCATAAGAGGGCGTGGAAGAGGCACTCTATAGCGCCACCTTTTGTCAAAAGTGGCGGGGTTAGTTTTAGCTACAGACACCAAACTCGGTACAAAAATTTTTCTTATCAAGACGGACAACTTTCTAATTCACAGTCATCAGCTACGATCAACAGGAAGTCAGCTATTTTGATTTGAATGTGGATTTTTTTTTACATTTAGCTGTGAATTAATGCATACTGCTCAGAGGAGAGTAACACTATACACACCAAACTTTGTCTACATGATGCCAAAACATTTTAAACAACTTAAATTGCCAATGGATTTTGGATAGCTTAAACGGTTTTGTCGTGGTGATTTTTTTAAATGACAGTAAAAATGGAATTATTAATTTTCCTGCATTTTTAAATTCCAAACACTTCAAAACCTTTTTTCATACAGAAAAAAAGTAATTCTGAGTAAATATGGATAGTTTCACAACTTTACAAC
The DNA here is from genome assembly GCF_023724105.1 of Carassius gibelio. Taxonomy (NCBI): domain Eukaryota; kingdom Metazoa; phylum Chordata; class Actinopteri; order Cypriniformes; family Cyprinidae; genus Carassius; species Carassius gibelio. The sequence goes on along the minus strand of NC_068375.1, from coordinate 1,486,418 downwards.
ACTGTATGGATAACAGAAAATTAAAAAACTGTCAGACATCTCATCTCACTCTGTCCCTCTGTTTGAGTATATGTGCTTCAGACTTCCATTGTCTGAGAGAAATAGCGCCCCTACAGGTTCAATTCCCGGACTTTTACTTTCACTTTTAAATCGGTTAAAAATACAAATAAATACTTAGATTTAATTCACACTGACAAGCTAAACCAACATATCTGATTATTACCGGTTCAGGGCTCATGGATAAATTATTTCTGGCCAGAGATATGTGAGAAATAGGAGAGATGAATCACCGCTGTGATCACGAGCGTCTGGAGTAAAGAGCTCAGAAAAAACGAATTTATTCCTGTTTTAAAGCTTTTAAAAATAAATTATTACAGCGATATCACACAATCAACCAATTAGAACACACCAAGAGCTAAATTCAGATGTTTTTGAACTGTTTGTGTGAAAATGAATTATTTGCGGCTGCCTATCTGAAATCACCGCCTCCGATCAGCGCGTACAGTGTCGAGCTCAAAACAAACGAATTTATTCTTGTTTAAGAGCTTTTTTAAATAAAATATTACCACAAATGCACACAATAAACCCATTGTAACACAACAAGAGCTAAATGCAGGTGTTTGTGACCCGTTTAAGTGTGCAAGACTATTTGAAAGCGCGACTGGCAGAATAACATATCTCTCTCGAGCTGCAGGATTCTGCCTTTCGTCGTACGAACGAACACATCACGGACAAGATTATTTCAAAACACATAATAGCTTGGCGACTATAAACGAAAACAGCCACGTGAACATAAACTGTTGAGAAATAAATCTGAAATGGATCTACTGGATTTTAATATTAAGTGACCGCATATACCAGCTGCTTCTGTCTTCAATTTTGATCCATATAAAAAAATGAAACTCATTCATCTTGGCTGCTTTTTTTAATGTGTGTACGTATTTATTTATTTATTTATTTATTTATTTATTTATTATTTTGCTCTAACAAGAATTAATCTATATTTAATTAAATCAATTACATTTTATTTTACATTTGATTTGTCCATTTCTGCATCTAAACGCCTAAAAACCTAAAACATGCTCTATTATACTATTGTTAGCAATTTCTTTATCGTCCAATTTATCTGGTGTACACTTTTATTTTCATAATAAACTTGTTTGTTAGATTATACACAGTTACAGTGGTCTATAATAAATATTGACAGGTTTTATTCAAGCTGTTTAGAATGATTGCAGTAGGCAAATTTTTTGAAATGTAAATAAAAAAAAAAAAAAATTAAATAAATAAATAAATAAAAAACATTGGAAAAGAATAACTGTTGTACATTTTTATACATTTTGTATAATTTCATAGTTTATGCATTATAGTTATAAAAACAAATAAATTTAGCCACTCACATAAAATCTTATAGGCCTTATCCTTTTCTGACAGTTTTAGGGATTTTTAAAAATCCTAAAAAACCTTATTTGTGCTGCAAATAATAATTTCAAACTCAAACAGTAAATATTCAGTTCATGCTTTATAAAGCCTTGTCCCAATATTAATAGTCAGTAGTAAGCAGTTTATAAATACAGCTATAAAAAGCTTGTTCTTGGGTTATAAGCACATTTATTAAAAAGGAGAGTAAAGGGTCAGTTATCTTCCTATGAAAATTAATAAAAAAAACAAAAACAAACAACAACACAGATTGATACAGAACTCAGAAATTTTATTGTGGATTTATGATAAAATCAGCCTGTAAATGAATTCATACTCCTCCAAGAAGACACAAGTTCACAGCAAACTTTTTTAACATGAAGCTAATATACTGAAGATGTTAAATTGTGAATGGGTTTAGGATAGCTTAAATGGTGTGGCCATAGCGATTTATTAAAGTAACATAAAAAAATACAATCGTTATTTTACTATATCTTTAAAATTTTTCATTCCAACTCTTCATAATTTTTTATATACGTAGAAGTCATCATTTGAAGGAAGCACAGTAAGTTTCATAGCTTTATCATTTTCAAGAGCCAGCATAAAATTAAAACTATCATAACTTATAAATCAAGCTTGCAATTCTTAGTTCCAATAATGACCACCAGATGGAGCTATAGGATTACTTTTAAATAATTATTGTAAAACAACTATGATTTAAATCATTTATAGAAATCTTTCAAAGAAAAATAATATGTATTTTATGTATTTTACTGATAAAATGACCCTCACTTAATTAGAATAACAAGCTGAAGTATTGTGAACTGTATATTAAGAATAATTCTTTATAAGCTTTATGGACAGATACGTTTTGAGTGACTCTTGAAGGTTCAGCACCACATCCTCTTTTACCACTGTTTAAAGAATTTATCTTACAGAACAGGTGTGAATGAATTTTGGATAGCTTGAATGATTTTGCGTGGTGATTTTTTGAAATAACAGTAAAAAAGTAACCAGTAAATGTCTTTTATTTTTTTAAAGTGCAGCTTCTAAACACTTCAAAAAAATGTACAAATAGAAGACAAGTCATTCTGAGGAAATATGCATAGTTCCATGACTATACAACATTATATGGATGATAGAAAATTAAAAAACTATCATACATCTGATGTCACTCTGTCCCTCTGTCACTGTGGTTAATGTGTGTGTGTGTGTGTGTGTGTTTGTGTGTGTGTTAAGTGAATTAGGTGTGAAACTATCAGGGAGCATTTAGTCTCCAGCGCCAACATTTTACAGAACTGCCACTTTCCTGGAGTCTCAGAATTACAATGTGCCAGGTTCTGAGAGATCTAAGATTCCAAAAAATTATTTAATTAGAATACTATGAAGTATTGTGAAATACTATATATTAAGACTTTATATATAGGCTTAATTAACAGATTAGAGTGACTCGTGAAGGACCAGCACCACCTCCTCTTGTCCGATGGTTTGAGGAATATATCTTCCAGAATCCGGGATTAAGATTTAGGAGCTCATTTTAATTCCACCTCCTTTCCTGAAAGTCTGTCTTGCAGAATTTACTAAAAATTAATCTTCACATTAATTCCTAATTATTTTGCAATTCTTTTTGTCAGTTCTTCTTGACATGTTTTTTTTCTTCTTCTTTTCTGACCTCATGACCCAGTCAGCATTTTTTGTATAATGGTCAAGTCTTAACTCATCCATTTCTGTATTGCATTTGTGTTTGATATTTCTCATGGGTATTTCATAATTTTCGACTTTACAGTTTGAGTTAAAACTCTTTTTTAGCGCATTTCATCTGTAAAAGAAAACATGCCTAATAATTCTGCACACATGAATATAAGGAGTTTTTCTCTTCCAGCTTTCCTGGAGTATTGTATAGCACTCATAAATGATTAAATAAAAAATAATGGTAGTTATTAAGATTTATATGGTTTGGAATTGGTTAAATGTGCTTGGAAAAAAATCACAATAAAACAATGTTTTAATGTTTAAGTTTGGAATATTAACTGAAATGAATGAATGCTATATAAATATTGTTCATGTTAACATAATGTTTATAAATGGAATCTTATTGTAAAGTGTTACTAAAGTTATATATATATATATTGTTCTGTGAATGTGATTTTAAAGTCTAGATCAGTGGTTCCCAACCACGTTCCTGGAGGCCCCCCAACACTGCATGTTTTCCATGTCTCCTTAATCAAACACACCTGATTCAGTTCGTCAGCTCATTAGTACAGACTCCAAGACTGGACATGGTTGTGTTAGACAAAGGAGAGATGCAAAATGTGCAGTGTTGGGGGGCCTCCAGGAATGTGGTTGGGAACCACTGGCTTAGATGATTCGGATTAACCCTTTAACTGCCATATCCTTTAAAACCTCACTGCCAGAGGGATATTGTGAATGCATGTGCCCGCTGGGCACAGTTTACCTGATGCCACCGGGGTGGCGATGGCATTGGTGGCTTGAGCCCGCCATCGCTGCTTGCAGCTATATTTATTATTTATTAGGGCCCGAGCACCGATGGTGTGAGGACCCTCTTGGAATTGCTCCGTTTATTATTATTATTATTATTATTATTATACTTCTCCAAAATGAATCGCATTTTTGAGGGCCTAAACATACTCAAAAAGTCATGAAACTTTGCACACACCTCAGAACTGGCGAAAATTTACATCTGATATGGGTTTCAGAAGTGGGTGTGGCAAAATGGCTCGACAGCGCCACCTATACACGTTCAACGGTGTGCGCCTCGAGCTATGTTTCACGTACATGTATGAAAATCGGTACACATGTGTAACTCTCCAGTACCTACAAAAAAGTCTCTTAGAGCAAAATTCTAAACCCAACAGGAAGTCGGTTATTTTTAATATTATGAGCAAATTTTGTGTCATTTTTGCCATTTCCATGCGTTGTATTTTAACGAACTCCTCCTAGAGACTTATTCAGATCAACACCAAGTTTGGTATGCCTAATCTAAAGGCCTTTGCGATGTTAAATTGCGAAGCTTTTGAGTTTTCGTTAATGGTCGTGTCCGTGGCGGCCTGGCGAATTTCGATGATTCGCCATGAAACAGGAAGTTGCTATAACTCAGACATACAATGACCAATCTGCCCCAAACTTCACATGTTTGATGAGTCTCCTGACCTGAACAGATTGACATGCCCATATTCAGTTATAGTCATAGCGCCACCTATTGGCAACAGGAAGTGACATATTTTACACTGCGATGAACTACTCCTAGAAATTTTATGACATCAATGTATTTTTTGTGGTCAGTCTAATCTAAAGGCCTGTGCGATGTTAAGTTTTGAAGATCTTGAGTTTTCGTTAAAAGGCGTGTCCATGGCGCCGTCACGAAGTTCGATGTCTCGCCATGGGAATAAAAGATGTTATAACTCAGGCATAAAATGTCCGATCTTCCCCAAACTTCACATGTGTGATAAGAGTCCTGGCCTGAACACATCTGAAGGCCAAAATTCCATCAGGTGTGGCAAAATGGCTCGATAGCGCCACCTATACATTTTCAACAGAGTGCGCCTCGAGCTATGTTTCACGTACATGTACAAAAATCGGTAAACACATGTAACACACCAATACCTACAAAAAAGTCTCTTGGTACGAAATCCGAATCCCAACAGGAAGTCGGTTATTTAGAATTTTCTCTGCAAAATTGGCGTTGTTTTTGCCATTTTCAGGGGTTGTACTTTAACGAACTCCTCCTAGAGATTTATTCAGATCAACACCAAACCTGGTCAGTGTAATCTTAAGCCCTTTGCGATGTTAAATTGCGAAGATCTTTAGATTTCGTTAAAGGGCGTGTCCATGGCGGCCTGACAAATTTCGATGTTTCGCCATGAAAAAGGAAGTTGCTGTAACTCAGTCATACAATGTCCAATCTGCCCCAAACTTCACATGTTAGATAAAACTTCTGCCCTCAACAGATCTACATGCTCACATTCAGTTATAGTCCTAGCGCCACCTATTGGCAACAGGAAGTGACATGTTTTATGCTGCGACAAACTACTCCTATAATTTTTTTGAGATTAACATATATTTTGTGGTCAGTCTAATCTAAAGGCCTGTGCAATGTTAACTTTTGGAGATCTTGAGTTTTTGTTAAAGGGCGTTTCCATGGCGCCATGACAAAATTTGATGTCTTGCCACAGCAAGAGAAGTTGTTGTAACTCAAGCATAAAATGTTCAATCTTCCCCAAACTTCACATGTTTGATAAGAGTCGTGGCCTGAACACATCTGAAGGCCAATATTCCATTATGATAGCGCCACCTGCTGGCAACGGTAAGATTGGCACATATATGGGATATACTTTGATATATTCCACTTATATTTAGGACATTAAATGCATATTTCTCAACGTTCACCTTTTTACTAAAGCCACACGATGGCGGTGAGCCCGGGTGCGAGGGCCCGTTCATCGCTGCTTGCAGCTTTAATTATTATTATTCTTCTTCTTCTTCTTCTCCCGAATGAATCGCATTTTTGAGGGCTTTAACATGCTCAAAAAGTCATGAAACTTTGCACACTCGTCAAACCTGGTGAAAATTTTCGTCTGATATAGGATTCAGAAGAGGGTGTGGCAAAATGGCTCGACAGCGCCACCTATACCAAGAAAATCAACAGCCTTCCAGCTATGTTTCACGTACATGCACGAAAATTGGCACACATATGTAACACACCAATACCTACAAAAAAGACTCTTGGAGCGAAATTCTAAACCCAACAGGAAATCGGTTATTTTTAATATTATGAGCATATTTTGTGTAATTTTGGTCATTTCCATGTGTTGTATTTTAACGAACTCCTCCTAGAGAGTTCTTCAAATCAACACCAAATTTGGTATGCCTAATCTAAAGGCCTTTGCGATGTAAAATTGCGAAGATCCTGACTTTTCGTTGAAGGGCGTGTCCGTGGCGGCCTGGCGAATTTCGATGATTCGCCATGAAAAATGAAGTTGCTATAACTCACACATACAATGACCAATCTGCCCCAAACTTCACATGTTTGATGAGACTCCGAACCTGAACAGATTGACATGCCCATATTCAGTTATAGTCATAGCGCCACCTATTGGCAACAGGAAGTGACATATTTTATGCTGCGACGAACTACTCCTAGAAATTTTATGACATCAATGTCTTTTTTGTGGTCAGTCTAATCTAAAGGCCTGTGCGATGTTCAGTTGTGAAGATCTTGAGTTTTCGTTAAAAGGCTTGTTCATGGCGCCGCGACGAAGTTCGATGTCTCGCCATGCGAATAAAAGATGTTATAACTCAGGCATAAGATGTCCGATCTTCCCCAAACTTCACATGTGTGATAAGAGTTCTGGCCTGAACAGATCTTCAGGCCAATATTCCACCGGGTGTGGCAAAATGGCTCTATAGCGCCACCTATACACTTTCAACGGAGTGCGCCTCGAGCTATGTTTCACGTACATGTACAAAAATTGGTACACACATGTAACACTCCAATACCTACAAAAAAGTCTCTTGGTACGAAATCCGGATCCCAACAGGAAGTCGGTTATTTTGAATTTTCCCTTCAAAATTGCTGTTGTTTTTGCCATTTTCAGGGGTTGTACTTTAACGAACTCCTCCTAGAGATTTATTCAGATCAACATCAAACTTGGTCAGTGTAATCTAAAGCCCTTTGCGATAATAAATTGCGAAGGACTTGAGGTTTCGTTAAAGGGCGGGTCCATGGCGGCCTGAAAAATTTCGATGTTTCGCCATGAAAAAGGAAGTTGCTGTAACTCAGACATACAATGTCCAATCTGCCCCAAACTTCACATGTTGGATAAGACTCTTGACCTGAACAGATCTACATGCCAATATTCAGTTATAGTAATAGTACCACCTATTGGCAACAGGAAGTTACATATTTTACACTGCGACAAACTACTCCTAGAAATTTTATGACATCAATGTCTTTTTTGTGGTCAGTCTAATCTAAAGACCTGTGTGATGTTTAGTTGTGAAGATCTTGAGTTTTTGTTAAAAGGTGTGTCCATGGCGCCGTGATGAAGTTCAATGTCTCGCCATGGGAATAAAAGATGTTATAACTCAGGCATAAAATGTCCGATCTTGCCCAAACTTCACTTGTGTGATAAGGGTCCTGGCCTGAACAGATCTGAAGGCCAATATTCCATCGAGTGTGGCAAAATGGCTCAATAGCACCACCTATACACTTTCAACGGAGTGCGTATACACTTTAAACGGAGTGCGCCTTGAGCTATGTTTCACGTACATGTACAAGAATCGGTACACACATGTAACACACCAATATCTACGAAAAAGTCTCTTGGTACGAAGTCCGAATCCCAACAGGAAGTCAGTTATTTTGAATTTTCCCTTCAAAATTGCTGTTGTTTTGGCCATTTTCAGGGGTTGTACTTTAACGAACTCCTCCTAGATATTTATTCAGATCAACACCAAACTTGGTCCGTGTAATCTAAATCCTTTTGCGATCTTAAATTGCGAAGATCTTGAGGTTTCGTTAAAGGGCGTGTCCATGGCGGCCTGACAAATTTCATTGTTTCGCCATGAAATAGGATGTTGTTGTAACTCAGGCATAAAGTGTCCAATCCTCCCCAAACCTCACATGTTCGATAAAAGTCCTGCCCTGAACACATCTGAAGGCCAATATTCCATTATAATGATAGCGCCACCTGCTGGCAACAGGAAGATTGGCACATATATGGAATAAACATTGATATATTCTACTTATATTTATGAGTTTAAACGCATATTTCTCACCGTTCACCTATTAACTAAAGCCACTCGCTGCCGGTGAGCCCGGGTGCGAGGGCCCGTTCATCGCTGCTTGCAGCTTTAATTATTATTATTTTTCTTCAAGGTTTCGGGGGCTTTTGGGGCCCTTAACATGCTTAAAAAGTCTTGAAAATTGGCACACACATTGGAACCTGCGGCCATTAGGGCCGGGCAGAGACTGATACACGGGCGTGGCACAGGGGCTCTACAGCGCCCCCTGGAATATGGAGGGCCATATATCATACATACTTGCACGTAGACGTACGAAACTCGGTACACATATAGAACTCATCAATACAAACAACTTTCGTATTGCATATCATAGGCTCCGCCCAACAGGAAGTTGGCTATTTGGGGTTTATTATTCATATTTGTCGTCAAAGTTGTGGGGGCTTTTGGAGTCCTTAACATACTCAAAAACTCTTGAAAGTTTGCGCACAATTTGGAATCTGTGGCCTTTAGGAGCCTGCAGAGGCTGGGACACGGGCGTGGCACAGGGGCTCTACAGCGCCCCCTGGAACACAGTCATAAATGTTGATGTATAGCTCACACATACTTGCACGTATTAATATGAAACTCAGTACACATATAGATCTCATCGTGCCGAACAACTTGCGTATTGCATGTCATAGGCTCCGCCCAACAGGAAGTCAGCTATTTAGAGTTATGTAAAAAGCGCATGCTCTGGAATTTGAAATACTTGTCATAGGTTTTTTACTCGATTGCCGCCAAACTCGGTCAACATGATCTCAAGACACTGGGGATGAAAAATTGCCAGGGGATTTTTGATATCTCAAACGGTTTGCTCGTGGCGAGGCGTTGAAATTATGGCGAGAAATGAGAAACAGGAAGTGTCTAATACCATCCACATACATTTCCTGATTTTAATCAAACTTCATCAGATTATTCTTTGTATGATGTCGACCGCATATATGTGACTATTAGGAGTCAAAGTTATAGCGCCACCAACTGGCAGCAGGAAGTGTGTCATTTTCAAAATGCTTTGTATTCAGCATCTTATTTTTACTCGATTTGCTTCAAACTTCATCAGAATAATGTTAAAACACAGCCTATATTAATCTGCTAGGGGGATATTGATATCTAAAAATATTGTTGCCGTGGCAACATGTCAAACTTGAATACTTCTCAGGTGATTTTAAGGCATATAACATACTTAGAATTTCATGAAATTCAGAACACATATCAGTATTTATGATAACTAGACACTGGCAAAAGTTCATAAGAGGGCGTGGAAGAGGCACTCTATAGCGCCACCTTTTGTCAAAAGTGGGGGGGTTAGTTTTAGCTACAGATACCAAACTCGGTACAAAAATTGTTCTTATCAAGACGGACAACTTTCTAATTCACAGTCATCAGCTACGATCAACAGGAAGTCAGCTATTTTGATTTGAATGTGGATTTTTTTTTACATTTAGCTGTGAATTAATGCATACTGCTCAGAGGAGAGTAACACTATACACACCAAACTTTGTCTACATGATGCCAAAACATTTTAAACAACTTAAATTGCCAAAGGATTTTGGATAGCTTGAACGGTTTTGTCGTGGAGATTTTTTTAAATGACAGTAAAAATGGAATTTATTAATTGTCCTGCATTTTTAAATTCCAAACACTTCAAAACCCTTTTTCATACAGAAAAGAAGTCATTCTGAGTAAATATGGATAGTTTCATGACTTTACAACACTGTATGGATAACAGAAAATTAAAAAACTGTCAGACATCTCATCTCACTCTGTCCCTCTGTTTGAGTATTATGTGCTTAGACTTACATTGTCTGAGAGAAAATGCGCCCCTACAGGTGCAATTCCTGAAAGGGAAATTCGACTGAAAGGGAGGAGACTCTCTTTTAGTTTCATTTTTAAATCGGTTAAAATACAAATAAATACTTAGATTTAATTCACACTGACAAGCTAAACCAACATATATGATTATTACCAGGTCAGGGCTCATTAATAATTGATGTGTGGTCAGTGATACGTGAGAAACACGAGAGATGAATCACGCTCTGAGCAGGAGCGTGTGGAATGATGAGCTCAGAAAAAACGAGTTTATTCTTGTTTTATAGCTTTTAAAATTAAAATATTAAAGCGATATTACACAATTCACCAATTAGAACACACCAGGAGCTACATTCAGATGTTTTTGAACTGTTTGTGTGAAAATGAAATATTCGCGGCTGCCTATCTGAAATCACTGCTCCGATCAGCGCACACAGTGTCACAAGTTCAAAACAAACGAATTTATTCTTGTTTAAGAGCTTTTTCAAATAAAATATTGTCATAAATGCACACAATACACCCATTATAACACAACACGTCCTAAATGCAGGTGTTTGTGACCCGTTTAAGTGTGCAAGACTATTTGAAAGCGCGACTGGCAGAATAACATGTATCTCTCGAGCTGCAGGATTCTGCCTTTCGTCGTAAGAATGAACACATCACGGACAAGATTATTTCAAAATACATAATAGCTTGGCGAATATAAACGAAAACAGCCACGTGAACACAAACTGTTGAGAAATAAATCTGAAGTGGATCTACTGGATTTGAATATTAAGTGACCGCATATACCAGCTGCTTCTGTCTTCAATTTTAATCTACATATAAAAAAGGAAACTCATTCATTTTGGCGGCTTTTTTAATGTGTGTACGTATTTATTTATTATTTTGCTCTAACAAGAATTAATCTATATTTAATTAAATCAATTACATTTTATTTTACATTTGATTTGTCCATTTCTGCATCTAAACGCCTAAAAACCTAAAACATGCTCTATTATACTATTGTTAGCAATTTCTTTATCGTCCAATTTATCTGGTGTACACACTTTTATTTTCATAATAAACTTGTTTCTTAGATTATACACAGTTACAGTGGTCTATAATAAATATTAACAGGTTTTATTCAAGCTGTTTAGAATGATTGCAGTAGGCTAATTTGTTTTTATGTAAATCCCAAAAAATAAATTAAATAAATAAAAAACATTGGAAAACAATAACTGTTGTACTTTTTTATACATTTTGTATAATTTCATAGTTTATGCATTATAGTTATAAAAACAAATAAATTTAGCCGCTCACATAGAAATCTTAGGCCTTATCCTTTTCTGACAGTTTTAGGTTTTTTTTAAAAATCCTAAAAAACCTTATTTGTGCTGCAGATAATAATTTCAAACTCATTTGATACTGACCTCTGACATCCTGTGACATGATATTTATTTGAATTTACATAATCTCATGGATGTAACCGTAAATCTGTTCAGCTCACAGATCAAGACTAAGCTGTAATGCAAGCAGAACTTTCACAAATGCTTGTAGGTCAATAAAATCATTACAAAACACTTACAAATCATTTAAGGATTTGATAACACTGTAAAATAATGTCTAATTTGTTAAGATTAGCAAATGCATTGATAACACTTTATAATAACTGCACTCATTAGTAAATAGTCAGTTCATGCTTTATAAAGCCTTGTCCCAATATTAATAGTCATTAGTAAGCAGTTTATAAATACAGCTATAAATAGCTTGTTCTTGGTTTTATAAGCACATTTATTAAAAAGGAGAGTAAAGGGTCAGTTATCTTCCTATGAAAAATAAAAAAAATTAAAATAAACAAACAACAACACAGATTGATACAGAACTCAGAAATGTTATTGTGGATTTATGATAAACTCAGCCTGTAAATGAATTCATTCTCCTCCAAGAAGACACAAGTAGTTCACACCAAACTGTTTTAACATGAAGCCATATACTGAAGATGTTAAATTTCGAATGGGTTTAGGATACCTTAAATGGTGTGGCCATAGCGATTTATTAAAGTAACATAAAAAAATACAATAGTTATTTTACTATATCTTTAAAATTTTTAATTACAACTCTTCATATTTTTTTATATAGGTAGAAGTCATCATTTGAAGGAAGCACAGTAAGTTTCATAGCTTTATCATTTTCAAGAGCCAGCATAAAATTAAAACTATCAAAACATATAAATCAAGCTTGCAATTCTTAGTACCAATAATGGCCACCAGATGGTGCTATAGGATTACTTTTAAATAATTATTGTAGAAACAAGTATGATTTAAATCATTTATAGAAATCTTTCAAAGAAAAATAATATGTATTTTATGTATTTTACTGATAAAATAACCCTCACATAATTAGAATAACAAGCTGAAGTATTGTGAACTGTATATTAAGAATAGTTCTTTATAGGCTTTATGGACAGATACGTTTTGAGTGACTCTTGAAGGATCAGCACCACATCCTCTTTTACCACTGTTTAAAGAATTTATCTTACAGAACAGGTGCGAATTAATTTTGAATAGCTTGAATGGTTTTGTCATGGTGATTTTTTGAAATAACAGTAAAAAAGTAACCAGTAAATGTCTTTTATTTTTTTTAAGTGCAGCTTCTAAACACTTAAAAAAATATACACATAGAAGACAAGTCATTCTGAGGAAATATGCATAGTTTCATGACTATACAACACTATATGGATGATAGAAAATTAAAACACTATCATACATCTGATGTCACTCTGTCCCTCTGTCACTGTGGGTAATGTGTGTGTGTATGTGTGTGTGTGTGTGTTAAGTGAATTAGGTGTGAAACTATCAGGGAGCATTTAGTCTCCAGTGCCAACATTTTACAGAACTGACACTTTCCTGGAGTCTCAGAATTACAATGTGTCAGGTTCTGAGAGATCTAAGATTCCAAAAAATGATTTAATTAGAATACCATGAAGTATTGTGAAATACTATATATTAAGACTTTATATATAGGCTTTATGAACAGATTAGAGTGACTCGTGAAGGACCAGCACCACCTCCTCTTGTCCGATGGTTTGAGGAATATATCTTCCAGAATCCGGGATTAAGATTTAGGAGCTCATTTTTATTCCACCTCCTTTCCTGAAAGTCTGTCTTGCAAAATTGACTAAAAATTAATCTTCACATTAATTCCTAATTATTTTGCAATTCTTTTTGTCAGTTCTTCTTAACCTGTTTTTTTCTTCTTCTTTTCTGACCTCATGACCCTGTCAGCATTTTTGTACAATGGTCAAGTCTTAATTTATCCATTTCTGTATTGCATTTGTGTTTGATATTTCTCATGGGTATTTCATAATTTCGACTTTGAGTTAAAACAGTTTGAGTTAAAACTCTTTTTTAGCGCATTTCATCTGTAAAAGAAAACATGCCTAATAATTCTGCACACATGAATATAAGGAGTTTTTCTCTTCCAGCTTTCCTGGACTATTGTATAGCACTCATAAATGATTAAATAAAAAATAATGGTAGTTATTAAGATTGATATGGTTTGGAATTGGTAAAATGTGCTTGGAAAAAAATCACAATAAAACAATGTTTTAATGTTTAAGTTTGGAATATTAACTGACATGAATGAATTCTATATAAATATTATTCATGTTAACATAATGTTTATAAATGAAATCTTATTGTAAAGTGTTACTAAAGTTATATATGAATGTGATTTTAAAGTCTAGATGATTCGGATTAACCCTTTAACTGCCATATCCCTTAAAACTTCACTGCCAGAGGGATATTGTGAATGCATGTGCCCGCTGGGCACAGTTTACCTGATGCCACCGGGGTGGCGATGGCATTGGTGGCTTGAGCCCGCCATCGCTGCTTGCAGCTATATTTATTATTATTTTTTTCCAACGTCTCTGGGGCTTTTGGGGCCCTTAACGTGCTTAAAAAGTCTTGAAAATTGGCACACAGATTGGAACCTGCGGCCATTAGGGCCGGGCAGAGACTGATACACGGGCGTGGCACAGGGGCTCTACAGCGCCCCCTGGAATATGGAGGGCCATATATCATACATTCTTGCTCGTAGACGAATGAAACTCGGTACACATATAAATCTCATCAATCCAAACAACTTTTGTATTGCATATCATAGGCTCCGCCCAACAGGAAGTTGGCTATTTAGGGTTTAGTATTCAAATTTTTCGTCAAAGTTGTGGGGGCTTTTGGGGTCCTTAACATACTCAAAAACTCTTGAAAATTTGCGCACACTTTGGAATCTGTGGCCTTTAGGAGCCTGCAGAGGCTGGGACCCGGGCGTGGCACAGGGGCTCTACGGCGCCCCCTGGAACACAGTCAGAAATGTTGATGTATAGCTCACACATACTTGCACATATTCATATGAAACTCAGTACACATATAGATCTCATCGTGCCGAACAACTTTCGTATTGCATGTCATAGGCTCCACCCAACAGGAAGTCAGCTATTTAGAGTTATGTAAAAAGCGCATGCTCTGGAATTTGAAATACTTGTCATAGGTTTTTTTCTCGATTGCCGCCAAACTTGGTCAACATGATCTCAAGACACTGGGGATGAAAAATTGCCAGGGGATTTTTGATATCTCGAACGGTTTGCTCGTGGCGAGGCGTTGAAATTATGGCGAGAAATGAGAAACAGGAAGTGTCTAATACCGTCCACATACATTTCCTGATTTTAATCAAACTTCATCAGATTATTCGTTGTATGATGTCGATCGCATATATGTGACTATTAGGAGTCAAAGTTATAGCGCCACCAACTGGCAGAAGGAAGTGTGTCATTTTCAAAATGATTTGAATTCAGCATCTTATTATTACTCGATTTGCTTCAAACTTCATCAGAATAATGTTAAAACACAGCCGATATAAATCTGCAAGGGGGATATTGATATCTAAAAAATTGTTGGCGTGGCAACATGTCAAACTGGAATACTTCTCAGGTGATTTTGAGGCAAATAACATACTTAGAATTTCACAAAACTCTGAACACACATCAGTATTTCTGATAGGAACTTAAATTGTGAATGGATTTTGGATAGCTTAAATGGTTTTGCCGTGGTGATTTTTTTAAATGACCTTACAAAGGGAATCATTATTGTATTTTTAAATTGCAGCTTCCAAACACGTCAAAGAATTTTTTCATACAGATGAAAAAGTCATTCTGAGGAAATATGCATAGTTTAACGACTTTACAACACTGTATGGATAACAGAAAATTAAAAAACTGTCAGACATCTCATCTCACTCTGTCCCTCTGTTTTAGTATATGTGCTTCAGACTTCCATTGTCTGAGAGAAATTGCCCCCCTACAGGTTCAATTCCCGAACTTTTACTTTCACTTTTAAATCGGTTAAAAATACAAATAAATACTTAGATTTAATTCACACTGACAAGCTAAACCAACATATCTGATTATTACCGGTTCAGGGCTCATGGATAAATTATTTCTGGCCAGAGATACGTGAGAAATAGGAGAGATGAATCACCGCTGTGACCACGAGCGTCTGGAGTAAAGAGCTCAGAAAAAACGAATTTATTCCTGTTTTAAAGCTTTTAAAAATAAATTATTACAGCGATATCACACAATCAACCAATTAGAACACACCAAGAGCTAAATTCAGATGTTTTTGAACTGTTTGTGTGAAAATGAAATATTTGTGGCTGCCTATCTGAAATCACGCCTCCGATCAGCGCGTACAGTGTCGAGCTCAAAACAAACGAATTTATTCTTGTTTAAGAGCTTTTTTAAATAAAATATTACCACAAATGCACACAATAAACCCATTGTAACACTACAAGAGCTAAATGCAGGTGTTTGTGACCTGTTTAAGTGTGCAAGACTATTTGAAAGCGCGACTGGCAGAATAACATATCTCTCGAGCTGCAGGTTTCTGTCTTTCGTCGTACGAACGAACACATAACGGACAAGATTATTTCAAAATACATAATAGCTTGGCGAATATAAACGAAAACAGCCACGTGAACATAAACTGGATCTACTGGATTTGAATATTAAAGTGACCACATTTACCATATAGTTATAGCGCCACCAACTGGCAGCAGGAAGTGTGTCATTTTCAAAATGCTTTGAATTCAGCATCTTATTTTTATTCGATTTGCTTCAAACTTCATCAGAATAATGTTAAAACACAGCCGATATGAATCTGCTGGGGGAAATTGGATATCTAAAAATATTGTTGCCGTGGCAACATGTCAAACTGGAATACTTCTCAGGTGATTTTGAGGCAAATAACATGCTTAGAATTTCATCAAACTCAGAACACATATCAGTAATAGTGACAGCTAGACACTGGCAAAAGTTCATAAGAGGGCGTGGAAGAGGCACTCTATAGCGCCACCTTTTGTCAAAAGTGGGGGGGTTAGTTTTAGCTACAGACACCACACTCAGTACAAAAATTGTTCTTATCAAGACGGACAACTTTCTAATTCACAGTCATCAGCTACGACCAACAAGAAGTCGGCTATTTTGATTTGAATGTGGATTGTTTTTTACATTTAGCTGTGAATTAATGCATACTGCTCAGAGGAGAGTAACACTATACACACCAAACTTTGTCTACATGTTGAAAAAACATTGAGGAACTTAAATTGTGAATGGGTTTTGGATAGCTCGGATGGTTTTGTCGTGGTGATTTTTTTAAATGACAGTAAAGATGGAATTATTAATTTTCCTGCATTTTTAAATTCCAAACACTTCAAAACCTTTTTTCATACAGAAAAAAAAGTTATTCTTAGTAAATATGCATAGTTTCATGACTTTACAACACTGTATGGATAACAGAAAATTAAAAAAACTGTCAGACATCTCCTCTCACTCTGTCCCTCTGTTTGAGTGAGTGTGCTTAGACTTCCATTGTCTGAGAGAAATAGCGCCCCTACAGGTGCAGTTACCGGACTTAAAAAGGGAGGAGACTCTCTTTTGGTTTCACTTTTAAATCGGTTAAAATACAAATAAATACTTGGATTTAATTCACACTGACAAGCTAAACCAACATATATGATTATTATCAGGTCAGGGCTCATTAATAATTGATGTGTGGTCAGTGATACGTGAGAAACAGAGAGATGAATCACCGCTCTGAGCAGGAGCGTGTGGAATGATGAGCTCAGAAAAAACGAGTTTATTCTTGTTTTATAGCTATTAAAAATAAAGTATTGCAGCGATATCACACAATTCACCAATTAGAACACACCAAGAGCTAAATTAAGATGTTTTTGAACTGTTTGTGTGAAAATGAAATATTCGCGGCTGCCTACCTGAAATCACTGCTCCGATCAGCGCGCACAGTGTCACAAGTTCAAAACTAACGAATTTATTCTTGTTTAAGAGCTTTTTTAAATAACTTATTGCCATAAATGCACACAATACATCCATTATAACACAACACGAGCTAAATATAGGTGTTTGTGACCCGTTTAAGTGTGCAAGACTATTTGAAAGCGCGAATGGCAGAATAACATATATCTCTCGAGCTGCAGGATTCTGCCTTTCGTCGTAAGAACGAACACATCACGGACAAGATTATTTCAAAATACATAATAGCTTGGCTAATATAAACGAAAACAGCCACGTGAACATAAACTGTTGAGAATTAAATCTGAAGTGGATCTACTGGATTTTAATATTAAGTGACGCATATACCAGCTGCTTCTGTCTTCAATTTTAATCTATATAAAAAATTAAACTCATTAATCTTGGCTGCTTTTTTAATGTGTGTTGGTATTTATTTATTATTTTGCTCTAACAAGACTTAATCTATATTTAATTAAATCAATTACATTTTATTTTACATTTGATTTGTCCATTTCTGCATCTAAACGCCTAAAAACCTAAAACATGCTCTATTATATTATTGTTAGCAATTTCTTTATCGTCCAATTTATCTGGTGTACACACTTATATTTTCATAATAAACTTGTTTGTTAGATTATACACAGTTATAGTGGTCTATAATAAATATTAACAGGTTTTATTCAAGCTGTTTAGAATGATTGCGTAGGCTAATTTTTTTAAATGTAAATAAAAAAATAAAAAAATAAATTAAAAACATTGGAAAAGAATAACTGTTGTACATTGTTATACATTTTGTATAATGTCATAGTTTATGCATTATAGTTATAAAAACAAATAAATTTAGCCACTCACATAGAAATCTTAGGCCTTATCCTTTTCTGACAGTTTTAGGGATTTTTTAAAATCCTAAAAAACCTTATTTGTGCTAAAAATAATAATTTCAAATTAATTTGATACTGACCTCTGACATCCTGTGACATGATATTTATTTGAATTTGCATAATCTCATGGATGTAACCGTAAATCTGTTCAGCTCACAGATCAAGACTAAGCTGTAATGCAAGCAGAACTTTCACAAATACTTGTAGGTCAATAAAATCATTACAAAACACTTACAAATCATTAAAAGGATTTATTAACACTGTAAAATAATGTCTAATTTGTTAACATTAGCAAATGCATTGATAACACTTTATAATAACTGCACTCATTAGTAAATAGTCAGTTCATGCTTCATAAAGCCTTGTCCCAATATTAATAGTCAGTAGTAAGCAGTTTATAAATACAGCTATAAATAGCTTGTTCTTGGTTTATAAGCACATTTATTAAAAAGGAGAGTAAAGGGTCAGTAATCTTCCTATGAAAAATAAAAATAAACAAACAACAACACAGATTGATACAGAACTCAGAAATGTTATTGTGGATTTATGATAAAATCAGCCTGTAAATGAATTCATTCTCCTCTAAGAAGACATAAGTAGTTCACACCAAACTGTTTTAACATGAAGCCATATACTGAAGATGTTAAATTTCGAAAGGGTTTAGGATACCTTAAATGGTGTGGGCATAGCGATTTATTAAAGTAACATAAAAAATACAATAGTTATTTTACTATATCTTTAACATTTTTAATTCCAACTCTTCATAATTTTTTATATACGTAGAAGTCATCATTTGGAGGAAGCACAGTAAGTTTCATAGCTTTATCATTTTCAAGAGCCAGCATAAAATTAAAACTATCATAACATATAAATCAAGCTTGCAATTCTTAGTACCAATAATGGCCACCAGATGGCGCTATAGGATTACTTTTAAATAATTATTGTAGAAACAAGTATGATTTAAATCATTTATAGAAATCTTTCAAAGAAAAATAATATGAATTTTATGTATTTTACTGATAAAATGACCCTCACTTAATTAGAATATCAAGCTGAAGTATTGTGAACTGTATATTAAGAATAATTCTTTATAGGCTTTATGGACAGATATGTTTTGAGTGACTCTTGAAGGATCAGCACCACATCCTCTTTTACCACTGTTTAAAGAATGTATCTTACAGTACAGGTGCGGATGAATTTTGAATGGCTTGAATGGTTTTGTCGTGGTGATTTTTTGAAATAACAGTAAAAAAGTAACCGGTAAATGTCTTTTATTGTTTTAAAGTGCAGCTTCTAAACACTTAAAAAAATTGTACACATAGAAGACAAGTCATTCTGAGGAAATATGCATAGTTTCATGACTATACAACACTATATGGATGATAGAAAATTAAAAAAAACTATCATACATCTGATGTCACTCTGTCCCTCTGTCACCGTGGGTGATGTGTGTGTGTGTGTGTGTGTGTGTTAATTGAATTAGGTGTGAAACTATCAGGGAGCATTTAGTCTCCAGCGCCAACATTTTACAGAACTGCCACTTTCCTGGAGTCTCAGAATTACAATGTGTCAGGTTCTGAGAGATCTAAGATTCCAAAAAATTATTTAATTAGAATACCATGAAGTATTGTGAAATACTATATATTAAGACTTATATATATATAAGACTATATATAGGCTTTCTGAACCGATTACAGTGACTCGTGAAGGACCAGCACCACCTCCTCTTGTCCGATGGTTTGAGGAATATATCTTCCAGAATCCGGGATTAAGATTTAGGAGCTCATTTTTATTCCACCTCCTTTCCTGAAAAGTCTGTCTTGCAGAATTGACTAAAAATTAATCTTCACATTAATTCCTAATTATTTTGCAATTCTTTTTGTCAGTTCTTCTTGACCTGTTTTTTTTTTTCTTCTTCTTTTCTGACCTCATGACCCAGTCAGCATTTTTGTACAATGGTCAAGTCTTAACTTATCCATTTCTGTATTGCATTTGTGTTTGATATTTCTCATGGGTATTTCATAATTTTCGACTTTGAGTTAAAATAGTTTGAGTTAAAACTCTTTTTTAGTGCATTTCATCTGTAAAAGAAAACATGCCTAATAATTCTGCACATGAATATAAGGAGTTTTTCTCTTCCAGCTTTCCTGGACTATTGTATAACACTCATAAATTATTAAATAAAAAATAATGGTAGTTATTAAGATTGATATGGTTTGGAATTGGTAAAATGTGCTTGGAAAAAAATCACAAAACAATGTTTTAATGTTTAAGTTTGGAATATTAACTGACATGAATGAATGCTATATAAATATTGTTCATGTTAACATAATGTTTATAAATGAAATCTTATTGTAAAGTGTTACTAAATATATATATATATATATATATATATATATATATATATATATATATATATATATATATATATATATATATATATATATATATTGTTCTGTGAATGTGATTTTAAAGTCTAGATGATTCGGATTAACCCTTTAACTGCCATATCCTTTAAAACCTCACTGCCAGAGGGATATTGTGAATGCATGTGCCCGCTGGGCACAGTTTACCTGATGCCACCGGGGTGGCGATGGCATTGGTGGCTTGAGCCTGCCATCGCTGCTTGCAGCTATATTTATTATTATTAGGGCTCAAGCCCAAAGGGCGAGAGGCCTATTGTTTTCCTTAGGATTATTTTTTATTATTATTATTATTATTATTTTTTTTTTTTTTTTTCTAACGTTACGGGGGCTTTTGGGGCCCTTAACATGCTTAAAAAGTCTTGAAAATTGGCACACACATTGGAACCTGCGGCCATTAGGGCCGGGCAGAGACTGATACACGGGCGTGGCACAGGGGCTCTACAGCACCCCCTGGAATATGGAGGGCCATATATCATACATACTTGTACGTAGACATACGAAACTCGGTACACATATAGAACTCATCAATACAAACAACTTTCGTATTGCATATCATAGGCTCCGTCCAACAGGAAGTTGGCTATTTAGGGTTTATTATTCATATTTGTCGTCAAAGTTGTGGGGGCTTTTGGAGTCCTTAACATACTCAAAAACTCTTGGAAATTTGCACACACCTTTGGATCTGTGGCCTTTAGGAGCCTGCAGAGGTTGGGACCCGGGCGTGGCACAGGGGCTCTACGGCGCCCCCTGGAACACAGTCATTAATATTGATGTATAGCTCACACATACTTACACGTATTAATATGAAACTCAGTACACATATAGATCTCATCGTGCCGAACAACTTGCGTATTGCATGTCATAGGCTCCGCCCAACAGGAAGTCAGCTATTTAGAGTTATGTAAAAAGCGCATGCTCTGGAATTTGATATACTTGTCATAGGTTTTTTACTCGATTGCCACCAAACTCGGTCAACATGATCTCAAGACATTGGGGATGAAAAATTGCCAGGGGATTTTTGATATCTCGAACGGTTTGCTCGTAGCGAGGCGTTTAATTTATGGCGAGAATTGAGAAACAGGAAGTGTCTAATACCATCCACATACATTTCCTAATTTTAATCAAACTTCATCAGATTATTCATTGTATGATGTCGATCGCATATATGTGACTATTAGGAGTCAAAGTTATAGCGCCACCAACTGGCAGCAGGAAGTGTGTCATTTTCAAAATGCTTTGAATTCAGCATCTTATTTTTACTCGATTTGCTTCAAACTTCATCAGAATAATGTTAAAACACAGCTGATATAAATCTGCTGGGGGGATATTGATATCTAAAATATTGTTGCCGTGGCAACATGTCAAACTGGAATACTTCTCAGGTGATTTTGAGGCATATAACATGCTTAGAATTTCATCAAACTCAGAACACATATCAGTATTAGTGACAGCTAGACACTGGCAAAAGTTCATAAGAGGGCGTGGAAGAGGCACTCTATAGCGCCACCTTTTGTCAAAAGTGAGGGGGTTAGTTTTAGCTACAGACACCAAACTCAGTACAAAAATTGTTCTTATCAAGACGGACAACTTTCTAATTCACAGTCATCAGCTACGACCAACAGGAAGTCGGCTATTTTGATTTGAATGTGGATTGTTTTTTACATTTAGCTGTGAATTAATGCATACTGCTCAGAGGAGAGTAACACTGTACACACCAAACTTGGTGTACATGTTGAAAAAACATTGAGGAACTTAAATTGTGAATGGGTTTTGGATAGCTTGGATGGTTTTGTCGTGGTGATTTTTTTAAATGACAATAAAGATGGAACTATTAATTTTCCTGCATTTTTAAATTCCAAACACTTCAAAACCTTTTTTCATACAGAAAAAAAGTTATTCTGAGTAAATATGCATAGTTTCATGACTTTACAACACTGTATGGATAACAGAAAATTAAAAAACTGTCAGACATCTCATCTCACTCTGTCCCTCTGTTTGAGTATTATGTGCTGAGACTTACATTGTCTGAGAGAAAATGCGCCCCTACAGGTTCAATTCCTGAAAGGGAAATTCGACTGAAAGGGAGGAGACTCTCTTTTAGTTTCATTTTTAAATCGGTTAAAATACAAATAAATACTTAGATTTAATTCACACTGACAAGCTAAACCAACATATATGATTATTACCGGTTCAGGGCTCATGGATAAATTATTTCTGGCCAGAGATACGTGAGAAATAGGAGAGATGAATCACCGCTGTGACCACGAGCGTCTGGAGTAAAGAGCTCAGAAAAAACGAATTTATTCCTGTTTTAAAGCTTTTAAAAATAAAGTATTGCAGCGATATCA
The DNA here is from genome assembly GCF_023724105.1 of Carassius gibelio. Classification (NCBI taxonomy): domain Eukaryota; kingdom Metazoa; phylum Chordata; class Actinopteri; order Cypriniformes; family Cyprinidae; genus Carassius; species Carassius gibelio. The sequence goes on along the minus strand of NC_068375.1, from coordinate 1,463,386 downwards.
CACAATTCACCAATTAGAGCACACCAAGAGCTAAATTAAGATGTTTTTGAACTGTTTGTGTGAAAATGATATATTCGCGGCTGCCTATATCTGAAATCACTGCCTCTGATCAGCGCGCACAGTGTCACAAGTTCAAAACTAACGAATTTATTCTTGTTTAAGAGCTTTTTAAAATAAATTATTGCCATAAATGCACACAATACATCCATTATAACACAACACGAGCTAAATGCAGGTCTTTTGTGACCCGTTTAAGTGTGCAAGACTATTTGAAAGCGCGACTGGCAGAATAACATATATCTCTCGAGCTGCAGGATTCTGCCTTTCGTCGTAAGAACGAACACTTCAAGGACAAGATTATTTCAAAATACATAATAGCTTGGCGAATATAAACGAAAACAGCCACGTGAACATAAACTGTTGAGAAATAAATCTAAAGTGGATCTACTGGAATTTAATATTAAGTGACCGCATATACCAGCTGCTTCTGTCTTCAATTTTAATCTATATAAAAAATTAAACTCATTCATCTTGGCTGCTTGTTTAATGTGTGTACGTATCTATTTATTATTTTTGCTCTAACAAGACTTAATCTATATTTAATTAAATCAATTACATTTTATTTTACATTTTATTTTTCCATTTCTGCATCTAAACGCCTAAAAACTATTGTATACTATTGTTAGCAATTTCTTTATCGTCCAATTTATCCGGTGTACACGCTTTTATTTTCATAATAAACTTGTTTGTTAGATTATACACAGTTATAGTGGTCTATAATAAATATTGACAGGTTTTATTCAAGCTGTTTAGAATGATTGCCTTAGGCTAATTTTTTAAAATGTAAATCCAAAAAAAAAAAAATAAATAAATAAAAAACATTGGAAAACAATAACTTGTACTTTTTTATACATTTTGTATAGTTTCATAGTTTATGCATTATAGTTATAAAAACAAACAAATTTAGCCACTCACATAGAAATCTTAGGCCTTATCCTTTTCTGACAGTTTTAGGGATTTTTAAAAATCCTAAAAAACCTTATTTGTGCTGCAAATAATAATTTCAAACTAATTTGATACTGACCTCTGACATCCTGTGACATGATATTTATTTGAATTTACATAATCTCATGGATGTAACAGTAAATCTGTTCAGCTCACAGATCAAGACTAAGCTGTAATGCAAGCAGAACTTTCACAAATGCTTGTAGGTCAATAAAATCATTACAAAACACTTAAAAATCATTTAAGGGATTTGATAACACTGTAAAATAATGTCTAATTTGTTAACATTAGTAAATGCATTGATAACACTTTATAATAACTGCTCTCATTAGTAAATAGTCAGTTCATGCTTTATAAAGCCTTGTCCCAATATTAATAGTCAGTAGTAAGCAGTTTATAAATACAGCTATAAATAGCTTGTTCTTGGTTTATGAGCACATTTATTAAAAAGGAGAATAAAGGGTCAGTTATCTTCCTATGAAAAAAAAAATAAAAAAAAATAAACAAACAACACAGATTGATACAGAACTCAGAAATGTTATTGTGGATTTATGATAAACTCAGCCTGTAAATGAATTCATACTCCTCCAAGAAGACACAAGTAGTTCACACCAAACTTTTTCAACATGATGCCAATATACTGAAGATGTTAAATTTCGAATGGGTTTAGGATACCTTAAATGGTGTGGCCATAGCGATTTATTAAAGTAACATAAAAAAAAATACAATAGTTATTTTACTATATCTTTAAAATTTTTAATTCCAACTCTTCATAATTTTTTATATACGTAGAAGTCATCATTTGAAGGAAGCACAGTAAGTTTCATAGCTTTATCATTTTCAAGAGCCAGCATAAAATTAAAACTATCATAACATATAAATCAAGCTTGCAATTCTTAGTACCAATAATGGCCACCAGATGGAGCTATAGGATTACTTTTAAATAATTATTGTAGAAACAAGTATGATTTAAATCATTTATAGAAATCTTTCAAAGAAAAATAATATGAATTTTATGTATTTTACTGATAAAATGACCCTCACTTAATTAGAATAACAAGCTGAAGTATTGTGAACTGTATATTAAGAATAATTCTTTATAGGCTTTATGGACAAATACGTTTTGAGTGACTCTTGAAGGATCAGCACCACATCCTCTTTTACCACTGTTTAAAGAATGTATCTAACAGTACAGGTGCGGATGAATTTTGAATGGCTTGAATGGTCTTGTCGTGGTGATTTTTTGAAATAACAATAAAAAAGTAACCGGTAAATGTCTTTACTTTTTTTAAGTGCAGCTTCTAAACACTTCAAAAAAATGTACACATAGAAGACAAGTCATTCTGAGGAAATATGCATGGTTTCATGACTATACAACACTATATGGATGATAGAAAATTAAAAAACTATCATACATCTGATGTCACTCTGTCCCTCTGTCACTGTGGGTAATGTGTCTGTGTGTGTGTGTGTGTGTGTGTGTGTGTGTGTGTGTGTGTGTGTGTGTGTGTGTGTTAAGTGAATTAGGTGTGAAACTATCAGGGAGCATTTAGTCTCCAGCGCCAACATTTTACAGAACTGCCACTTTCCTGGAGTCTCAGAATTACAATGTGTCAGGTTCTGAGAGATCTAAGATTCCAAAAAATGATTTAATTAGAATACCATGAAGTATTGTGAAATACTATATATTAAGACTTTATATATAGGCTTTTTGAACAGATTAGAGTGACTTGTGAAGGACCAGCACCACCTCCTCTTGTCCGATGGTTTGAGGAATATATCTTCCAGAATCCGGGATTAAGATTTAGGAGCTCATTTTTATTCCACCTCCTTTCCTGAAAGTCTGTCTTGCAGAATTGACTAAAAATTAATCTTCACATTAATTCCTAATTATTTTGCAATTATTTTTGTCAGTTCTTCTTGACCTGTTTTTTTTTCTTCTTCTTCTTTTCTGACCTCATGACCCAGTCAGCATTTTTCTACAATGGTCAAGTCTTAACTTATCCATTTCTGTATTGCATTTGTGTTTGATATTTCTCATGGGTATTTCATAATTTTCGACTTTGAATTAAAACAGTTTGAGTTAAAACTCTTTTTTATTGCATTTCATCTGTAAAAGAAAACATGCCCAATAATTCTGCACACATGAATATAAGGAGTTTTTCTCTTCCAGCTTTCCTGGAGTATTGTATAGCACTCATAAATGATTAAATAAAAAATAATGGTAGTTATTAAGATTGATATGGTTTGGAATTGGTAAAATGTGCTTGGAAAAAAATCACAAAAAAACAATGTTTTAATGTTTAAGTTTGGAATATTAACTGACATGAATGAATGCTATATAAATATTGTTCATGTTAACATAATGTTTAGAAATGAAATATTATTGTAAAGTGTCACTAAAGTTATATATATTGTTCTGTGAATGTGATTTTAAAGTCTTGATGATTCTGATTAACCCTTTAACTGCCTTATCCTTTAAAACCTCACTGCCAGAGGGATATTGTGAATGCATGTGCCCGCTGGGCACAGTTTACCTGATGCCACCGGGGTGGCGATGGCATTGGTGGCTTGAGCCCGCCATCGCTGCTTGCAGCTATATTTAGGGCTCAAGCCCAAAGGGCGAGAGGCCTATTGTTTTCCTTAGGATTATTTATTATTATTATTATTATTATTATTATTATTATTATTATTATTATTATTTTTTTTTTTCAACGTCTCGGAGGCTTTTGGGGCCCTTAACATGCTTAAAAAGTCTTGAAAATTGGCACACAGATTGGAACCTGCGGCCATTAGGGCCGGGCAGAGACTGATACACGGGCGTGGCACAGGGGCTCTACAGCGCCCCCTGGAATATGGAGGGCCATATATCATACATTCTTGCTCGTAGACGAATGAAACTCGGTACACATATAAATCTCATCAATCCAAACAACTTTTGTATTGCATATCATAGGCTCCGCCCAACAGGAAGTTGGCTATTTAGGGTTTAGTATTCAAATTTTTCGTCAAAGTTGTGGGGGCTTTTGGGGTCCTTAACATACTCAAAAACTCTTGAAAATTTGCGCACACTTTGGAATCTGTGGCCTTTAGGAGCCTGCAGAGGCTGGGACCCGGGCGTGGCACAGGGGCTCTACGGCGCCCCCTGGAACACAGTCAGAAATGTTGATGTATAGCTCACACATACTTGCACATATTCATATGAAACTCAGTACACATATAGATCTCATCGTGCCGAACAACTTTCGTATTGCATGTCATAGGCTCCACCCAACAGGAAGTCAGCTATTTAGAGTTATGTAAAAAGCGCATGCTCTGGAATTTGAAATACTTGTCATAGGTTTTTTTCTCGATTGCCGCCAAACTTGGTCAACATGATCTCAAGACACTGGGGATGAAAAATTGCCAGGGGATTTTTGATATCTCGAACGGTTTGCTCGTGGCGAGGCGTTGAAATTATGGCGAGAAATGAGAAACAGGAAGTGTCTAATACCGTCCACATACATTTCCTGATTTTAATCAAACTTCATCAGATTATTCGTTGTATGATGTCGATCGCATATATGTGACTATTAGGAGTCAAAGTTATAGCGCCACCAACTGGCAGAAGGAAGTGTGTCATTTTCAAAATGATTTGAATTCAGCATCTTATTATTACTCGATTTGCTTCAAACTTCATCAGAATAATGTTAAAACACAGCCGATATAAATCTGCAAGGGGGATATTGATATCTAAAAAATTGTTGGCGTGGCAACATGTCAAACTGGAATACTTCTCAGGTGATTTTGAGGCAAATAACATACTTAGAATTTCACAAAACTCTGAACACACATCAGTATTTCTGATAGGAACTTAAATTGTGAATGGATTTTGGATAGCTTGAATGGTTTTGCCTTGGTGATTTTTTTAAATGACCTTACAAAGGGAATCATTATTGTATTTTTAAATTGCAGCTTCCAAACACGTCAAAGAATTTTTTCATACAGAAGAAAAAGTCATTCTGAGGAAATATGCATAGTTTAACGACTTTACAACACTGTATGGATAACAGAAAATTAAAAAACTGTCCGACATCTCACTCTGTCCCTCTGTTTGAGTATATGTGCTTCAGACTTCCATTGTCTGAGAGAAATTGCGCCCCTACAGGTTCAATTCCCGAACTTTTACTTTCACTTTTAAATCGGTTAAAAATACAAATAAATACTTAGATTTAATTCACACTGACAAGCTAAACCAACATATCTGATTATTACCGGTTCAGGGCTCATGGATAAATTATTTCTGGCAGAGATACGTGAGAAATAGGAGAGATGAATCACCGCTGTGACCACGAGCGTCTGGAGTAAAGAGCTCAGAAAAAACGAATTTATTCCTGTTTTAAAGCTTTTAAAAATAAATTATTACAGCGATATCACACAATCAACCAATTAGAACACACCAAGAGCTAAATTCAGATGTTTTTGAACTGTTTGTGTGAAAATGAAATATTTGTGGCTGCCTATCTGAAATCACGCCTATATATATAGGCTTAATGAACAGATTAGAGTGACTCGTGAAGGACCAGCACCACCTCCTCTTGTTTGATGGTTTGAGGAATATATCTTCCAGAATCCGGGATTAAGATTTAGGAGTTCATTTTTATTCCACCTCCTTTCCTGAAAGTCTGTCTTGCAGAATTGACTAAAAATTAATCTTCACATTAATTCCTAATTCTTTTGCAATTCTTTTGTCAGTTCTTCTTGACCTGTTTTTCTCTTCCAGCTTTCCTGGACTATTGTATAGCACTCATAAATGATTAAATAAAAAATAATGGTAGTTATTAAGATTGATATGGTTTGGAATTGGTAAAATGTGCTTGGAAAAAAATCACAATAAAACAATGTTTTAATGTTTAAGTTTGGAATATTAACTGACATGAATGAATGCTATATAAATATTGTTCATGTTAACATAATGTTTATAAATGAAATCTTATTGTAAAGTGTTACTAAAGTTATATATATATATATATATATATATTGTTCTGTGAATGTGATTTTAAAGTCTAGATGATTCGGATTAACCCTTTAACTGCCATATCAAGTTTAAGTTCAAGTTCAAGTTCAATTTATTTGTATAGCGCTTTTACAACAGCCTCCTGGCTGACCAAAGTGCTTTAACATAAGAGCAAGAATATTACACATACATAAAAATAGACCAGACAAAAAATTTAAAACCACCCATTTCAAAATGTAGCATAACACAGTAGTCAGTACACTAAGGAAAATAAAAAAGTTTTTAGGAAAGATTTAAAAATAGACAAGGAAGGGGCCAGTCTGATCTCTAAAGGCAGGGTATTCCAGAGTCGTGGCCCAGCCACTGCAAATGCACGCTCCCCTCTACGCTCCCCTCTATCCTTTAAAACCTCACTGCCAGAGGGATATTGTGAATGCATGTGCCCGCTGGGCACAGTTTACCTGATGCCACCAGGGTGGTGATGGCATTGGTGGCTTGAGCCCGCCATCGCTGCTTGCAGCTATATTTATTATTATTAGGGCTCAAGCCTGGAGGGCGAGAGCCCTATTGTTTTCCTTAGGATTATTAGGGCTCAAGCCTGGAGGGCGAGAGCCCTATTGTTTTCCTTAGGATTATTTGTTATTAGGGCTCAAGCCCAAAGGGCGAGAGGCCTATTGTTTTCCTTAGGATTATTTTTTATTATTATTATTATTATTATTATTATTATTATTATTTTTTTCCAACGTCTCGGGGGCTTTTGGGGCCCTTAACATGCTTAAAAAGTCTTGAAAATTGGCACACAGATTGGAACCTGCGGCCATTAGGGCCGGGCAGAGACTGATACACGGGCGTGGCACAGGGGCTCTACAGCGCCCCCTGGAATATGGAGGGCCATATATCATACATTCTTGCTCGTAGACGTATGAAACTCGGTACACATATAAATCTCATCAATCCAAACAACTTTTGTATTGCATATCATGGGCTCCGCCCAACAGGAAGTTGGCTATTTAGGGTTTAGTATTCAAATTTTTCGTCAAAGTTGTGGGGGCTTTTGGGGTCCTTAACATACTCAAAAACTCTTGAAAATTTGCGCACACTTTGGAATCTGTGGCCTTTAGGAGCCTGCAGAGGCTGGGACCCGGGCGTGGCACAGGGGCTCTACGGCGCCCCCTGGAACACAGTCAGAAATGTTGATGTATAGCTCACACATACTTGCACATATTCATATGAAACTCAGTACACATATAGATCTCATCGTGCCGAACAACTTTCGTATTGCATGTCATAGGCTCCACCCAACAGGAAGTCAGCTATTTAGAGTTATGTAAAAAGCGCATGCTCTGGAATTTGAAATACTTGTCATAGGTTTTTTTCTCGATTGCCGCCAAACTCGGTCAACATGATCTCAAGACACTGGGGATGAAAAATTGCCAGGGGATTTTTGATATCTCAAACGGTTTGCTCGTGGCGAGGCGTTGAAATTATGGCGAGAAATTAGAAACAGGAAGTGTCTAATACCATCCACATACATTTCCTGATTTTAATCAAACTTCATCAGATTATTCGTTGTATGATGTCGATCGCATATATGTGACTATTAGGAGTCAAAGTTATAGCGCCACCAACTGGCAGAAGGAAGTGTGTCATTTTCAAAATGATTTGAATTCAGCATCTTATTATTACTCGATTTGCTTCAAACTTCATCAGAATAATGTTAAAACACAGCTGATATAAATCTGCAAGGGAGATATTGATATCTAAAAAATTGTTGCCGTGGCAACATGTCAAACTGGAATACTTCTCAGGTGATTTTGAGGCAAATAACATACTTAGAATTTCACAAAACTCTGAACACACATCAGTATTTCTGATAGGAACTTAAATTGTGAATGGATTTTGGATAGCTTGAATGGTTTTGCCGTGGTGATTTTTTGAAATGACCTTACAAAGGGAATCATTATTGTATTTTTAAATTGCAGCTTCCAAACACGTCAAAGAATTTTTTCATACAGATGAAAAAGTCATTCTGAGGAAATATGCATAGTTTCACGACTTTACAACACTGTATGGATAACAGAAAATTAAAAAAACTGTCAGACATCTCATCTCACTCTGTCCCTCTGTTTGAGTATATGTGCTTCAGACTTCCATTGTCTGAGAGAAATAGCGCCCCTACAGGTTCAATTCCCGGACTTTTACTTTCACTTTTAAATCGGTTAAAAATACAAACAAATACTTAGATTTAATTCACACTGACAAGCTAAACCAACATATCTGATTATTACCGGTTCAGGGCTCATGGATAAATTATTTCTGGCCAGAGATACGTGAGAAATAGGAGAGATGAATCACCGCTGTGATCACGAGCGTCTGGAGTAAAGAGCTCAGAGAAAACGAATTTATTCCTGTTTTAAAGCTTTTAAAAATAAATTATTACAGCGATATCACACAATCAACCAATTAGAACACACCAAGAGCTAAATTAAGATGTTTTTGAACTGTTTGTGTGAAAATGAAATATTTGCAGCTGCCTTCTGAAATCACCGCCTCCGATCAGCGCGTACAGTGTCCAGCTCAAAACAAACGAATTTATTCTTGTTTAAGAGCTTTTTTAAATAAAATATTACCACAAATGCACACAATAAACCCATTGTAACACAACAAGAGCTAAATGCAGGTGTTTGTGACCTGTTTAAGTGTGCAAGACTATTTGAAAGCGCGACTGGCAGAATAACATATCTCTCGAGCTGCAGGATTCTGGCTTTCGTCGTACGAACGAACACATCACGGACAAGATTATTTCAAAACACATAATAGCTTGGCGACTATAAACGAAAACAGCCACGTGAACATAAACTGGATCTACTGGATTTGAATTTTAAAGTGACCACATTTACCACTTGCTTCTGTCTTCAATTTTAATCTATATAAAAAAGGAAACTCATTAGACTTGGCTGCTTTTTTAATGTGTGCGTATTTATTTATTTATCTTTTTATACATTTTGTATAATTTCATAGTTTGTGTATTACAATTATAAAAACAAAAATAAAATTAGCCACTCACATAGAAATAGCTTAGGCCTTAACCTTTTTCTGACAGTTTTAGGGATTTTTAAAAATCCTAAAAAAACCTTATTTGTGCTGCAAATAATAATTTCAAACTCATTTGATACTGACCTATGACATCCTGTGACATTATATTTATTTGAATTTACATAATCTCATAGATGTAACAGTAAATCTGTTCAGCTCACAGATCAAGACTAAGCTGTAATACAAGCAGAACTTTCACAAATGCTTATGAGTCATTTAAGGATTTGATAACACTGTAAAATAATGTCTAATTTGTTAACATTAGCAAATTCATTGATAACACTTTATAATAACTGCACTCATTAGTAAATAGTCAGTTCATGCTTTATAAAGCCTTGTCCCAATATTAATAGTCAGTAGTAAGCAGTTTATAAATACAGCTATAAATAGCTTGTCCTTGGTTTATAAGCACATTTATTAAAAATGAGAGTAAGTTATCTTCCTATGAAAAATAAAAGATAAAAATAAACAAACAACAACACAGATTGATACAGAACTCAGAAATTTTATTGTGGATTTATGATAAAGCCTGCAAATGAATTCATACTCCTACTCATACTACTCCATACTCCTTTTTCAACATGATGCCAATATACTGAGATGTTAAATTGTGAATGGGTTTAGGATAGCTTAAATGGTGTTGCCATAGAGATTTATTAAAGTAACATAAAAAATACAATAGTTATTTTACTATATCTTTACAATTTTTCATTCTAAATCTTCATAATTTTTTATATAAGTAGAAGTCCTCATTTGAAGGAAGCACAGTAAGTTTCATAGCTTTATCACTTTCAAGAGCCAGCATAAAATTTAAACTATCATAACTTATAAATCAAGCTTGCAATTCTTAGTACCTATAATGGCCACCAGAGGGAGCTATAGGATTACTTTTAAATAATTATTGTAGAAACGAGTATGATTTAAATCATTTATAGAAATCTTTCAAAAAAAAATGAATTGTATATATTTTACTGATAAAATGACCCTCACTTAATTAGAATAACAAGCTGAAGTATTTTGAACTGTATATTAAGAATAATTCTTTATAGGCTTTATGGACAGATACGTTTTGAGTGACTCTTGAAGGATCAGCACCACATCCTCTTTTACCACTGTTTAAAGAATTAATCTTACAGAATAGGTGTGAATGAATTTTGGATAGCTTGAATGGTTTTGCCGTGATGTTTTTTGAAATAATAGTAAAAAAGGAACCAGTTAATGTCTTTTTATTTTTTTAAAGTGCAGCTTCTAAACACTTTAAAAAAAAAAAAATGTACACATAGAAGACCAGTCATTCTGAGGCATATTTCCTCAGAATGACTGGTCTCATGACCATAGTTTCATGACTATACAACACTATATGGATGATAGAAAATTAAAAAAAAACTATCATACATCTGATGTCACTCAGTCCCACTGTCACTGTGGGTAATGTGTGTGTGTGTTAAGTGAATTAGGTGTGAAACTATCAGGGTGCATTTAGTCTCCAGCGCCAACATTTTACAGAACTGCCACTTTCCTGGAGTCTCCAGAATTACTCGGTGTCGGACTCTGAGAGACTTAAGATTCCAAAAAATGATTTAATTAGAATACCATGAAGTATTGTGAAATACTATATATTAAGGCTTTATATATAGGCTTTATGCACAGATTAGAGTGACTCGTGAAGGACCAGCACCACCTCCTCTTGTTCGATGGTTTGAGGAATATATCTTCCAGAATCCAGGATTAAGATTTAGGAGCTCATTTTTATTCCACCTCCTTTCCTGAAAAGTCTGTCTTGCAGAATTGACTAAAAATTAATCTTCACATTAATTACTAATTATTTTGCAATTCTTTTTGTCAGTTCTTCTTGACCTGCTTTTTTCTTCTTCTTTTCTGACCTCATGACCCAGTCAGTATTTTTTGTACAATGGTCAAGTCTTAACTTATCCATTTCTGTATTGCATTTGTGTTTGATATTTCTCATGGGTATTTCATAATTTTCGACCTTACAGTTTGAGTTAAAAGTCTATTTTAGCGCATTTCATCTGTAAAAGAAAACATGCCTAATAATTCTGCACACATGAATATAAGGAGTTTTTCTCTTCCAGCTTTCCTGGACTATTGTATAGCACTCATAAATGATTAAATAAAAAATAATGGTAGTTATTAAGATTTATATGGTTTGGAATTGGTAAAATGTACTTGGAAAAAAATCACAATAAAACAATGTTTTCATGTTTAAGTTTGGAATATTAACTGACATGAATGAATGCTATATAAATATTGTTCATGTTAACATAATGTTTATAAATGAAATCTTATTGTACAGTGTTACTAATATATATATTGTTCTGTGAATGTGATTTTAAAGTCTAGATGATTCGGATTAACCCTTTAACTGCCGTATCCTTTAAAACCTCACTGCCAGAGGGATAATGTGAATGCATGTGCCCACTGGGCACAGTTTACCTGATGCCACCGGGGTGGCGATGGCATTGGTGGCTTGAGCCCGCCATCGCTGCTTGCAGCTATATTTATTATTATTTTTCTTCAAGGTTTCGGGGGCTTTTGGGGCCCTTAACATGCTTAAAAAGTCTTGAAAATTGGCACACACATTGGAACCTGCGGCCATTAGGGCCGGGCAGAGACTGATACACGGGCGTGGCACAGGGGCTCTACAGCGCCCCCTGGAATACTGAGGGCCATATATCATACATACTTGCACGTAGACACACGAAACTCGGTACACATGTAGATCTCATCAAACCAAACAACTTTTGTACTGCATGTCATAGGCTCCGCCCAACAGGAAGTTGGATATTTAGGGTTTAGTATTCATATTTTTCGTCAAAGTTGTGGGGGCTTTTGGGGTCCTTAACATACTCAAAAACTCTTGAAAATTTGCGCACACTTTGGAATCTGTGGCCTTTAGGAGCCTGCAGAGGCTGGGACCCGGGCGTGGCACAGGGGCTCTATGGCGCCCCCTGGAACACAGTCATAAATGTTGATGTATAGCTCACAGATACTTGCTCGTATTAATATGAAACTCAGTACACATATAGATCTCATCGTGCTGAACAACTTTCGTATTGCATGTCATTCGGCTCCGCCCAACAGGAAGTCAGCTATTTAGAGTTATGTAAAAAGCGTATGCTCTGGAATTTGAAATACTTGTCATAGGTTTTTTTGCCGATTGCCACCAAATTCGGTCAACATGATCTCAAGACATTGGGGATGAAAAATTGCCAGGGGATTTTTGATATCTCGAACGGTTTGCTCGTGGCGAGGTGTTGAAATTATGGCGAGAAATGAGAAACAGGAAGTGTCTAATACCATCCACATACATTTCCTGATTTTAATCAAACTGCATCAGATTATTCGTTGTATGATGTCGATCGCATATATGTGACTATTAGGAGTCAAAGTTATAGCGCCACCAACTGGCAGCAGGAAGTGTGTCATTTTCAAAATGATTTGAATTCAGCATCTTATTTTTACTCGATTTGCTTCAAACTTCATCAGAATAATGTTAAAACACAGCCGATATAAATCTGCTGGGGGGATATTGATATCTAAAAATATTGTTGCCGTGGCAACATGTTAAACTGGAATACTTCTCAGGTGATTTTGAGGCATATAACATGCTTAGAATTTCATCAAACTCAGAACACATATCAGTATTTATGATAACTAGACACTGGCAAAAGTTCATAAGAGGGCGTGGAAGAGGCACTCTATAGCGCCACCTTTTGTCAAAAGTGGCGGGGTTAGTTTTAGCTACAGACACCAAACTCGGTACAAAAATTTTTCTTATCAAGACGGACAACTTTCTAATTCACAGTCATCAGCTACGATCAACAGGAAGTCAGCTATTTTGATTTGAATGTGGATTTTTTTTTTACATTTAGCTGTGAATTAATGCATACTGCTCAGAGGAGAGTAACACTATACACACCAAACTTTGTCTACATGATGCCAAAACATTTTAAACAACTTAAATTGCCAATGGATTTTGGATAGCTTAAACGGTTTTGTCGTGGTGATTTTTTTAAATGACAGTAAAAATGGAATTATTAATTTTCCTGCATTTTTAAATTCCAAACACTTCAAAACCTTTTTTCGTACAGAAAAAAAGTCATTCTGAGTAAATATGGATAGTTTCACGACTTTACAACACTGTATGGATAACAGAAAATTAAAAAACTGTCAGACATCTCATCTCACTCTGTCCCTCTGTTTGAGTATATGTGCTTCAGACTTCCATTGTCTGAGAGAAATAGCGCCCCTACAGGTTCAATTCCCGGACTTTTACTTTCACTTTTAAATCGGTTAAAAATACAAATAAATACTTAGATTTAATTCACACTGACAAGCTAAACCAACATATCTGATTATTACCGGTTCAGGGCTCATGGATAAATTATTTCTGGCCAGAGATACGTGAGAAATAGGAGAGATGAATCACCGCTGTGATCACGAGCGTCTGGAGTAAAGAGCTCAGAAAAAACGAATTTATTCCTGTTTTAAAGCTTTTAAAAATAAATTATTACAGCGATATCACACAATCAACCAATTAGAACACAACAAGAGCTAAATTCTGATGTTTTTGAACTGTTTGTGTGAAAATGAATTATTTGCGGCTGCCTATCTGAAACCACCGCCTCCGATCAGCGCGTACAGTGTCGAGCTCAAAACAAACGAATTTATTCTTGTTTAAGAGCTTTTTTAAATAAAATATTACCACAAATGCACACAATAAACCCATTGTAACACTACAAGAGCTAAATGCAGGTGTTTGTGACCCGTTTAAGTGTACAAGACTATTTGAAAGCGCGACTGGCAGAATAACATATATCTCTCGAGCTGCAGGATTCTGCCTTTCGTCGTACGAACGAACACATCACGGACAAGATTATTTCAAAATACATAATAGCTTGGCGACTATAAACGAAAACAGCCACGTGAACATAAACTGTTGAGAAATAAATCTGAAATGGATCTACTGGATTTTAATATTAAGTGACCGCATATACCAGCTGCTTCTGTCTTCAATTTTGATCCATATAAAAAATGAAACTCATTCATCTTGGCTGCTTTTTTTAATGTGTGTACGTATTTATTTATTTATTTATTTATTTATTATTTTGCTCTAAGAAGAATTAATCTATATTTAATTAAATCAATTACATTTTATTTTACATTTGATTTGTCCATTTCTGCATCTAAACGCCTAAAAACCTAAAACATGCTCTATTATACTATTGTTAGCAATTTCTTTATCGTCCAATTTATCTGGTGTACACTTTTATTTTCATAATAAACTTGTTTGTTAGATTATACACAGTTACAGTGGTCTATAATAAATATTAACAGGTTTTATTCAAGCTGTTTAGAATGATTGCAGTAGGCAAATGTTTTGAAATGTAAATAAAATAAAAAAAAAATTAAATAAATAAATAAATAAAAAACATTGGAAAAGAATAACTGTTGTACATTTTTATACATTTTGTATAATTTCATAGTTTATGCATTATAGTTATAAAAACAAATAAATTTAGCCACTCACATAAAATCTTATAGGCCTTATCCTTTTCTGACAGTTTTAGGGATTTTTAAAAATCCTAAAAAACCTTATTTGTGCTGCAAATAATAATTTCAAACTCAAACAGTAAATATTCAGTTCATGCTTTATAAAGCCTTGTCCCAATATTAATAGTCAGTAGTAAGCAGTTTATAAATACAGCTATAAAAAGCTTGTTCTTGGGTTATAAGCACATTTATTAAAAAGGAGAGTAAAGGGTCAGTTATCTTCCTATGAAAAAAAAAAAAAAAAAAAAAAAAAAAACAACAACACAGATTGATACAGAACTCAGAAATTTTATTGTGGATTTATGATAAAATCAGCCTGTAAATGAATTCATACTCCTCCAAGAAGACACAAGTTCACAGCAAACTTTTTTAACATGAAGCTAATATACTGAAGATGTTAAATTGCGAATGGGTTTAGGATAGCTTAAATGGTGTGGCCATAGCGATTTATTAAAGTAACATAAAAAAATACAATCGTTATTTTACTATATCTTTAAAATTTTTCATTCCAACTCTTCATAATTTTTTATATACGTAGAAGTCATCATTTGAAGGAAGCACAGTAAGTTTCATAGCTTTATCATTTTCAAGAGCCAGCATAAAATTAAAACTATCATAACTTATAAATCAAGCTTGCAATTCTTAGTTCCAATAATGACCACCAGATGGAGCTATAGGATTACTTTTAAATAATTATTGTAAAACAAGTATGATTTAAATCATTTATAGAAATCTTTCAAAGAAAAATAATATGTATTTTATGTATTTTACTGATAAAATGACCCTCACTTAATTAGAATAACAAGCTGAAGTATTGTGAACTGTATATTAAGAATAATTCTTTATAAGCTTTATGGACAGATACGTTTTGAGTGACTCTTGAAGGTTCAGCACCACATCCTCTTTTACCACTGTTTAAAGAATTTATCTTACAGAACAGGTGTGAATGAATTTTGGATAGCTTGAATGATTTTGCGTGGTGATTTTTTGAAATAACAGTAAAAAAGTAACCAGTAAATGTCTTTTATTTTTTTAAAGTGCAGCTTCTAAACACTTCAAAAAAATGTACACATAGCAGACAAGTCATTCTGAGGAAATATGCATAGTTCCATGACTATACAACATTATATGGATGATAGAAAATTTAAAAACTATCATACATCTGATGTCACTCTGTCCCTCTGTCACTGTGGTTAATGTGTGTGTGTGTGTGTGTGTGTGTGTTTGTGTGTGTGTTAAGTGAATTAGGTGTGAAACTATCAGGGAGCATTTAGTCTCCAGCGCCAACATTTTACAGAACTGCCACTTTCCTGGAGTCTCAGAATTACAATGTGCCAGGTTCTGAGAGATCTAAGATTCCAAAAAATTATTTAATTAGAATACTATGAAGTATTGTGAAATACTATATATTAAGACTTCATATATAGGCTTAATTAACAGATTAGAGTGACTCGTGAAGGACCAGCACCACCTCCTCTTGTCCGATGGTTTGAGGAATATATCTTCCAGAATCCGGGATTAAGATTTAGGAGCTCATTTTTATTCCACCTCCTTTCCTGAAAGTCTGTCTTGCAGAATTGACTAAAAATTAATCTTCACATTAATTCCTAATTATTTTGCAATTCTTTTTGTCAGTTCTTCTTGACCTGTTTTTCTCTTCCAGCTTTCCTGGACTATTGTATAGCACTCATAAATGATTAAATAAAAAATAATGGTAGTTATTAAGATTGATATGGTTTGGAATTGGTAAAATGTGCTTGGAAAAAAATCACAATAAAACAATGTTTTAATGTTTAATTTGGAATATTAACTGACATGAATGAATGCTATATAAATATTGTTCATGTTAACATAATGTTTATAAATGAAATCTTATTGTAAAGTGTTACTAAAGTTATATATATATATATATATATACATTGTTCTGTGAATGTGATTTTAAAGTCTAGATGATTCGGATTAACCCTTTAACTGCCATATCATTTAAAACCTCACTGCCAGAGGGATATTGTGAATGCATGTGCACGCTGGGCACAGTTTACCTGATGCCACCGGGGTGGCGATGGCATTGGTGGCTTGAGCCCGCCATCGCTGCTTGCAGCTATATTTTGTTATTATTAGGGCTCAAGCCCAAAGGGCGAGAGGCCTATTGTTTTCCTTAGGATTATTTTTTATTATTATTATTATTATTATTATTATTTTTTTCCAACGTCTCGGGGGCTTTTGGGGCCCTTAACGTGCTTAAAAAGTCTTGAAAATTGGCACACAGATTGGAACCTGCGGCCATTAGGGCCGGGCAGAGACTGATACACGGGCGTGGCACAGGGGCTCTACAGCGCCCCCTGGAATATGGAGGGCCATATATCATACATTCTTGCTCGTAGACGTATGAAACTCGGTACACATATAAATCTCATCAATCCAAACAACTTTTGTATTGCATATCATAGGCTCCGCCCAACAGGAAGTTGGCTATTTAGGGTTTAGTATTCAAATTTTTCGTCAAAGTTGTGGGGGCTTTTGGGGTCCTTAACATACTCAAAAACTCTTGAAAATTTGCGCACACTTTGGAATCTGTGGCCTTTAGGAGCCTGCAGAGGCTGGGACCCGGGCGTGGCACAGGGGCTCTACGGCGCCCCCTGGAACACAGTCAGAAATGTTGATGTATAGCTCACACATACTTGCACATTTTCATATGAAACTCAGTACACATATAGATCTCATCGTGCCGAACAACTTTCGTATTGCATGTCATAGGCTCCGCCCATCAGGAAGTCAGCTATTTAGAGTTATGTAAAAAGCGCATGCTCTGGAATTTGAAATACTTGTCATAGGTTTTTTTCTCGATTGCCGCCAAACTTGGTCAACATGATCTCAAGACACTGGGGATGAAAAATTGCCAGGGGATTTTTGATATCTCGAACGGTTTGCTCGTGGCGAGGCGTTGAATTTATGGCGAGAAATGAGAAACAGGAAGTGTCTAATACCGTCCACATACATTTCCTGATTTTAATCAAACTTCATCAGATTATTCGTTGTATGATGTCGATCGCATATATGTGACTATTAGGAGTCAAAGTTATAGCGCCACCAACTGGCAGAAGGAAGTGTGTCATTTTCAAAATGATTTGAATTCAGCATCTTATTATTACTCGATTTGCTTCAAACTTCATCAGAATAATGTTAAAACACAGCCGATATAAATCTGCAAGGGGGATATTGATATCTAAAAAATTGTTGGCGTGGCAACATGTCAAACTGGAATACTTCTCAGGTGATTTTGAGGCAAATAACATACTTAGAATTTCACAAAACTCTGAACACACATCAGTATTTCTGATAGGAACTTAAATTGTGAATGGATTTTGGATAGCTTGAATGGTTTTGCCGTGGTGATTTTTTTAAATGACCTTACAAAGGGAATCATTATTGTATTTTTAAATTGCAGCTTCCAAACACGTCAAAGAATTTTTTCATACAGATGAAAAAGTCATTCTGAGGAAATATGCATAGTTTCACGACTTTACAACACTGTATGGATAACAGAAAATTAAAAAACTGTCAGACATCTCATCTCACTCTGTCCCTCTGTTTGAGTATATGTGCTTCAGACTTCCATTGTCTGAGAGAAATAGCGCCCCTACAGGTTCAATTCCCGGACTTTTACTTTCACTTTTAAATCGGTTAAAAATACAAACAAATACTTAGATTTAATTCACACTGACAAGCTAAACCAACATATCTGATTATTACCGGTTCAGGGCTCATGGATAAATTATTTCTGGCCAGAGATACGTGAGAAATAGGAGAGATGAATCACCGCTGTGACCACGAGCGTCTGGAGTAAAGAGCTCAGAGAAAACGAATTTATTCCTGTTTTAAAGCTTTTAAAAATAAATTATTACAGCGATATCACACAATCAACCAATTAGAACACACCAAGAGCTAAATTAAGATGTTTTTGAACTGTTTGTGTGAAAATGAAATATTTGCAGCTGCCTATCTGAAATCACCGCCTCCGATCAGCGCGTACAGTGTCGAGCTCAAAACAAACGAATTTATTCTGGTTTAAGAGCTTTTTAAAATAAAATATTACCACAAATGCACACAATAAACCCACTGTAACACAACAAGAGGTAAATGCAGGTGTTTGTGACCTGTTTAAGTGTGCAAGACTATTTGAAAGCGCGACTGGCAGAATAACATATATCTCTTGAGCTGCAGGTTTCTGTCTTTCGTCGTACGAACGAACACATCACGGACAAGATTATTTCAAAACACATAATAGCTTGGCGAATATAAACGAAAACAGCCACGTGAACATAAACTGGATCTACTGGATTTGAAAATTAAAGTGACCACATTTACCACTTGCTTCTGTCTTCAATTTTAATCTATATAAAAAAGGAAACTCATTCGACTTGGCTGCTTTTTTAATGTGTGCGTACTTATTTATTTACCTTTTTATACATTTTGTATAATTTCATAGTATGTGTATTACAATTATAAAAACAAAAATAAATTTAGCCACTCACATAGAAATAGCTTAGGCCTTAACCTTTTTCTGACAGTTTTAGGGATTTTTAAAAATCCTAAAAAAAACTTATTTGTGCTGCAAATAATAATTTCAAACTCATTTGATACTGACCTATGACATCCTGTGACATTATATTTATTTTAACTTACATAATCTCATGGATGTAACAGTAAATCTGTTCAGCTCACAGATCAATACTAAGCTGTAATGCAAGCAGAACTTTCACAAATGCTTATGAGTCATTTAAGGATTTGATAACACTGTAAAATAATGTCTAATTTGTTAACATTAGCAAATGCATTGATAACACTTTATAATAACTGCACTCATTATTAAATAGTCAGTTCATGCTTTATAAAGCCTTGTCCCAATATTAATAGTCAGTAGTAAGCAGTTTATAAATACAGCTATAAATAGCTTGTCCTTGGTTTATAAGCACATTTATTAAAAAGGAGAGTAAGTTATCTTCCTATAAAAAATAAAAGATAAAAATAAACAAACAACAACACAGATTGATACAGAACTCAGAAATTTTATTGTGGATTTATGATAAAATCAGCCTGTAAATGAATTCATACTCCTCCTCATACTACTCCATACTCCTTTTTCAACATTATGCCAATATACTGAGATGTTAAATTGTGAATGGGTTTAGGATAGCTTAAACGGTGTTGCCATAGAGATTTATTAAAGTAACATAAAAAAATACAATAGTTATTTTACTATATCTTTACAATTTTTCATTCTAACTCTTCATATTTTTTTTATATAAGTAGAAGTCCTCATTTGAAGGAAGCACAGTAAGTTTCATAGCTTTATCATTTTCAAGAGCCAGCATAAAATTTAAACTATCATAACATATAAATCAAGCTTGCAATTCTTAGTACCTATAATGGCCACCAGAGGGAGCTATAGGATTACTTTTAAATAATTATTGTAGAAACGAGTATGATTTAAATCATGTATAGAAATCTTTCAAATAAAATAATATGTATTTTAGGAATTTTACTGATAAAATGACCCTCACTTAATTAGAATAACAAGCTGAAGTATTGTGAACTGTATATTAAGAATAATTCTTTATAGGCTTTATGGACAGATACGTTTTGAGTGACTCTTGAAGGATCAGCACCACATCCTCTTTTACCACTGTTTAAAGAATTAATCTTACAGAACAGGTGTGAATGAATTTTGGATAGCTTGAATGGTTTTGTCATGGTGATTTTTTGAAATAATAGTAAAAAAGGAACCAGTAAAAAAAAGTGCAGCTTCTAAACACTTCAAAAAAATGTACACATAGAAGACAAGTCATTCTGAGGAAATATGCATAGTTTCATTACTATACAACATTATATGGATGACAGAAAATTAAAAAACATACATCTGATGTCACTCTGTCCCTCTGTCACTGTGTGTGTGTGTTTGTGTGTGTTTTAAGTGAATTAGGTGTGAAACTATCAGTGAGCATTTAGTCTCCAGCGCCAACATTTTACAGAACTGCCACTTTCCTGGAGTCTCAGAATTACAATGTGTCAGGTTCTGAGAGATCTAAGATTCCAAAAAATTATTTAATTAGAATACCATGAAGTATTGTGAAATACTATATATTAAGGCTTTATATATAGGCTTAATTAACAGATTAGAGTGACTCGTGAAGGACCAGCACCACCTCCTCTTGTCCGATGGTTTGAGGAATATATCTTCCAGATCCCGGGATTAAGATTTAGGAGCTCATTTTTATTCCACCTCCTTTCCTGAAAGTCTGTCTTGCAGAATTGACTAAAAATTAATCTTCACATTATTTCCTAATTCTTTTGCAATTCTTTTGTCAGTTCTTCTTGACCTGTTTTTCTCTTCCAGCTTTCCTGGACTATTGTATAGCACTTATAAATGATTAAATAAAAAATAATGGTAGTTATTAAGATTGATATGGTTTGGAATTGGTAAAATGTGCTTGGAAAAAAATCACAATAAAACAATGTTTTAATGTTTAAGTTTGGAATATTAACTGACATGAATGAATGCTACATAAATATTGTTCATGTTAACATAATGTTTATAAATGAAATCTTATTGTAAAGTGTTACTAAAGTTATATATATATATATATATATATATTGTTCTGTGAATGTGATTTTAAAGTCTAGATGATTCGGATTAACCCTTTAACTGCCATATCAAGTTCTAGTTCAAGTTCAATTTATTTGTATAGCGCATTTACAACAGCCTCCTGGCTGACCAAAGTGCTTTAACATAAGAGCAAGAATATTACACATACATAAAAATAGACCAGACAAAAAATTTAAAACCACCCATTTCAAAATGTAGCATAACACAGTAGTCAGTACACTAAGGAAAATAAAAAAGTTTTTAGCAAAGATTTAAAAATAGACAAGGAAGGGGCCAGTCTGATCTCTAAAGGCAGGGTATTCCAGAGTCGTGGCCCAGCCACTGCAAATGCACGCTCCCCTCTACGCTCCCCTCTATCCTTTAAAACCTCACTGCCAGAGGGATATTGTGAATGCATGTGCCCGCTGGGCACAGTTTACCTGATGCCACCGGGGGTGGCGATGGCATTGGTGGCTTGAGCCCGCCATCGCTGCTTGCAGCTATATTTATTATTTTTCTTCAAGGTTTCGGGGGCTTTTGGGGCCCTTAACATGCTTAAAAAGTCTTGAAAATTGGCACACACATTGGAACCTGCGGCCATTAGGGCCGGGCAGAGACTGATACACGGGCGTGGCACAGGGGCTCTACAGCGCCCCCTGGAATACTGAGGGCCATATATCATACATACTTGCACGTAGACACACGAAACTCGGTACACATGTAGATCTCATCAAACCAAACAACTTTTGTACTGCATGTCATAGGCTCCGCCCAACAGGAAGTTGGATATTTAGGGTTTAGTATTCATATTTTTCGTCAAAGTTGTGGGGGCTTTTGGGGTCCTTAACATACTCAAAAACTCTTGAAAATTTGCGCACACTTTGGAATCTGTGGCCTTTAGGAGCCTGCAGAGGCTGGGACCCGGGCGTGGCACAGGGGCTCTATGGCGCCCCCTGGAACACAGTCATAAATGTTGATGTATAGCTCACACATACTTGCTCGTATTAATATGAAACTCAGTACACATATAGATCTCATCGTGCTGAACAACTTTCGTACTGCATGTCATTCGGCTCCGCCCAACAGGAAGTCAGCTATTTAGAGTTATGTAAAAAGCGCATGCTCTGGAATTTGAAATACTTGTCATAGGTTTTTTTGCCGATTGCCACCAAATTCGGTCAACATGATCTCAAGACATTGGGGATGAAAAATTGCCAGGGGATTTTTGATATCTCGAACGGTTTGCTCGTGGCGAGGTGTTGAAATTATGGCGAGAAATGAGAAACAGGAAGTGTCTAATACCATCCACATACATTTCCTGATTTTAATCAAACTGCATCAGATTATTCGTTGTATGATGTCGATCGCATATATGTGACTATTAGGAGTCAAAGTTATAGCGCCACCAACTGGCAGCAGGAAGTGTGTCATTTTCAAAATGATTTGAATTCAGCATCTTATTTTTACTCGATTTGCTTCAAACTTCATCAGAATAATGTTAAAACACAGCCGATATAAATCTGCTGGGGGGATATTGATATCTAAAAATATTGTTGCCGTGGCAACATGTTAAACTGGAATACTTCTCAGGTGATTTTGAGGCATATAACATGCTTAGAATTTCATCAAACTCAGAACACATATCAGTATTTATGATAACTAGACACTGGCAAAAGTTCATAAGAGGGCGTGGAAGAGGCACTCTATAGCGCCACCTTTTGTCAAAAGTGGCGGGGTTAGTTTTAGCTACAGACACCAAACTCGGTACAAAAATTTTTCTTATCAAGACGGACAACTTTCTAATTCACAGTCATCAGCTACGATCAACAGGAAGTCAGCTATTTTGATTTGAATGTGGATTTTTTTTTACATTTAGCTGTGAATTAATGCATACTGCTCAGAGGAGAGTAACACTATACACACCAAACTTTGTCTACATGATGCCAAAACATTTTAAACAACTTAAATTGCCAATGGATTTTGGATAGCTTAAACGGTTTTGTCGTGGTGATTTTTTTAAATGACAGTAAAAATTGAATTATTAATTTTCCTGCATTTTTAAATTCCAAACACTTCAAAACCTTTTTTCGTACAGAAAAAAAGTCATTCTGAGTAAATATGGATAGTTTCACGACTTTACAACACTGTATGGATAACAGAAAATTAAAAAACTGTCAGACATCTCATCTCACTCTGTCCCTCTGTTTGAGTATATGTGCTTCAGACTTCCATTGTCTGAGAGAAATAGCGCCCCTACAGGTTCAATTCCCGGACTTTTACTTTCACTTTTAAATCGGTTAAAAATACAAATAAATACTTAGATTTAATTCACACTGACAAGCTAAACCAACATATCTGATTATTACCGGTTCAGGGCTCATGGATAAATTATTTCTGGCCAGAGATACGTGAGAAATAGGAGAGATGAATCACCGCTGTGATCACGAGCGTCTGGAGTAAAGAGCTCAGAAAAAACGAATTTATTCCTGTTTTAAAGCTTTTAAAAATAAATTATTACAGCGATATCACACAATCAACCAATTAGAACACACCAAGAGCTAAATTCAGATGTTTTTGAACTGTTTGTGTGAAAATGAATTATTTGCGGCTGCCTATCTGAAACCACCGCCTCCGATCAGCGCGTACAGTGTCGAGCTCAAAACAAACGAATTTATTCTTGTTTAAGAGCTTTTTTAAATAAAATATTACCACAAATGCACACAATAAACCCATTGTAACACTACAAGAGCTAAATGCAGGTGTTTGTGACCCGTTTAAGTGTGCAAGACTATTTGAAAGCGCGACTGGCAGAATAACATGTATCTCTCGAGCTGCAGGATTCTGCCTTTCGTCGTACGAACGAACACATCACGGACAAGATTATTTCAAAATACATAATAGCTTGGCGACTATAAACGAAAACAGCCACGTGAACATAAACTGTTGAGAAATAAATCTGAAATGGATCTACTGGATTTTAATATTAAGTGACCGCATATACCAGCTGCTTCTGTCTTCAATTTTGATCCATATAAAAAATGAAACTCATTCATCTTGGCTGCTTTTTTTAATGTGTGTACGTATTTATTTATTTATTTATTTATTTATTTATTTATTTATTATTTTGCTCTAACAAGAATTAATCTATATTTAATTAAATCAATTACATTTTATTTTACATTTGATTTGTCCATTTCTGCATCTAAACGCCTAAAAATCTAAAACATGCTCTATTATACTATTGTTAGCAATTTCTTTATCGTCCAATTTATCTGGTGTACACTTTTATTTTCATAATAAACTTGTTTGTTAGATTATACACAGTTACAGTGGTCTATAATAAATATTGACAGGTTTTATTCAAGCTGTTTAGAATGATTGCAGTAGGCAAATGTTTTGAAATGTAAATAAAATAAAAAAAAATTAAATAAATAAATAAATAAAAAACATTGGAAAAGAATAACTGTTGTACATTTTTATACATTTTGTATAATTTCATAGTTTATGCATTATAGTTATAAAAACAAATAAATTTAGCCACTCACATAAAATCTTATAGGCCTTATCCTTTTCTGACAGTTTTAGGGATTTTTAAAAATCCTAAAAAACCTTATTTGTGCTGCAAATAATAATTTCAAACTCAAACAGTAAATATTCAGTTCATGCTTTATAAAGCCTTGTCCCAATATTAATAGTCAGTAGTAAGCAGTTTATAAATACAGCTATAAAAAGCTTGTTCTTGGGTTATAAGCACATTTATTAAAAAGGAGAGTAAAGGGTCAGTTATCTTCCTATGAAAAATAAAAAAACAAAAAAACAAACAAACAACAACACAGATTGATACAGAACTCAGAAATTTTATTGTGGATTTATGATAAAATCAGCCTGTAAATGAATTCATACTCCTCCAATAAGACACAAGTTCACAGCAAACTTTTTTAACATGAAGCTAATATACTGAAGATGTTAAATTGCGAATGGGTTTAGGATAGCTTAAATGGTGTGGCCATAGCGATTTATTAAAGTAACATAAAAAAATACAATCGTTATTTTACTATATCTTTAAAATTTTTCATTCCAACTCTTCATAATTTTTTATATACGTAGAAGTCATCATTTGAAGGAAGCACAGTAAGTTTCATAGCTTTATCATTTTCAAGAGCCAGCATAAAATTAAAACTATCATAACTTATAAATCAAGCTTGCAATTCTTAGTTCCAATAATGACCACCAGATGGAGCTATAGGATTACTTTTAAATAATTATTGTAAAACAAGTATGATTTAAATCATTTATAGAAATCTTTCAAAGAAAAATAATATGTATTTTATGTATTTTACTGATAAAATGACCCTCACTTAATTAGAATAACAAGCTGAAGTATTGTGAACTGTATATTAAGAATAATTCTTTATAAGCTTTATGGACAGATAAGTTTTGAGTGACTCTTGAAGGTTCAGCACCACATCCTCTTTTACCACTGTTTAAAGAATTTATCTTACAGAACAGGTGTGAATGAATTTTGGATAGCTTGAATGATTTTGCGTGGTGATTTTTTGAAATAACAGTAAAAAAGTAACCAGTAAATGTCTTTTATTTTTTTAAAGTGCAGCTTCTAAACACTTCAAAAAAATGTACACATAGCAGACAAGTCATTCTGAGGAAATATGCATAGTTCCATGACTATACAACATTATATGGATGATAGAAAATTTAAAAACTATCATACATCTGATGTCACTCTGTCCCTCTGTCACTGTGGTTAATGTGTGTGTGTGTGTGTGTGTGTGTTTGTGTGTGTGTTAAGTGAATTAGGTGTGAAACTATCAGGGAGCATTTAGTCTCCAGCGCCAACATTTTACAGAACTGCCACTTTCCTGGAGTCTCAGAATTACAATGTGCCAGGTTCTGAGAGATCTAAGATTCCAAAAAATTATTTAATTAGAATACTATGAAGTATTGTGAAATACTATATATTAAGACTTTATATATAGGCTTAATTAACAGATTAGAGTGACTCGTGAAGGACCAGCACCACCTCCTCTTGTCCGATGGTTTGAGGAATATATCTTCCAGAATCCGGGATTAAGATTTAGGAGCTCATTTTTATTCCACCTCCTTTCCTGAAAGTCTGTCTTGCAGAATTGACTAAAAATTAATCTTCACATTAATTCCTAATTATTTTGCAATTCTTTTTGTGAGTTCTTCTTGACCTGTTTTTCTCTTCCAGCTTTCCTGGACTATTGTATAGCACTCATAAATGATTAAATAAAAAATAATGGTAGTTATTAAGATTGATATGGTTTGGAATTGGTAAAATGTGCTTGGAAAAAAATCACAATAAAACAATGTTTTAATGTTTAATTTGGAATATTAACTGACATGAATGAATGCTATATAAATATTGTTCATGTTAACATAATGTTTATAAATGAAATCTTATTGTAAAGTGTTACTAAAGTTATATATATATATATATATATATATATATATATATATATATATATATATATATATATATATATATTGTTCTGTGAATGTGATTTTAAAGTCTAGATGATTCGGATTAACCCTTTAACTGCCATATCATTTAAAACCTCACTGCCAGAGGGATATTGTGAATGCATGTGCCCGCTGGACACAGTTTACCTGATGCCACCGGGGTGGCGATGGCATTGGTGGCTTGAGCCCGCCATCGCTGCTTGCAGATATATTTATTATTTTTTTCCATTAGGGCCGGGCAGAGACTGATACACGGGCGTGGCACAGGGGCTCTACAGCGCCCCCTGGAATATGGAGGGCCATATATCATACATTCTTGCTCGTAGACGAATGAAACTCGGTACACATATAAATCTCATCAATCCAAACAACTTTTGTATTGCATATCATAGGCTCCGCCCAACAGGAAGTTGGCTATTTAGGGTTTAGTATTCAAATTTTTCGTCAAAGTTGTGGGGGCTTTTGGGGTCCTTAACATACTCAAAAACTCTTGAAAATTTGCGCACACTTTGGAATCTGTGGCCTTTAGGAGCCTGCAGAGGCTGGGACCCGGGCGTGGCACAGGGGCTCTACGGCGCCCCCTGGAACACAGTCAGAAATGTTGATGTATAGCTCACACATACTTGCACATATTCATATGAAACTCAGTACACATATAGATCTCATCGTGCCGAACAACTTTCGTATTGCATGTCATAGGCTCCACCCAACAGGAAGTCAGCTATTTAGAGTTATGTAAAAAGCGCATGCTCTGGAATTTGAAATACTTGTCATAGGTTTTTTTCTCGATTGCCGCCAAACTTGGTCAACATGATCTCAAGACACTGGGGATGAAAAATTGCCAGGGGATTTTTGATATCTCGAACGGTTTGCTCGTGGCGAGGCGTTGAAATTATGGGGAGAAATGAGAAACAGGAAGTGTCTAATACCGTCCACATACATTTCCTGATTTTAATCAAACTTCATCAGATTATTCGTTGTATGATGTCGATTGCATATATGTGACTATTAGGAGTCAAAGTTATAGCGCCACCAACTGGCAGAAGGAAGTGTGTCATTTTCAAAATGATTTGAATTCAGCATCTTATTATTACTCGATTTGCTTCAAACTTCATCAGAATAATGTTAAAACACAGCCGATATAAATCTGCAAGGGGGATATTGATATCTAAAAAATTGTTGGCGTGGCAACATGTCAAACTGGAATACTTCTCAGGTGATTTTGAGGCAAATAACATACTTAGAATTTCACAAAACTCTGAACACACATCAGTATTTCTGATAGGAACTTAAATTGTGAATGGATTTTGGATAGCTTGAATGGTTTTGCCGTGGTGATTTTTTTAAATGACCTTACAAAGGGAATCATTATTGTATTTTTAAATTGCAGCTTCCAAACACGTCAAAGAATTTTTTCATACAGATGAAAAAGTCATTCTGAGGAAATATGCATAGTTTAACGACTTTACAACACTGTATGGATAACAGAAAATTAAAAAACTGTCAGACATCTCATCTCACTCTGTCCCTCTGTTTTAGTATATGTGCTTCAGACTTCCATTGTCTGAGAGAAATTGCGCCCCTACAGGTTCAATTCCCGAACTTTTACTTTCACTTTTAAATCGGTTAAAAATACAAATAAATACTTAGATTTAATTCACACTGATAAGCTTAACCAACATATCTGATTATTACCGGTTCAGGGCTCATGGATAAATTATTTCTGGCCAGAGATACGTGAGAAATAGGAGAGATGAATCACCGCTGTGACCACGACCCAGCCGGCATTTCAACGTTGATTCAACGTTGAAACAACGTCAGGTACCATGGTTGAATCAACGTTGAAAAACCTTTCGATTTTGCAAATTGGATCAACGTTGAAATCACGACGTTGATTCACCGTTGAAATCGTGACGTTGATGTATGGTTGAAATCACAACGCTGATTCACTGTTGAAATCCCGACGTTGAATCAACGTTGAAAAACCTTTCGATTTTGCAAATTGGATCAACGTTGAAATCACGACGTGGATTCACCGTTGAAATCGCGACGCTGTTTCACCGTCTTACCTGCATTACGGGTGAATTAGGGTCGTGCTGCAGCCCTGGGATGAAAGCTGAATGAGGTGTTGATTTTGAAAAGTTAATCAGCGTTGATAACACGACGTTGTTTCCCCGTCGTACCTTGCACCGTGTGTAAATACACCTAGATCCTAGTGGGCATTTAGATCAACAAGGTACATGCAAGGCTAAAAATCTAATGACTGGCAGCAATGGCTTTACAAACAACTTCAATAAACTACCACATGCTCAAAATTGTCAAACAGCAGTTTAATTTTGGAAACATACTGTATAAAACAGATGAAAATAATCCCACACTTTATTATGCAGAGTATGCATGGAGGTAATGCTAAAAACATGTAGTAGAACAATCCAAATACAATAATATTTAAAGGTTTTTGTGAAATAATTTGGCACATAAATGCATATTTTTTTGCAGCACTTACAAGACAAACCCTTGTACCTTTATGACTGAAACCAGTGGATCTTTTATTTTGGTGGAAACCTACCGTTTCTGTCAAAAACATGTTTTAGTAATGTGTCTCATTACAAGAGTTGTGTACATTTGTGCAGTGAAAATGTGTTGCACAGTTCGAGAAGGGAACCTTCCACCAGTTGATTTCTAATGGGAACCCCCCCGGACTGTGTCTTCTTTACCGTGGGGAATGCAGAATGAGATTTCTACCGCAGGGCACTCTAAAATGTTAGAACCAGCAGCCTTAGTGTATACAGTGTGGTTGTGCTTCGGGTGATCCTTGAAAGTGTCCCAGCGCTAGGTCCTTTCTGACACCGTCCCCTCCACTCTCTCCCACTTGTGCACTTTCTGTACCGTCCTGTATAAACATTTACATTTAATCATTAAACAGACAAATTTATCCAAAGCGACTTACAAATGAGAAGAACAGAAGCAGTCAGGTGTACAAGCGAACAACAACAGTATACAAGTGCCATGACAAGTCTCAGTTAGTCTAGTACAGAACGCATAGCCAGGTTTTTTTTTTTTTTTTTTTTTCAATATGAAAGACAAGAAAAGAAGGAAAAGTGCTAGCATTAGTTGGTTAAGTTCTGGTGAAAAAGATGAGTCTTAAGATGTTTCTTGAAAATGAGTAAAGACTCAGCAGTTCGGATTGAGATTGGGAGGTGATTCCACCAGCTGGGCACAGTCCAGGAAAAGATCCGTGAGAGTGATTTTGAACTTCTTTGGGATGGCACCACAAGGAATCGTTCACTTGCAGAGGGCAAACTTCTGGAGGGAACATAAGATTTAACCAGTTTGTTTAGATATGTTCACAATGTTTGACAATAACTTTGATATTGTGAAATATATTTAACTGAAAACTGAATGCAAAATAAATCACACAATATTTTCACTTTACAGTTCAGTAACAGTGAGGTTGGAAACAAAGTGGACAACACTATTCATTAAACACTTAATGTATTCAGATGAAAATGTACAATATTAACAAATTATTCACAAGCAGTGTTTTCAGAGCCCCCAGTTACACTGTTTTAATCAGAACACTAACATTACAGTGTAGTAAAACAAGTCAAATCAAATTCAGTACATTTTTATTAAACTAAGCACAATCAAAACCTATCACAAAAGGTCAAAGCATCTCTAGCAGAAGTGACAGTGCAATGTAGCAGATGAACAATTTCTTACCAATGTTTCAAGAACAAGCTGGATCCTTGATGACTCTACAAGGGGAAAGAAGAAAGAGTTTACTGAAAAGTTCTTAAAAAGCAGGATTTCATATTATACCATTTCTTTAAACCATTGATCTCAAACTCAATTCCTGGAGGGCCACAGCTCTGCACAGTTTGCTCCAACCATAATCAAACACACCTGATTCAGCTAATCAAGGTCTTCAGGATTACTAGAAACTTCCAAGCAGGTGTGATTTGGAGCTGGTTGGAGCTAAACTCTGCAGAGCTGTGGCCCTCCAGGAATTGAGTTTGAGACCACTGCTTTAAACCATTGATTCTCAAACTTTTTATAAGTACCACTTCAGAAAATATTTGTTATTAAATATTAAGTTGCACCATAATGACCAACATTACATTTCAGCAGTGTAGTAGGCCAAACTATTCAGCTACAGGTCTATAGTTAAAAAATGAGGCAGTTTTATTCTAATAAGAAAATTAATTGTCAGACACTTTACCATGGTAAATACAGTTTGAACATTAACACTACAACTGTGCTTACATACACAGGTAAATGAAAAAAAAAAAGTTTAAATTAAAATTTAATTTTAAATGTAATTAACAAAAGTTACAAAACTGTACTGTACTTTAACTGTAACATACTTAAATGTGCAAAAAAAAAAAACTTACTCAAAGATTAAGTTAAAATGTATTAACATTAATTAGTTTAATTTAGTGATTCACCTGCAAAACAACTAGAGGGGGCCTGACACTTTGAGAACCATGGCTTTAAACAATCCTTTTTTATTTCTTTTTTCATTTTCATTAATTCATTAAAATTATATTATTTAAATACCGACATTTGCACTTATATGTTGCAGAAAACACTTTGAAACTATTATAAGAATACAAACATATATAACACACCTAATGCATGGGATTCATATCAGGAAAATATGGGAAAATCTCTAAAAGACAGACATTAACACATAACTCACCAGTAACACATTAGGTGAGCATCTAACTTGATCAGCTGTGATAAAGCAATGCAAAAATAGACACACGGGTATTTATTTATCTGCAGGTTACATGTCCTTTTAACTACCCATTTGTAAACTCTGGTAATACTTTACTATTTTCAAAAGATAATAAAGATAAAGTTAGCGATTTTCTTACCTCATTTTGACAGGATGTTTTCAGGACCTCGCAGAACACCTGACCTTTCTTGTGTTCACAGTTTTTGTTCTCCATTGACAGGTCACGACTCAAATTCGCTCAAAATAAATAAAAAATGTACAGGCAAATATGAAATAATTCGGGACCGACCGAGCAGTCAGTTATAACGAGCAGCAGCTCACAGTTAGCCGCCTCAGTCACTCACAGAAAGACGACAACAACGGTCATATTTTTAAATGTAGAAAAGCGCGAACCGATTAATTGTCCAGTTTCCTGAATGACAGCCAGATTAACCAATCATGATAGAAGTAATAAAATAAAACTACCAATGGGAGTTGTTTCAGTGTGATAAAGCAGCGAAATGTATAGTTTTATTGTTGTTAATGATGATAATATT
The DNA here is from genome assembly GCF_023724105.1 of Carassius gibelio. Lineage (NCBI taxonomy): Eukaryota > Metazoa > Chordata > Actinopteri > Cypriniformes > Cyprinidae > Carassius > Carassius gibelio. Next base: position 1,431,290 of record NC_068375.1, on the reverse strand, counting down.
TAACATATACCTTTAGATTTTAGAATAGGTATCATGACTAAAATATTTTTAAATGCTATTAAAATAATAATTAATTTAAATAATTTAATATAAATAATTTAAAAGCTTGTTAACCTTTTTCTACCATTTAGCATTAAACATTTTTAACATTGTTTCATTAAAACAACTGACCTTATTTCAACCATATTTCAATGTTGAAAGTTGGTCATGTGCTGGAAGTTTTTCAACAGTTCATCTTTAAACGTTGAATCAACGTTGTTTCAACGTTGAAACCACAACTGACCTTATTTCAACCATATTTCAACATTGAAAGTTGGTCATGTGCTGGATGTTTTTCAACCATTCAGCTTTAAACGTTGAATCAACGTTGTTTCAACGTTGAAACCACAACTGACCTTATTTCAACCATATTTCAACGTTGAAGGTCGGTCATGTGCCGGCTGGGGAGCGTCTGGAGTAAAGAGCTCAGAGAAAACGAATTTATTCCTGTTTTAAAGCTTTTAAAAATAAATTATTACAGCGATATCACACAATCAACCAATTAGAACACACCAAGAGCTAAATTCAGATGTTTTTGAACTGTTTGTGTGAAAATGAAATATTTGTGGCTGCCTATCTGAAATCACGCCTCCGATCAGCGTGTACAGTGTCGAGCTCAAAACAAACGAATTTATTCTTGTTTAAGAGCTTTTTTAAATAAAATATTACCACAAATGCACACAATAAACCCATTGTAACACTACAAGAGCTAAATGCAGGTGTCTGTGACCTGTTTAAGTGTGCAAGACTATTTGAAAGCGCGACTGGCAGAATAACATATCTCTCGAGCTGCAGGTTTCTGTCTTTCGTCGTACGAACGAACACATAACGGACAAGATTATTTCAAAATACATAATAGCTTGGCGAATATAAACGAAAACAGCCACGTGAACATAAACTGGATCTACTGGATTTGAATATTAAAGTGACCACATTTACCACTTGCTTCTGTCTTCAATTTTAATCTATATAAAAAAGGAAACTCATTCGACTTGGCTGCTTTTTTAATGTGTGCGTATTTATTTATTTACCTTTTTATACATTTTGTATAATTTCATAGTTTGTGTATTACAATTATGAAAACAAAAATAAATTTAGCCACTCACATAGAAATAGCTTAGGCCTTAACCTTTTTCTGTCAGTTTTAGGGATTTTTAAAAATCCTAAAAAAAACTTATTTGTGCTGCAAATAATAATTTCAAACTCATTTGATACTGACCTATGACATCCTGTGACATTATATTTATTTGAATTTACATAATCTCATGGATGTAACAGTAAATCTGTTCAGCTCACAGATCAATACTAAGCTGTAATGCAAGCAGAACTTTCACAAATGCTTATGAGTCATTTAAGGATTTGATAACACTGTAAAATAATGTCTAATTTGTTAACATTAGCAAATTCATTGATAACACTTTATAATAACTGCACTCATTAGTAAATAGTCAGTTCATGCTTTATAAAGCCTTGTCCCAATATTAATAGTCAGTAGTAAGCAGTTTATAAATACAGCTATAAATAGCTTGTCCTTGGTTTATATGCACATTTATTAAAAAGGAGAGTAAAGGGTCAGTTATCTTCCTATGAAAAATAAAAGATAAAAATAAACAAACAACAACACAGATTGATACAGAACTCAGAAATCTTATTGTGGATTTATGATAAAATCAGCCTGTAAATGAATTCATACTCCTCCTCATACTACTCCATACTCCTTTTTCAACATGATGCCAATATACTGAGATGTTAAATTGTGAATGGGTTTAGGATAGCTTAAATGGTGTTGCCATAGAGATTTATTAAAGTAACATAAAAAATACAATAGTTATTTTACTATATCTTTAAAATTTTTCATTCTAACTCTTCATAATTTTTTATATAAGTAGAAGTCCTCATTTGAAGGAAGCACAGTAAGTTTCATAGCTTTATCATTTTCAAGAGCCAGCATAAAATTAAAACTATCATAACTTATAAATCAAGCTTGCAATTCTTAGTACCTATAATGGCCACCAGAGGGAGCTATAGGATTACTTTTAAATAATTATTGGAGAAACGAGTATGATTTAAATAATTTATAGAAATCTTTCAAATAAAATAATATGTATTTTAGGAATTTTACTGATAAAATGACCCTCACTTAATTAGAATAACAAGCTGAAGTGTTGTGAACTGTATATTAAGAATAATTCTTAATAGGCTTTATGGACAGATACGTTTTAAGTGACTCTTGAAGGTTCAGCACCACATCCTCTTTTACCACTGTTTAAAGAATTAATCTTACAGAACAGGTGTGAATGAATTTTGGATAGCTTGAATGGTTTTGTCGTGGTGATTTTTTGAAATAATAGTAAAAAAGGAACCAGTAAAAAAAAGTGCAGCTTCTAAACACTTCAAAAAAATGTACACATAGAAGACAAGTCATTCTGAGGAAATATGCATAGTTTCATGACTATACAACATTATATGGATGACAGAAAATTAAAAAACATACATCTGATGTCACTCTGTCCCTCTGTCACTGTGTGTGTGTGTTTGTGTGTGTTTTAAGTGAATTAGGTGTGAAACTATCAGTGAGCATTTAGTCTCCAGCGCCAACATTTTACAGAACTGCCACTTTCCTGGAGTCTCAGAATTACAATGTGTCAGGTTCTGAGAGATCTAAGATTCCAAAAAATTATTTAATTAGAATACCATGAAGTATTGTGAAATACTATATATTAAGACTTTATATATAGGCTTAATGAACAGATTAGAGTGACTCGTGAAGGACCAGCACCACCTTCTCTTGTCCGATGGTTTGAGGAATATATCTTCCAGAATCTGGGATTAAGATTTAGGAGCTCATTTTTATTCCACCTCCTTTCCTGAAAGTCTGTTTTGCAGAATTGACTAAAAATTAATCTTCACATTAATTCCTAATTCTTTTGCAATTCTTTTGTCAGTTCTTCTTGACCTGTTTTTCTCTTCCAGCTTTCCTGGACTATTGTATAGCACTCATAAATGATTAAATAAAAAATAATGGTAGTTATTAAGATTGATATGGTTTGGAATTGGTAAAATGTGCTTGGAAAAAAATCACAATAAAACAATGTTTTAATGTTTAAGTTTGGAATATTAACTGACATGAATGAATGCTATATAAATATTGTTCATGTTAACATAATGTTTATAAATGAAATCTTATTGTAAAGTGTTACTAAAGTTATATATATATATATATATATATATATATATATATATATATATATATATATATATATATATATATATATATATTGTTCTGTGAATGTGATTTTAAAGTCTAGATGATTCGGATTAACCCTTTAACTGCCATATCAAGTTCAAGTTCTAGTTCAAGTTCAATTTATTTGTATAGCGCATTTACAACAGCCTCCTGGCTGACCAAAGTGCTTTAACATAAGAGCAAGAATATTACACATACATAAAAATAGACCAGACAAAAAATTTAAAACCACCCATTTCAAAATGTAGCATAACACAGTAGTCAGTACACTAAGGAAAATAAAAAAGTTTTTAGCAAAGATTTAAAAATAGACAAGGAAGGGGCCAGTCTGATCTCTAAAGGCAGGGTATTCCAGAGTCGTGGCCCAGCCACTGCAAATGCACGCTCCCCTCTACGCTCCCCTCTATCCTTTAAAACCTCACTGCCAGAGGGATATTGTGAATGCATGTGCCCGCTGGGCACAGTTTACCTGATGCCACCGGGGTGGTGATGGCATTGGTGGCTTGAGCCCGCCATCGCTGCTTGCAGCTATATTTCTTCTAATTTTTTTCCAAGGTTTCGGGGGCTTTTAGGGCCCTTAACATGCTTAAAAAGTCTTGAAAATTGGCACACACATTGGAACCTGCGGCCATTAGGGCCGGACAGAGACTGATACACGGGCGTGGCACAGGGGCTCTACAGCGCCCCCTGGAATACTGAGGGCCATATATCATACATACTTGCTCGTAGACATATGAAACTCGGTTCACATATAGATCTCATCAATCCAAACAACTTTCGCATTGCATGTCATAGGCTCCGCCCAACAGGAAGTTGGCTATTTAGGGTTTAGTATTCATATTTGTCGTCAAAGTTTTGGGGGCTTTTGGGGTCCTTAACATACTCAAAAACTCTTGAAAATTTGCACACACCTTTGGATCTGTGGCCTTTAGGAGCCTGCAGGGGTTGGGACCCAGGCGTGGCACAGGGGCTCTACGGCGCCCCCTGGAACACAGTCATAAATGTTGATGTATAGCTCACACATACTTGCACGTATTAATATGAAACTCAGTACACATATAGACCTCATTGTGCCGAACAACTTGCGTATTGCATGTCATAGGCTCCGCCTAACAGGAAGTCAGCTATTTAGAGTTATGTAAAAAGCGCATGCTCTGGAATTTGATATACTTGTCATAGGTTTTTTACACGATTGTCACCAAACTCGGTCAACATGATCTCAAGACATTGGGGATGAAAAATTCCCAGGGGATTTTTGATATTTCGAACGGTTTGCTCGTAGCGAGGCGTTGAATTTATGGCGAGAATTGAGAAACAAGAAGTGTCTAATACCATCCACATACATTTCCTAATTTTAATCAAACTTCATCAGATTATTCATTGTATGATGTCGATCGCATATATGTGACTATTAGGAGTCAAAGTTATAGCGCCATCAACTGGCAGCAGGAAGTGTGTCATTTTCAAAATGCTTTGAATTCAGCATCTTATTTTTACTCGATTTGCTTCAAACTTCATCAGAATAATGTTAAAACACAGCCGATATAAATCTGCTGGGGGGATATTGATATCTAAAAATATTGTTGCCGTGGCAACATGTCAAACTGGAATACTTCTCAGGTGATTTTGAGGTATATAACATGCTTAGAATTTACAGTTACAGACACCAAACTCAGTACAAAAATTGTTCTTATCAAGACGGACAACTTTCTAATTCACAGTCGTCAGCTACGATCAACAGGAAGTCGGCTATTTTGATTTGAATGTGGATTGTTTTTTACATTTAGCTGTGAATTAATGCATACTGCTCAGAGGAGAGTAACACTATACACACCAAACTTTGTCTACATGTTGAAAAAACATTGAGGAACTTAAATTGTGAATGGGTTTTGGATAGCTTGGATGGTTTTGTCGTGGTGATTTTTTTACATGACAGTAATAATGGAACTATTAATTTTCCTGCATTTTTAAATTCCAAACACTTCAAAACCTTTTTTCATACAGAAAAAAAAGTTATTCTGAGTAAATATGCATAGTTTCATGACTTTACAACACTGTATGGATAACAGAAAATTTAAAAACTGTCAGACATCTCATCTCACTCTGTCCATCTGTTTGAGTGTGTGTGCTTAGACTTCCATTGTCTGAGAGAAATAGCGCCCCTACAGGTGCAGTTACCGGACTAAAAAAGGGAGGAGACTCTCTTTTGGTTTCACTTTTAAATCGGTTAAAATACAAATAAATACTTGGATTTAATTCACACTGACAAGCTAAACCAACATATATGATTATTATCAGGTCAGGGCTCATTAATAATTGATGTGTGGTCAGTGATACGTGAGAAACAGGAGAGATGAATCACCGCCCTGAGCAGGAGCGTGTGGAATGATGAGCTCAGAAAAAACGAGTTTATTCTTGTTTTATAGCTATTAAAAATAAAGTATTGCAGCGATATCACACAATTCACCAATTAGAACACACCAAGAGCTAAATTAAGATGTTTTTGAACTGTTTGTGTGAAAATGAAATATTCGCGGCTGCCTATCTGAAATCACTGCCTCCGATCAGCGCGCACAGTGTCACAAGTTCAAAACAAACGAATTTATTCTTGTTTAAGAGCTTTTTAAAATTAATTATTGCAATAAATGCACACAATACACACATTATAACACAACAAGAGCTAAATGCAGGTGTTTGTGACCCGTTTAAGTGTGCAAGACTATTTGAAAGCGCGACTGGCAGAATAACATCTCTCGAGCTGCAGGATTCTGCATTTCGTCGTAAGAACGAACACATCACGGACAAGATTATTTCAAAATACATAATAGCTTGGCGAATATAAACGAAAACAGCCACGTGAACATAAACTGTTGAGAAATAAATCTGAAGTGGATCTACTGGATTTGAATATTAAGTGACCGCATATACCAGCTGCTTCTGTCTTCAATTTTAATCTATATAAAAAATGAAACTCATTCATCTTGGCTGCTTTTTTTAATGTGTGTACGTATTTATTTATTATTTTGCTCTAACAAGACTTAATCTATATTTAATTAAATCAATTACATTTTATTTTACATTTGATTTGTCCATTTCTGCATCTAAACGCCTAAAAACCTAAAACATGCTGTATTATACTATTGTTAGCAATTTCTTTATCGTCCAATTTATCTGGTGTACACACTTTTATTTTCATAATAAACTAGTTTGTTAGATTATACACAGTTACAGTGGTCTATAATAAATATTAACAGGTTTTATTCAAGCTGTTTAGAATGATTGCCATAGGCTTAACTATGACTATAAATTTAACAAATAAATTTAGCCACTCACATAGAAATCTTGGGCCTTATCCTTTTCTGACAGTTTTAGGGATTTTTAAAAATCCTAAAAAACCTTATTTGTGCTGCAAATAATAATTTCAAATTAATTTGATACTGACTTCTGACATCCTGTGACATGATATTTATTTGAATTTACATAATCTCATGGATGTAACAGTAAATCTGTTCAGCTCACAGATCAAGACTAAGCTTTAATGAAAGCAGAACTTTCACAAATGCTTACAGGTCAATAAAATCATTACAAAACACTTACAAATCATTTAAGGGATTTGATAACACTGTAAAATAATGTCTAATTTGTTAACATTAGCAAATGCATTGATAACACTTTATAATAACTGCACTCATTAGTAAATAGTCAGTTCATGCTTTATAAAGCCTTGTCCCAATATTAACAGTCAGTAGTAGGCAGTTTATAAATACAGCTATAAATAGCTTGTTCTTGGTTTATAAGCACATTTATTAAAAAGGAGAGTAAAGGGTCAGTTATCTTCCTATGAAAAATAAAAAGATAAAAATAAACAAACAACAACACAGATTGATACAGAACTCAGAAGTTTTATTGTGGATTCATGATAAAATCAGCCTGTAAATGAATTCATACTCCTCCAAGAAGACAAAAGTAGTTCACACCAAACTTTTTTAACATGAAGCCAATATACTGAAGATGTTAAATTGCGAATGGGTTTAGGATACCTTAAATGGTGTGGCCATAGCGATTTATTAAAGTAACATTAAAAAATACAATAGTTATTTTACTATATCTTTAAAATTTTTCATTCCAATTTTTTATATACGTAGAAGTCATAATTTGAAGGAAGCTCAGTAAGTTTAAAATTAAAACTATCATAACTTATAAATCAAACTTGCAATTCTTAGTACCAATAATGGCCACTAGATGGAGCTATAGGATTACTTTTAAATAATTATTGTAGAAACAAGTATGATTTAAATCATTTATAGAAATCTTTCAAAGAAAAATAATATGAATTTTATGTATTTTACTGATAAAATGACCCTCACTTAATTAGAATAACAAGCTGAAGTATTGTGAACTGTATAGTAAGAATAATTCTTAATAGGCCTTATGGACAGATAAGTTTTGAGTGACTCTTGAAGGATCAGCACCACATCCTCTTTTACCACTGTTTAAAGAATTTATCTTACAGAACAGGTGCGGATGAATTTTGGATAGCTTGAATGATTTTGTCGTGCTGATTTTTTGAAATAACAGTAAGAAAGTAACCAGTAAATGTCTTTTATTTTTTTAAGTGCAGCTTCTAAACATTTCAAAAAATGTACACATAGAAGACAAGTCATTCTGAGGAAATATGCATAGTTGCATGACTATAGAACACTATATGGATGATAGAAAATTAAAAAACTATCATACATCTGATGTCACTGCGGGTAATGTGTGTGTGTGTGTGTGTGTGTTTGTGTGTGTGTTAAGTGAATTAGGTGTGAAACTATCAGGGAGCATTTAGTCTCCATCACCAACATTTTACAGAACTGCCACTTTCCTGGAGTCTCAGAATTACAATGTGTCAGGTTCTGAGAGATCTAAGATTCCAAAAAATTATTTAATTAGAATACCATGAAGTATTGTGAAATACTATATATTAAGACTTTATATATATATGCTTTATGAACAGATTAGAGTGACTCGTGAAGGACAAGCACCACCTCCTCTTGTCTGATGGTTTGAGGAATATATCTTCCAGAATCCGGGATTAAGATTTAGGAGCTCATTTTTATTCCACCTCCTTTCCTGAAAGTCTGTCTTGCAGAATTGACTAAAAATTAATCTTCACATTAATTCCTTATTATTTTGCAATTCTTTTTGTCAGTTCTTCTTAACTTGTTTTCTTCTTTTCCGACCTCATGACCCAGTCAGCATTTTTGTACAATGGTCAAGTCTTAACTTATCCATTTCTGTATTGCATTTGTGTTTGATATTTCTCATGGGTATTACATGGGGACTTTACAGTTTGAGTTAAAACTCTTTTTTTTAGCGCATTTCATCTGTAAAAGACAACATGCCTAATAATTCTGTACACATGAATATAAGGAGTTTTTCTCTTCCAGCTTTCTTGGACTATTGTATAGCAATCATAAATTATTAAATAAAAAATAATGGTAGTTATTAAGATTGATATGGTTTGGAATTGGTAAAATGTGCTTGGAAAAAAATCACAATAAAACAATGTTTTAATGTTTAAGTTTGGAATATTAACTGACATGAATGAATGCTATATAAATATTGTTCATGTTAACATAATGTTTATAAATAAAATCTTATTGTAAAGTGTTACTAAAAAAAAAAAAAAAAAAAATATATATATATATATATATATATATATATATATATATATATATATATATATATATATATATATATATATATATATATATATATCACTGCCAGAGGGATATTGTGAATGCATGTGCCCGCTGGGCACAGTTTACATGATGCCACCGGGGTGGCGATGGCATTGGTGGCTTGAGCCCGCCATCGCTGCTTGCAGCTATATTTAGGGCTCAAGCCCGAAGGGGCGAAGAGCCCTATTGTTCTTCTAAGGATTATTCTTATTATTTTTTTTATTTTTTATTAAACCTTCCGGGGGTTTTTAGGGGCCTTAACATGCTCAAAAACTCTTGAAAATTGGCACACACATTGGAATCTGCGGCCATCAGGACGCCGCAGAGGCTGGGACCCGGGCGTGGCACAGGGACTCTACAGCGCCCCCTGGAACACCTTCAGAAATCTTGAACCATAGCTCACACAGACTTGCATGTATTTATATGAAACTCAGTACACTTATAGATCTCATTGAGCCGAACAACTTTCACACTTTATGTCATAGGCTCCGCCAAACAGGAAGTCAGCTATTCAGGGCTGTTTAAAAAAAGCATGCTCTGGAATTTGAAATACTCCTCTGAGGTTTTCAACCCATTCGCCACGAAACTCGATGAACATGATCTCAAGACATTGGGGATGAAAAATTGCGAGGGGATTTTTGATATCTCGAACGGTTTGCCCGTAGCGAGGCGTGGAAATTATGGCGAGAAATGAGAAACAGGAAATGTCTAATAACATCCACATACATTTCCTGAATTTGATCAAACTTCATTGGTTTGTTCGTTGTAGGATACCGATCGTATATATGTGACTATTAAGAGTCAACGTTATAGCGCCACCAACTGGCAGCAGGAAGTGAGTCATTTTCAAAATGCTTTGAATTCAGCATCTTATTTTTACTCTATTTACTTAAAACTTCATCAGAATAATGACAAAACACGGCCGATGTAAATCTGTTGTGGGGATATTGATATCTAATATGACGTTGCCATGGCAACGTGTCAAACTTGAATGTTCTGTTATGATGAGTTTGAGGCAGACAACAAGCTCAGATTTACATGAAACTCAAAACACATATCAGTATTAGTGATAGCTAGACAATGGCAAAAGCTTTTAAAAGGGCGTGAAGGAGGCACTCTATAGCGCCACCTTTTGTCAAAAGTGGGGGGGTTAGTTTTAGCTACAGACACCAAACTTGGTACATAAATTGTTCTTTTCAAGACGGACAACTTTCTAATTCACAGTCATCAGCTACGACCAACAGGAAGTCGGCTATTTTGATTTGAATATTTAAATTGAGCTCTGATTTAATGCATACTCCTCACAGGAAATGTTCACTATACTCACCAAACTTTGTCTACATGTTGAAAAAACATTGAGGAACTTAAATTGCGAACGGATTTTGGTTAGCTTGAACGGTTTTGTCGTGGTGATTTTTTGAAATGACAGTAAAAAGGGAATCATTAATTGTCTTGTATTTTTAAATTGCAGCTTCCAAACACTTCAAAAAAAATTCATACAGAGATCAAATCATTCTGAGGACATATGCATAGTTTCATGACTTTACAACACTGTATGATTAAAAGAAAATTAAAAAACTGTCAGACATCTCAACTCACTCTGTCCCTCTGTTTGAGCAATGTATGTGTGCTGACTGAGTGCATGTGTGTGTGTGTGTGAGTGTGTGTCTGTGAGTGGGGGATGGGCATGAGTTGAGTGGCAGACACAATGAGAGAGAGAAAGAGAGAGAGAGAGACTTAATCATCTCTTTAATCACCAGAAAAAAAATGTATTTTAAATTGTTATTTTTTGTTGCTGTTGCTAACATTGCTGTTTTCATTACAGCTTAAGAAATCTCTTAGGCCTTATCCTTTTCTGACAGTTTCAGGAATTAAAAACAAAATTCTAAAAATACTTATTTGTGCTGCAAATAATAATTTCAACTCATTTGATACTGACCTATTCCATCCTGTGACATGACATGTATCTACATTTTTAAAATCTCATGGATGTAACAGTAAAACTGTTCAGTTCACAGATCAAGACTAAGCTTCTTTCACAAATGCTTATAAGTCATTAAAGGATTTAATAACACTGTAAAATAATGTCTAATTTGTTAACATTAGTAAATGCATTGGTAACACTTTATAATAACTGTACTCATTAGTAAATAGTCAGTTTATGCTTTATAAAGCCTTGTCCCAATATTAATAATTAGTAGTAAGCAGTTTATAAATACAGCTATAAATAGCTTGTTCTTGGTTTATAAGCACATTTATTAAAAAAGGAGAGTAAAGGGTCAGTTATCTTCCTATGAAAAATAAAAAAAAATAAAAATAAACAAACAACAACACAGATTGATACAGAACTCAGATATGTTATTGTGGATTTATGATAAAATCAGCATGTAAAAATGAATTCATACTTCATGCTAATATACTGAAGATGTTAAATTTCGAATGGGTTTAGGATACCTTAAATGGTGTGGCCATAGCGATTTATTAAAGTAACATAAAAAAATACAATAGTTATTTTATGATATCTTTAAAATTTTTAATTCCAACTCTTCATAATTTTTTATATACGTAGAAGTCATCATTTGAAGGAAGCACAGTAAGTTTCATAGCTTTATCATTTTCAAGAGCCAGCATGAAATTAAAACTATCATAACTTATAAATCAAGCTTGCAATTCTTAGTACCAATAATGGCCACCAGATGGAGCTATAGGATAACTTTTAAATAATTATTTTAGAAACAAGTATGATTTAAATCATTTATAGAAATCTTTCAAAGAAAAATATGAATTTTATGTATTTACTGATAAAATGACCCTCACTTAATTAGAATAACAAGCTGAAGTATTGTGAACTGTATATTAAGAAATAATTCTTTATAGGCTTTATGGACAGATATGTTTTGAAAGACTCTTGAAGGTTCAGCCCCACATCCTCTTTTACCACTGTTTAAAGAATGTATCTTACAGAACAGGTGCGGATGAATTTTGGATAGCTTGAATGGTTTTGTCGTGGTGATTTATTGAAATAACAGTAAAAAAGTAACCAGTAAATGTCTTTTATTTTTTTAAAGTGCAGCTTCTAAACACTTCAAAAAAATGTACACATAGAAGACAAGTCATTCTGAGGAAATATGCATAGTTTCATGACTATACAACACTATATGGATGATAGAAAATTAAAAAAACTATCATACATCTGATGTCACTCTGTCCCTCTGTCACTGTGGGTAATGTGTGTGTGTGTGTGTGTGTGTGTGTGTGTGTGTGTGGGTGTTAAGTGAATTAGGTGTGAAACTATCAGGGAGCATTTAGTCTCCAGTGCCAACATTTTACAGAACTGCCACTTTCCTGGAGTCTCAGAATTACAATGTGTCAGGTTCTGAGAGATCTAAGATTCCAAAAAATGATGTAATACCATGAAGTATTGTGAAATACTATATATTAAGACTTTATATATAGGCTTTATGAACAGATTAGAGTGACTCGTGAAGGACCAGCACCACCTCCTCTTGTCCAATGGTTTGAGGAATATATCTTCCAGAATCCGGGATTAAGATTTAGGAGCTCATTTTTATTCCACCTCCTTTCCTGAAAGTCTGTCTTGCAGAATTGACTAAAAATTAATCTTCACATTAATTCCTAATTATTTTGCAATTATTTTTGTCAGTTCTTCTTGACCTGTTTTTTTCTTCTTCTTTTCTGACCTCATGACCCAGTCAGCATTTTTTGTACAATGGCCAAGTCTTAACTTATCCATTTCTGTATTGCATTTGTGTTTGATATTTCTCATGGGCTTTACAGTTTGAGTTAAAACTCTTTTTTAGCGCATTTCATCTGTAAAAGAAAACATGCCCAATAATTCTGCACACATGAATATAAGGAGTTTTTCTCTTCCAGCTTTCCTGGACTATTGTATAGGACTCATAAATGATTAAATAAAAAATAATGGTAGTTATTAAGATTGATATGGTTTGGAATTGGTAAAATGTGCTTGGAAAAAATCACAATAAAACAATGTTTTAATGTTTAAGTTTGGAATATTAACTGACATGAATGAATGCTATATAAATATTGTTCATGTTAACATAATGTTTAGAAATGAAATATTATTGTAAAGTGTCACTAAAGTTATATATATTGTTCTGTGAATGTGATTTTAAAGTCTTGATGATTCTGATTAACCCTTTAACTGCCTTATCCTTTAAAACCTCACTGCCAGAGAGAGAGAGAGAGAGAGAGAGAGAGAGAGAGACCTAATCATCCCTTTAATAATCAGGAAAAAAAAAAAATCTGTATTTTAAATTGTTATTGTTTTTGTTGTTGCTAATGGTGGTGTTTTTTTCCTTTCATTACAGGTTAAGAAATCTCTTAGGCCTTATCCTTTTCTGACAGTTTTAGGGATTTAAAAACATCCTAAGAATCCTTATTTGTGCTGCAAATAATAATTTCAAACTCATTTGTGTCACGGTTTTACGCTGCCTGAAGGAATACGGAGTCGAGGATAAACGGAATAAGGTTTTTAATATATCCAACACAGGGGATATCCAACATGGAGCACAGAGGTAGACACACGTAAGTAGCAAATGATCACAAGTGAGGAAGATAATAGACACACCTGGGAACTAATCACGGAAGACAGAAACTGGGTCACTGGGGCAAAAACATTAAATGAGTCCAGGTGTGTGACAGTACTCCCCCCTCCCGGTAGGTGCGTCCTCGCACCGTAGAAACAACAGAGGGAGGCGTGGGTGGGAACTTGGGAGGAGGTTCCGGTGGAGGACGGACTCCCAGGAGGGGGCCAGCAGACAGGGACCACAGAAGGAGGAGCCAGGGAGGAGACGACGGAGGGAGGAGCCAGGGAGGAGACAGGAGCAGGAGGAGCCAGATGGTCCACCAGAGACCAGCCAGGACGGAGATCCAAGGTGGAGTCGACGGCGGGAGGAGCCATGGTGAAGGAAGGGTCGACGACACCAGGGGGCCGACAGGCGGAGACTGCACCGGTGGGTGAGGAGCCCAAGATGGAGCAGCACAGCCGCAGAGCCAGGGTGACGTCGAGGATCCGGAGGGCCTAGGTGGAGCTGAAGGCTCAGGCGACCAAGGCAGAGGCGGGGTCCTGGCAGACCGCTGTGGAGCCGGATTGACCGAGGATGGAGGTGGAACCGGAGGGAAGGAGGAGCCTGACAGAGCCGGAGGGATGGAGTGACGAGGTGGAACCAGAGGAGTGGAGTCCCGAGGCGGCGGATGGTCGACGACTGACCAAGGTGGAGCCGGAGGGACGAGGGAGCCCGGTGGAGCAGGTGGGATGACAGGCCACGGTGGAGACGAGGGAGCTAAGAGCCAAGGCGGAGCCGCTGGGTCGAAGGACCGAGGAGGAGTCCAGGGCTCGGAGGCTGGAGGCGGAGACAGGGCCTTAACACGCCAAGGCGGAGCTGGAGACTGGCAGTTCAGCGGCGAACCACCGCGCCCCGATGGCGCGGACTGAGGGTGAGCTGCGGGACTGACTGGCACCAGCAGGGATGACGAGGAACTGGCTGGTCTAGGAGGAGGAGAGAGGAGAAGGATGGGAGGAAGGACAGGAGGATCAGGACTGGACGGAACCAGCGAAAGAGGAGTAGAGGGACCAGCAGGTTTGGGAGGAGGCGGGAGAGGGAGGCTGGGAGGGAATACAGGAGACACAGAAGATTCAGGGCTGGGCGGAACCAGCGGTGAAACAGAAAAATCATGGCTGGGCGGAACCAGCGGAGACACAGAAAATTCAGAGCTGGGCGGAACCAGCGGAGACACAGAAGATTCAGAGCTGGGCGGAACCAGCGGAGACACAGAAGATTCAGAGCTGGGCGGAACCAGCGGAGATACAGGAAACTCAGGGCTGGGCGGAACCAGCGGAGAAACAGAAAACTCAGGGCTGGGCGGAACCAGCGGAGAAACAGAAAACTCAGGGCTGGGCGTAACCAGCGGAGAAACAGAAAACTCAGGGCTGGGCGGAACCAGCGGAGAAACAGAAAACTCAGGGCTGGGCGTAACCAGCGGAGAAACAGAAAACTCAGGGCTGGGCGGAACCAGCGGAAATGGAGCAGAGGAAATGACTGGAGGAGGTAGGAGTGGGAGACTGAGAGGGTACACAGGGGAATCAGGGCTGGACGGAACCAGCGGGGAAACAGGAAAATTAGGGATTACCTCCATAGACCAGTCCATCTGATCCAGAGCTTGCTCCATATGACCTTCAGAGACTGTATATAGCTCACCCTCAGTCGCAGGAGTGTGGGCAGGGCCTTCCTCCACGCCCTCGATCTCCACGAGGACTCCCACGATGCACGGTGTTGCCGGCTCACACACCTGGTCAGTCGCGCTCTCGAGATCCGGCTCCCTGTCGGTGAATGGCTCGGGCTCTGCGGCTGCGGTGGGCTCTGGCTCCGTGTAGCGGGGTGGTGGCTGGCTGGTCTCTGGGTCGGGAGTGGGGCTGGCGAGGTCCTCTATGGGGCAGATGGTGAGAGATGAGCAATTTCTCGCCAGAGTCCACTCCACGAATGCGGCGAAATCCTCTCGAGGACCATCTTCGGACGACAACGCTCTGCATTTGGAGTTCAGGCTGGTGTTGTAGAAGGTGCAGAGCGCGCCATCCGGGTAGCTGGTGGCATTAGCTAATAAGGAAAACTGTCTGGTATGGTCCTCGAGAGAACGTCCTTCCTGCTTCAGCAGGAGGATGAGGAATTCGGGACGATAGAGGGGATCCATAGACACTAAGAAACAAAAAAGACTTTGAAAAAACGAAAGCAAAACGGAGGGAAGAACACGCAGTTTTCTATTTTCTCCTTTAGGTCGGGTCTTCTGTCACGGTTTTACGCTGCCTGAAGGAATACGGAGTCGAGGATAAACGGAATAAGGTTTTTAATATATCCAACACAGGGGATATCCAACATGGAGCACAGAGGTAGACACACGTAAGTAGCAAATGATCACAAGTGAGGAAGATAATAGACACACCTGGGAACTAATCACGGAAGACAGAAACTGGGTCACTGGGGCAAAAACATTAAATGAGTCCAGGTGTGTGACAATTTGATACTGACCTATGACAACTTGTGACGTGACATGACATTTATTAATCTCATGGATGTAACAGTAAAACTCTTCAACTGACAGATAAAGCTGCAATGCAAGCAAAACTATTTCACAAATGCTTATAGGTCATTAAAATCATTACAAAACACTAATAAATTATTTAAGGATTTGGTAACACTGTAAAATAATGTCTAATTTGTTAACATTAGTAAATGCATTGGTAACACTTTATAATAACTGCACTCATTAGCTAAGCATTAGTAAATAGTTCATGATTATAAAGCCTTTTCCCTTAATAATAGTCATTATTAAGCAGTAATACATCTATAAATAAATTGTTCTTGGTTTAAAAGCACATATATTACAAAATAGATTAAAGTCTCAGTTGTCTTATAAATAAATGAATAAACACAACCCAGTTTGATTCAGAATTCAGAAATATTTATTTCAAGATGCAATAAAAGGAAACTGTACACTTGAATAGGTTTTGAGCGATTCTTGAAGGATTAGCATCACCTCCTCTTGTACGATGGTTTGAGGAATATATCTTCCAGATAGTACTGCTGCTCCCTATATGCAGAGTATGCAGTCTTCGTAGGGCACCAACTCCCAGAGGGGGTACCATCCCAGTTGCTCAAAAAAATAAATAAATATGCGCCATTCTCCCATCTGTGCTCGGGACCGCTCACACCTCATGTTTGCGGCTGAATGTTCGTAATTGATGGATGGACATCTATGCCTGGGTATAGGACATCAGCAATCCGGCACAGAGAAAAGAAATCTAAAGAAAAAAAACAGGCATAAAGTTGTCTTGACATTGTACATTCGAGAGTCTCAAATTTAGGGCCAGTCTCTAAAGTTACATGTGATATTGTTATACACTTTTCTAACGTCAGTAGCATTTGAAGAGAATGACTTACAGTCATAAAAACAACTGTAATTTTTCATCTAGGTGACAGCTATAATGCACAATTAATTTGAATGTTTCATATTTATTACAACAAACTGTAAGTCATATGTAAATTATGCTACTTTTTCACATGGGCTCAAATGCAAATTTGAAGCTCAATAGCATTTGAGAAGAAAGACTTGCAGTCATAAAACAATTGTAATGTGTTCATATAGGTGTCAGCTACAATGCACACCTTATACATTTTTTATAAATATAAAAATAAAGTGTTACTAAAGTTATATATATATTGTTCTGTGTATGTGATTTCAAAGTCTAGATTGGTCGGATTAACACTTTAACTGCCGCATCCCTTTAAACTTGATTGTCAGAGGGTTACTGTAAATTCTTATGCCCACTGGGCACAGTTTTCCCGATGCCACCGGGGTGGCGTTGCACTGATGGCTTGAGCCCGACATCGCTGCTTGCAGCTATATTTAGGGCCCGAGCACCGATGGTGTGAGGACCCTATTGGAATTGCTTCGTTTATTATTAGGGCTCAAGCCTGGAGGGCGAGAGCCCTATTGTTTTCCTTAGGATTATTTTTTATTAGGGCTCAAGCCTGGAGGGCGAGAGCCCTATTGTTTTCCTTAGGATTATTTGTTATTATTATTATTATTATTATTATTATTATTATTATTTATTATTATTATTTTTCTTCAAGGTTTCGGGGGCTTTTGGGGCCCTTAACATGCTTAAAAAGTCTTGAAAATTGGCACACACATTGGAACCTGCGGCCATTAGGGCCGGGCAGAGACTGATACACGGGCGTGGCACAGGGGCTCTACAGCGCCCCCTGGAATATGGAGGGCCATATATCATACATACTTGCACGTAGACGTACGAAACTCGGTACACATATAGAACTCATCAATACAAACAACTTTCGTATTGCATATCATAGGCTCCGCCCAACAGGAAGTTGGCTATTTGGGGTTTATTATTCATATTTGTCGTCAAAGTTGTGGGGGCTTTTGGAGTCCTTAACATACTCAAAAACTCTTGAAAGTTTGCGCACAATTTGGAATCTGTGGCCTTTAGGAGCCTGCAGAGGCTGGGACACGGGCGTGGCACAGGGGCTCTACAGCGCCCCCTGGAACACAGTCATAAATGTTGATGTATAGCTCACACATACTTGCACGTATTAATATGAAACTCAGTACACATATAGATCTCATCGTGCCGAACAACTTGCGTATTGCATGTCATAGGCTCCGCCCAACAGGAAGTCAGCTATTTAGAGTTATGTAAAAAGCGCATGCTCTGGAATTTGAAATACTTGTCATAGGTTTTTTACTCGATTGCCGCCAAACTCGGTCAACATGATCTCAAGACACTGGGGATGAAAAATTCCCAGGGGATTTTTGATATCTCAAACGGTTTGCTCGTGGCGAGGCGTTGAAATTATGGCGAGAAATGAGAAACAGGAAGTGTCTAATACCATCCACATACATTTCCTGATTTTAATCAAACTTCATCAGATTATTCTTTGTATGATGTCGATCGCATATATGTGACTATTAGGAGTCAAAGTTATAGCGCCACCAACTGGCAGCAGGAAGTGTGTCATTTTCAAAATGCTTTGTATTCAGCATCTTATTTTTACTCGATTTGCTTCAAACTTCATCAGAATAATGTTAAAACACAGCCTATATTAATCTGCTAGGGGGATATTGATATCTAAAAATATTGTTGCCGTGGCAACATGTCAAACTTGAATACTTCTCAGGTGATTTTAAGGCATATAACATACTTAGAATTTCATGAAATTCAGAACACATATCAGTATTTATGATAACTAGACACTGGCAAAAGTTCATAAGAGGGCGTGGAAGAGGCACTCTATAGCGCCACCTTTCGTCAAAAGTGGGGGGGTTAGTTTTAGCTACAGATACCAAACTCGGTACAAAAATTGTTCTTATCAAGACGGACAACTTTCTAATTCACAGTCATCAGCTACGATCAACAGGAAGTCAGCTATTTTGATTTGAATGTGGATTTTTTTTTACATTTAGCTGTGAATTAATGCATACTGCTCAGAGGAGAGTAACACTATACACACCAAACTTTGTCTACATGATGCCAAAACATTTTAAACAACTTAAATTGCCAAAGGATTTTGGATAGCTTGAACGGTTTTGTCGTGGAGATTTTTTTAAATGACAGTAAAAATGGAATTATTAATTGTCCTGCATTTTTAAATTCCAAACACTTCAAAACCTTTTTTCATACAGAAAAAAAG
This sequence comes from Carassius gibelio, assembly GCF_023724105.1. Classification (NCBI taxonomy): domain Eukaryota; kingdom Metazoa; phylum Chordata; class Actinopteri; order Cypriniformes; family Cyprinidae; genus Carassius; species Carassius gibelio. Next base: position 1,412,028 of record NC_068375.1, on the reverse strand, counting down.
TCATTCTGAGTAAATATGGATAGTTTCACGACTTTACAACACTGTATGGATAACAGAAAATTAAAAAACTGTCAGACATCTCATCTCACTCTGTCCCTCTGTTTGAGTATTATGTGCTTAGACTTACATTGTCTGAGAGAAAATGCGCCCCTACAGGTGCAATTCCTGAAAGGGAAATTCGACTGAAAGGGAGGAGACTCTCTTTTAGTTTCATTTTTAAATCGGTTAAAATACAAATAAATACTTAGATTTAATTCACACTGACAAGCTAAACCAACATATATGATTATTACCAGGTCAGGGCTCATTAATAATTGATGTGTGGTCAGTGATACGTGAGAAACACGAGAGATGAATCACGCTCTGAGCAGGAGCGTGTGGAATGATGAGCTCAGAAAAAACGAGTTTATTCTTGTTTTATAGCTTTTAAAATTAAAATATTAAAGCGATATTACACAATTCACCAATTAGAACACACCAGGAGCTACATTCAGATGTTTTTGAACTGTTTGTGTGAAAATGAAATATTCGCGGCTGCCTATCTGAAATCACTGCTCCGATCAGCGCACACAGTGTCACAAGTTCAAAACAAACGAATTTATTCTTGTTTAAGAGCTTTTTCAAATAAAATATTGTCATAAATGCACACAATACACCCATTATAACACAACACGTCCTAAATGCAGGTGTTTGTGACCCGTTTAAGTGTGCAAGACTATTTGAAAGCGCGACTGGCAGAATAACATGTATCTCTCGAGCTGCAGGATTCTGCCTTTCGTCGTAAGAATGAACACATCACGGACAAGATTATTTCAAAATACATAATAGCTTGGCGAATATAAACGAAAACAGCCACGTGAACATAAACTGTTGAGAAATAAATCTGAAGTGGATCTACTGGATTTGAATATTAAGTGACCGCATATACCAGCTGCTTCTGTCTTAAATTTTAATCTACATATAAAAAAGGAAACTCATTCATTTTGGCGGCTTTTTTAATGTGTGTACGTATTTATTTATTATTTTGCTCTAACAAGAATTAATCTATATTTAATTAAATCAATTACATTTTATTTTACATTTGATTTGTCCATTTCTGCATCTAAACGCCTAAAAACCTAAAACATGCTCTATTATACTATTGTTAGCAATTTCTTTATCGTCCAATTTATCTGGTGTACACACTTTTATTTTCATAATAAACTTGTTTCTTAGATTATACACAGTTACAGTGGTCTATAATAAATATTAACAGGTTTTATTCAAGCTGTTTAGAATGATTGCAGTAGGCTAATTTGTTTTTATGTAAATCCCAAAAAATAAATTAAATAAATAAAAAACATTGGAAAACAATAACTGTTGTACTTTTTTATACATTTTGTATAATTTCATAGTTTATGCATTATAGTTATAAAAACAAATAAATTTAGCCACTCACATAGAAATCTTAGGCCTTATCCTTTTCTGACAGTTTTAGGTTTTTTTAAAAAATCCTAAAAAACCTTATTTGTGCTGCAGATAATAATTTCAAACTCATTTGATACTGACCTCTGACATCCTGTGACATGATATTTATTTGAATTTACATAATCTCATGGATGTAACCGTAAATCTGTTCAGCTCACAGATCAAGACTAAGCTGTAATGCAAGCAGAACTTTCACAAATGCTTGTAGGTTTAATAAAATCATTACAAAACACTTACAAATCAATTAAGGGATTTGATAACACTGTAAAATAATGTCTAATTTGTTAACATTAGCAAATGCATTGATAACACTTTATAATAACTTTACTATATCTTTAAAATTTTTCATTCCAACTCTTCATAATTTTTTATATACGTAGAAGTCATCATTTGAAGGAAGCACAGTAAGTTTCATAGCTTTATCATTTTCAAGAGCCAGCATAAAATTAAAACTATCATAACATATAAATCAAGCTTGCAATTCTTAGTACCAACAATGGCCACCAGATGGAGCTATAGGATTACTTTTAAATAATTATTGTAGAAACAAGTATGATTTAAATCATTTATAGAAATCTTTCAAAGAAAAATAATATGAATTTTATGTATTTTACTGATAAAATGACCCTCACTTAATTAGAATAACAAGCTGAAGTATTGTGAACCGTATATTAAGAATAATTCTTTATAGGCTTTATGGACAGATACGTTTTGAGTGACTCTTGAAGGATCAGCACCACATCCTCTTTTCCCACTGTTTAAAGAATGTATCTTACAGAACAGGTGTGAATGAATTTTGAATAGCTTGAATGGTTTTGTCGTGGTGATTTTTTGAAATAACAGTAAAAAAGTAACCAGTAAATGTCTTTTATTTTTTTAAGTGCAGCTTCTAAACACTTCAAAAAAATGTACACATAGAAGACAAGTCATTCTGAGGAAATATGCATAGTTTCATGACTATACAACACTATATGGATGATAGAAAATTAAAAAAACTATCATACATCTGATGTCACTCTGTCCCTCTGTCACTGTGGGTAATGTGTGTGTGTGTGTGTGTTAAGTGAACTAGGTGTGAAACTATCAGGGAGCATTTAGTCTCCAGCGCCAACATTTTACAGAACTGCCACTTTCCTGGAGTCTCAGAATTACAATGTGTCAGGTTCTGAGAGATCTAAGATTCCAAAAAATTATTTAATTAGAATACCATGAAGTATTGTGAAATACTATATATTAAGACTTTATATATAGGCTTTATGAACTGATTAGAGTGACTCGTGGGAGCTCATTTTTATTCCACCTCCTTTCCTGAAAGTCTGTCTTGCAGAATTGACTAAAAATTAATCTTCACATTAATTCCTAATTATTTTGCAATTCTTTTTGTCAGTTCTTCTTGACCTGTTTTTTTCTTCTTCTTTTCTGACCTCATGACCCAGTCAGCATTTTTTGTACAATGGTCAAGTCTTAACTTATCCATTTCTGTATTGCTTTTGTGTTTGATATTTCTCATGGGTTTTTTATAATTTTCGACTTTGAGTTAAAACAGTTTGAGTTAAAACTCTTTTTTAGCGCATTTCATCTGTAAAAGAAAACATGCCTAATAATTCTGCACATGAATATAAGGAGTTTTTCTCTTCAAGCTTTCCTGGACTATTGTATAGCACTCATAAATGATTAAATAAAAATTAATGGTAGTTATTAAGATTGATATGGTTTGGAATTGGTAAAATGTGCTTGGAAAAAAATCACAATAAAACAATGTTTTAATGTTTAAGTTTGGAATATTAACTGACATGAATGAATGCTATATAAATACTGTTCATGTTAACATAATGTTTATGAATGAAATCTTATTGTAAAGTGTTACTCAAGTTATATATATATATATATACTGTATATATATTGTTCTGTGAATGTGATTTTAAAGTCTAGATGATTCGGATTAACCCTTTAACTGCCATATCCTTTAAAACCTTACTGCCAGAGGGATAATGTGAATGCATGTGCCCACTGGGCACAGTTTACCTGATGCCACCGGGGTGGCGATGGCATTGGTGGCTTGAGCCCGCCATCGCTGCTTGCAGCTATATTTATTATTATTTTTATTTTTTATTAAACCTTCCGGGGTGTTTTGGGGGCCTTAACATGCTCAAAAACTCTTGAAAATTGGCACACACATTGGAATCTGCGGCCATCAGGACGCCGCAGAGGCTGGGACCCAGGCGTGGCACAGGGGCTCTACAGCGCCCCCTGGAAGACAGTCAGAATTCTTGAACCATAGCTCACACACACTTGCATGTATTTATATCAAACTCGGTACACTTATAGATCTCATTGAGCCGAACAACTTTCACACTTTATGTCATAGGCTCCGCCCAACAGGAAGTCAGCTATTCAGGGCTGTTTAAAAAAAGCATGCTCTGGAATTTGAAATACTCCTCTGAGGTTTTCAACCCGTTCGCCACGAAACTCGGTGAACATGATCTCAAGACATTGAGGATGAAAAATTGCGAGGGGATTTTTGATATCTCGAACGGTTTGCCCGTGGCGAGGCATGGAACTTATGGCGAGAAATGAGAAACAGGAAATGTCTAATAACATCCACATACATTTCCTGAATTTGATCAAACTTCATGGGTTTGTTCGTTGTATGATACCGATTGTATATATGTGGCTATTAAGAGTCAACGTTATAGCGCCACCAACTGGCAGCAGGAAGTGTGTCATTTTCCAAATGCTTTGAATTCAGCATCTTATTTTTACTCGATTTACTTAAAACTTCATCAGAATAATGACAAAACACGGCCGATGTAAATCTGTTGTGGGGATATTGATATCTGATATAGTGTTGCCATGGCAACGTGTCAAACTTGAATGTTCTGTTATGGTGAGTTTGAGGCAGACAACAAGCTCAGATTTACATGAAACTCAAAACACATATCAGTATTAGTGATAGCTAGACAATGGCAAAAGCTTTTAAAAGAGCGTGAAGGAGGCACTCTATAGCGCCACCTTTTGTCAAAAGTGGGGGGGTTAGTTTTAGCTACAGACACCAAACTTGGTACATAAATTGTTCTTTTCAAGACGGACAACTTTCTAATTCACAGTCATCAGCTACGATCAACAGGAAGTCGGCTATTTTGATTTGAATGTGTATTTTTGAGATTTTACAGTTGTGAATTAATGAATACTCCTCACAGGGGAAGTACACTATACACACCAAACGTTGTCTACATGAAGAAAAAACATCGAGGAACTTAAATTGCGAACAGATTTTGGTTAGCTTGAACGGTTTTGTCGTGGTGATTTTTTGAAATGACAGTAAAAAGTGAAACATTAATCGTCTTGTATTTTTAAATTGCAGCTTCCAAACCTTTAAAAAACATTTTTAATTTAGAAAACCAGTGATTCTGAGGAAATATGCATAGTTTCATGACTTTACAGCACTGTATGATTAAAAGAAAATTAAAAAACTGTCAGACATCTGATCTCACTCTGTCACTCTGTGTGCTGACTCTGTGTGTGTGTGTGAGTGTGAGTGGGGGAGGGGTGTGAGCTGAGTGGCAGACAGACAGAGAGAGAGAGAGAGAGAGAGAGAGAGAGAGAGACTTAAACATCTCTTTAATCACCAGAAAAAAAAAACTGTATTTTAAATAGTTATTTTTTTTGTTGTTGTTGCTAATTGTGCTGTTATCATTACATCTTAAGAAATATCTTAGGCCTTATCCTTTTCTGACAGTTTCAGGGATTAAAAAAAATCCTAAAAAACCTTATTTGTGCTGCAAATAATAATTTCAAACTCATTTGATACTGACCTCTGTCACCCTGTGACATGACATTTATTTGAATTTACATAATCTCAAGGATGTAACAGTAAAACTGTTCAGCTCACAGATGAAGACTAAGCTTTAATGCAAGCAGAACTATTTCACAAATGCTTATAGGTTAATGAAATCATAACAAAACACTTTTAAATTATTTAAGGATTTGGTAACACTTTAAAATAATGTCTCAATTGTTAACATTAGTAAATGCATTGGTAACACTTCATAATAGCTGCAATTCTTAGCTAAGCATTAGTAAATAGTCAGTTCATGCTTTATATAGCCTTCTCCCAAAATTAATATTTTAGTAAGCATTTTATAAATACAGCTATAATTAAATTGTTCATGGTTTATATGCACATTTATTTTGAGGAGATTAAAGGCTGTAATCTCCCTAAAAAAAATGTAAAATAAAAAATAAAATAAATAAAATAAACAAACACAGAACTCATAAATATTTATTTCAAGATGCAATAAAAGAAAACTGTACACTTGAATTTATTTATATATATATATATATATATATATATATATATATATACACACACAATTGCATAAGTTTATATTTAAAAATGTTTAGCAAGTGTACAGCTAATAATAATAATAATGCATTTTATTTAGTTTTAGCTACAGACACCAAACTCGGTACTTAAATTGTTCTTATCAAGACGGACAACTTTCTAATTCACAGTCATAAGCTACGATCAACAGGAAGTCAGCTATTTTGATTTGAATGTGTATTTTTGAGATTTTACAGTTGTGAATTAATGCATACTCCTCACATGGGAAGTACACTATACACACCAAACTTTGACTACATGAAGAAACAACATTGAGGAACTTAAATTGCGAACGGATTTTGGTTAGCTTGAACGGTTTTGACGTGGTGATTTTTTGAAATGACAGTAAGAAGGGGAAACATTAATTGTATTGTATGTCTAAATTGCAGCTTCCAAACACTTCAAGGCATGTTTTCATACAGAGATCAAATCATTATGAGGAAATATGCATAGTTTCATGACTTTACAACACTGTATGGATAAAAGAAAAGAAAAAACTGTCAGACTTCTCAACTGACATGATCTCACTCTGGCCACTCCGTCTGTGTGAGGAAAGGGAGGGGGAGAGGGAGGGGGAGTGTGAGTGTGAGGGGGTTGGTGACTGTGAATCTTTGGTGACTGACAGTGTGTGTGGATTGTAGGGAGGGGCTGTCTGGCAGAGAGAGAGAGAGAGAGAGAGAGAGAGAGAGAGAGACCTAATCATTCCTTTAATAATCAGGAAAAAAAAATCTATATTTTAAATTGTTATTGTTTTTGTTGTTGCTAATGGTGGTGTTTTTTTCCTTTCATTACAGGTTAAGAAATCTCTTAGGCCTTATCCTTTTCTGACAGTTTTTGGGATTTAAAAACATCCTAAGAAGCCTTATTTGTGCTGCAAATTATAATTTCAAACTCATTTGATACTGACCTATGACAACCTGTGACGTGACATGACATTTATTAATCTCATGGATGTAACAGTAAAACTCTTCAACTGACAGATTAAGCTGCAATGCAAGCAAAACTATTTCACAAATGCTTATAGGTCATTAAAATCATTACAAAACACTAATAAATTATTAAAGGGTTTGGTAACACTGTATAATAATGTCTAATTTGTTAACATTAGTAAATGCATTGGTAACACTTTATAATAACTGCACTCATTAGCTAAGCATTAGTAAATAGTTCATGATTATAAAGCCTTTTCCCTTAATAATAGTCATTATTAAGCAGGAATACATCTCTAATTACATTGTTCTTGGTTTAAAAGCACATATATTACAAAGGAGATTAAAGTTTCAGTTGTCTTATAAAATAAATCAATAAACACAACCCAGTTTGATTCAGAATTCAGAAATATTTATTTCAAGATGCAATAAAAGGAAACTGTACACTTGAAAAGGTTTTGAGCGATTCTTGAAGGACTAGCATCACCTTCACTTGTACGATGGTTTGAGGAATATATCTTCCAGATAGTACCGCCACTCCCTATATGCAGAGTATGCAGTCTTCGTAGAGCACCAACTCCCAGAGGGGGCACCAGTTGCTCAAAAAAAACAAAACAAATATGCGCCATTCTCCCATCCGCGTTCGCGACCACTCAATAGCATTTGAGAAGAAAGACTTGTAGTCACAAAACAATTGTAATGTGTTCATATAGGTGTCAGCTACAATGCACACCTTATACATTTTTTATACATTTTAAAATAAAGTGTTACTAAAGTTATATATATTGTTCTGTGTATGTGATTTCAAAGTCTAGATTGGTCGGATTAACCCTTTAACTGCCACATCCCTTAAAACTTGATTGTCAGAGGGTTACTGTAAATGCTTATGCCCGCTGGGCACAGTTTTCCCGATGCCACCAGGGTGGCGTTGCACTGATGGCTTGAGCCCGACATCGCTGCTTGCAGCTATATTTCTTATTATTATTTTTATTTATTTTTAAACCTTCCGGGGGTTTTCGGGGGCCTTAACATGCTCAAAAACTCTTGAAAATTGGCACACACATTGGAATCTGCGGCCATCAGGACGCTGCAGAGGCTGGGACCCGGGCGTGGCACAGGGGCTCTACAGCGCCCCCTGGAACACAGTCAGAAATCTTGAACCATAGCTCACACACACTTGCATGTATTTATATGAAACTTGTACACTTATAGATCTCATTGAGCCGAACAACTTTCACACTTTATGTCATAGGCTCCGCCCAACAGGAAGTCAGCTATTCAGGGCTGTTTAAAAAAAGCATGCTCTGGAATTTGAAATACTCCTCTGAGGTTTTCAACCCGTTCGCCACGAAACTCGTTGAACACGATCTCAAGACATTGGGGATGAAAAATTGCGAGGGGATTTTTGATATCTTGAACGGTTTGCTCGTGGTGAGGCATGGAAATTATGGCGAGAAATGAGAAACAGGAAATGTCTAATAACATCCACATACATTTCCTGAATTTGAACTTCATTGGTTTGTTCGTTGTATGATACCGATCGTATATATGTGAATATTAAGAGTCAACGTTATAGCGCCACCAACTGGCAGCAGGAAGTGTGTCATTTTCCAAATGCTTTGAATTCAGCATCTTATTTATTTATTAAATTACTCGATTTACTTAAAACTTCATCAGAATAATGACAAAACACGGCCGATGTAAATCTGTTGTGGGGATATTGATATCTGATATAGTGTTGCCATGGCAACGTGTCAAACTTTAATGTTCTGTTATGGTGAGTTTGAGGCAGACAACAAGCTCAGATTTACATGAAACTCAAAACACATATCAGTATTAGTGATAGCTAGACAATGGCAAAAGCTTTTAAAAGGGCGTGAAGGAGGCACTCTATAGCGCCACCTTTTGTCAAAAGTGAGGGGGTTAGTTTTAGCTACAGACACCAAACTTGGTACATAAATTGTTCTTTTCAAGACGGACAACTTTCTAATTCACAGTCATCAGCTACGACCAACAGGAAGTCGGCTATTTTGATTTGAATATTTAAATTGAGCTCTGATTTAATGCATACTCCTTAGAGGAAATGTTCACTATACTCACCAAACTTTGTCTACATGTTGAAAAAACATTGAGGAACTTAAATTGCGAACGGATTTTGATTAGCTTGAACGGTTTGGTCGTGGTGATTTTTTGAAATGACAGTAAAAAGGGAATCATTAATTGTCTTGTATTTTTAAATTGCAGCTTCCAAACACTTAAAAAAAAATTCATACAGAGATCAAATCATTCTGAGGACATATGCATAGTTTCATGACTTTACAACACTGTAAACATAACACTGATTAAAAGAAAATTAAAAAACTGTCAGACATCTCAACTCACTCTGTCCCTCTTTTGAGGAATGTATGTGTGCTGATTGTGTGTGTGTGTGTGTGTGTGAGTGGGGGATGGGCATGAGCTGAGTGGCAGACACAATGAGAGAGGGAAAGAGAGAGAGAGAGAGAGAGAGAGAGAGAGAGAGAGACTTAATCATCTCTTTAATCACCAGAAAAAATTTCTTATTTTAAATTGTTATTTTTTGTTGCTGTTGCTAACATTGCTGTTTTCATTAAAGCTTAAGAAATCTCTTAGGCCTTGTCCTTTTCTGACAGTTTCAGGAATTCTAAAAATACTTATTTGTGCTGCAAATAATAATTTCAACTCATTTGATACTGACCTATTCCATCCTGTGACATGACATGTATCTACATTTTTAAAATCTCATGGATGTAACAGTAAAATTGTTCAGCTCACAGATCAAGACTAAGCGGTAATGCAAGCAGAACTTTCACAAATGCTTATGTCATTAATGGATTTAATAACAATGTAAAATAATGTCTAATTTGTTAACATTAGTAAATGCATTGGTAACACTTTATAATAACTGCACTCATTAGTAAATAGTCAGTTCATGCTTTATAAAGTCTTGTCCCAACATTAATAGTCATTAGTAAGGAGCTTATAAATACAGCTATAAATAGCTTGTTCTTGGTTTATAAGCACATTTATTAAAAAGGAGAGTAAAGGGTCAGTTATCTTCCTATGAAAAAATAAAAATAACAGACAACAACACTGATTGATACAGAAATCAGAAATGTTATTGTGGATTTATGATAAAATCAGCCTGTAAATTAATTCATACTCCTCCAAGAAGACACAAGTAGTTCACACCAAACTTTTTCAGCATGATGCCAATATACTGAAGATGTTAAATTGTGAATGGGTTTAGGATACCTTAAATGTTGTGGCCATTTCGATTTGTTAAAGTAACATAAAAAAATACAATAGTTATTTTACTATATCTTTAAATTTTTTCATTCCAACTCTTCATAATTTTTTATATACGTAGAAGTCATCATTTGAAGGAAGCACAGTAAGTTTCATAGCTTTATTATGTTCAGGAGCCAGCATAAAATTAAAACTATCATAACTTATAAATCAAGCTTGCAATTCTTAGTACCAATAATGGCCACCAGATGGAGATATAGGATTACTTTTAAATAATTATTGTAGAAACGAGAATGATTTATATCATTTATAGAAATCTTTCAAAGAAAAATATGTATTTTATGTATTTTACTGATAAAATGACCCTCACTTAATTAGAATAACATGCTGAAGTATTGTGAAATACTGTATATTAAGAATAATTATTTATAGGCTTTATGGACAGATAAGTTTTGAGTGACTCTTGAAGGTTCAGCCCCACATCCTCTTTTACCACTGTTTAAAGAATTTATCTTACAGAACAGTTGCGAATGAATTTGGATAGCTTGAATGGTTTTGTCATGGTGATTTTTTGAAATAACAGTAAAAAAGGAACCAGTAAATGTCTTTTATTCTTTTAAAGTGCAGCTTCTAAACACTTCAAAAAGGTACACATCGAAGAAGGAAATATGCATAGTTTCATGACTATACAACACTATATGGATGATAGAAAATTAAAAAAACTATCATACATCTGTTGTTACTCTGTCCCTCTGTCACTGTGGGTAATGTGTGTGTGTGTGTGTGTGTGTGTGTGTTAGGTGTGTGTGCTGAGTTTGTGTGAATGTGTGGAGGAGGGGGATGGGCTAGCTGTCAGAGAGAGAGAGAGAGAGAGAGAGAGAGAGGAAGAGAGATTGAGGGAGACTTAATCATCTCTTTAATCACCAGAATTATAGGTCAATAAAATTATTACAAAACACTAATAAACTATTAAGAGAGAGAGAGCGAGACAGAGAGAAACATCTCAGAGTTAACATCTCTTTAATCACCAGCAGAAAAAAAATCAGTAATTTTGTGTTGTTGTCGTTGTTTTTTTTTTTTTTCATCATTACAGCTTAAAGCTGTATTAGGTAACTTTTGACGCTATAGCAGTTAATAAACAGAACTGCTTGCGTCTTGCGGAAGAACATTGTAGCCGGAACTACTTCTCTCTGTTTATGTCTATGAAGAATCACAAAGGTACTGGGTTACTTCGCTGAAGCAATCTAAAATAGTCAGAATATTAACACTTATTATAGGTGTACTCTAGTGATTCAGGACAGGCTGAAAACACGGTTTGGAAAATGGATTCATGGTGTACTCACTTATTATATACATTTTATAAATCTTGAACACAAAAAAAAAGTTATGGACCGTAGCTCTGATTGGTTGTTTCTTAACGGGAGCGGTGCATTTCTACAAATGGCAATAGGACCACTGGGAGGAGCCAGAGGAGCTTGATTTTTTTCACAGATTATCCATCTCATATACTACTGTCAGAACATAATGACAGGTTAACAAATATGTAAAAAAATATATTTTTTATAAAAGTTACCTACTGCAGCTTTAAGAAATATCTTAGGCCTCATCATTTTCTGTCAGTTTTAGGGACAAAAAAACTAGTACAAGTTGATGTGTAATCCTAAACCAGTTAATTTAATTAATTTACATAACACCTTAACTGGAAAAGAATTAAGAATTAAAGTGAAGAATTAGGTGTGAAACTATCAGGGAGCATTTAGTCTCCAGCGCCAACATTTTACAGAACTGCCACTTTCCTGGAGTCTCAGAATTACAATGTGTCAGGTTCTGAGAGATCTAAGATTCCAAAAAATGATTTAATTAGAATACCATGAAGTATTATGAAATACTATATATTAAGACTTTATATATAGGCTTAATGAACAGATTAGAGTGACTGGTTAAGGACCAGCACCACCTCCTCTTGTCCGATGGTTTGAGGAATATATCTTCCAAAATCTGGGTTTAAGATTTAGGAGCTCATTTTTTAATCTTGCAGAATTGACTAAAAATGTATCTTCACATTAATTCCTAATTATTTTGCCATTGCAGTTCTTCTCGACCCGTTTTTTCTTCTTCTCCTTTTCTGACCTCATGACCCAGTCAGCATTTTTTGTACATTGGTCAAGTCTTAACTTATCCATTTCTGTATTGCATTTGTGTTTGATATTTCTCATGGGGATTTCATAATTTTCGACTTTTCAGTTTGATATAAAACTCTTTTTTAGCGCATTTCATCTGTAAAAGAAAACATGCCTAATAATTCTGCACACATGAATATAAGGAGTTTTTTTTTCTTCCAGCTTTACTGGACTATTGTATAGCACTCATAAATGATTAAATAAAAAATAATGGTAGTATTTAAGATTGATATGGTTTTGAATTGGTAAAATGTGCTTGGAAAAAAATCACAATAAAACAATGTTTTAATGTTTATGTTTGGAATATTAACTGACATGAATGAATGCTATATAAATATTGTTCATGTTAACATAATGTTTATGAATGAAATCTTATTGTAAAGTGTTACTAAAAAAATATAAATATATTGTTCTGTGAATGTGATTTTAAAGTCTAGATGATTCTGATTAACCCTTTAACTGCCATATCCTTTAAAACCTCACTGCCAGAGGGATATTGTGAATGCATGTGCCCGCTGGGCACAGTTTACCTGATGCCACCGGGGTGGCGATGGCATTGGTGGCTTGAGCCCGCCATCGCTGCTTGCAGCTATATTTCTTCTTCTTCTTCTTCTTCTTCTTCTTCTTCTTCTTCTTCTTCTCCCGAATGAATCGCATTTTTGAGGGCCTTAACATGCTCAAAAAGTCATGAAACTTTGCACACGCGTCAAACCTGGTGAAAATTTTCGTCTGATATAGGATTCAGAAGAGGGTGTGGCAAAATGGCTCGACAGCGCCACCTACACTAAGAAAATCAACAGCCTTCCAGCTATGTTTCACGTACATGCACGAAAATTGGTACACATATGTAACACACCAATACCTACAAAAATGACTCTTGGAGCGAAATTCTAAACGCAACAGGAAGTCGGCTATTTTTAATATTATGAGCAAATTTTGTGTAATTTTGGTCATTTCCATGTGTTGTATTTTAATGAACTCCTCCTAGAGATTTCTTCAAATCATGCCTAATCTAAAGTCCTTTGCGATGTTAAGAAGATCTTGAGTTTTCGTTGAAGGGTGTGTCCGTGGCGGCCTGGCGAATTTCGATGATTCGCCACGAAAAATGAAGTTGCTATAACTAACACATACAATGTCCAATCTGCCTCAAACTTCACATGTTAGATGAAACTCTGAACCTGAACAGATTGACATGCCCATATTCAGTTATAGTCATAGCGCCACCTATTGGCAACAGGAAGTGTCATATTTTACGCTGTGACGAACTACTCCTAGAAATTTTATGACATCAATGTCTTTTTTGTGGTCAGTCTAATCTAAAGGCCTGTGCCATGTTCAGTTGTGAAGATCTTGAGCTTTCGTTAAAAGGCGTGTCCACGGCACCATGGCGAAATTTGATGTCTCGCCATGTGAATAAAAGATGTTATAACTCAGGCATAAAATGTCCGATCTTGCCCAAACTTCACATGTGTGATAAGAGTCCTGACCTGAACAGATCTGCAGGCCAATATTCTACCGGGTGTGGCAGAATGGCTCGATAGTGTCACCTATACACTTTCAACGGACTGTGCCTCGAGCTATGTTTCACGTACATGTACAAAAATTGGTACACACATGTAACTCACCAACATCTACAAAAAAGTCTCTTGGTACGAAATCCGAATCCCAACAGGAAGTCGGTTATTTTGAATTTTCCCTGCAAAATTGGTGTTGTTTTTGCCATTTTCAGGGGTTGTACTTTAACGAACTCCTCCTAGAGATTTATTCAGATCAACACCAAACTTGGTCAGTGTAATCTAAAGCCATTTGCGATGTTAAATTGCGAAGGACTTGAGGTTTCGTTAAAGGGCGTGTCCATGGCGGCCTGACAAATTTCGATGTTTAGTCATGAAAAAGGAAGTTGCTGTAACTCAGTCATACAATGTCCAATCTGCCCCAAACTTCACATGTTGGATGAGACTCTTGACCTGAACAGATCTACTTGCCCATTTTCAGTTATAGTCATAGCGCCACCTATTGGCAACAGGAAGTGACATATTTTACACTGTGACAGACTATTTCTAAAAATTGTATGACATCAATGTCTTTTTTGTGGTCAGTCTAATCTAAAGACCTGTGTGATGTTTAGTTGTGAAGATCTTGAGTTTTTCTTAAAAGGCGTGTCCATGGCGCAGTGACGAAGTTCGATGTCTCGTCATGGGAATAAAAGATGTTATAAGTCAGGCATAAAGTGTCCGATCTTGCCCAAACTTCACATGTGTGATAAGGGTCCTGGCCTGAACAGATCTGAAGGCCAATATTCCATTGGGTGTTGCAAAATGGCTCGATAGCGCCACCTATAAACTTTCAACGAAGTGCATATGCACATTCAACGGAGTGCGCCTCGAGCTATTTTTCACGTACATGTACAAAAATCGTTACACACATGTAACACACCAATACCTACAAAAAAGTATCTTGGTACGAAATCCGAATCCCATCAGGAAGTCGGTTATTTAGAATTTTCTCTGCAAAATTGGCGTTCTTTTTGCCATTTTCAGGGCTTGTACTTTAACAAACTACTCCTAGAGATATATTCAGATCAACACCAAACTTGGTCAGTTAAATCTAAAGGTGTTTGCGATGTTGAATTGCGAAGATTTTGAGGTTTCGTTAAAGGGCGTGTCCATGGCGGCCTGACAAAATTTCGATGTTTCGCCATGAAAAAGGAAGTTGCTGTTACTCAGACTTACAATGTCCAATCTGCCCCAAACTTCACATGTTAGATAAGACTTCTGCCCTTAACAGATCTACATGCCCATATTCAGTTATAGTCATAGCGCCACCTGCTGGCAACAGGAAGTGACATGTTGTATGCTGTGACAAACTACTCCTAGAATTTTTTTGAGATTAATGTATTTTTTGTAGTCAGTCTAGTCTAAAGGCCTGTGCAATGTTAACTTGTGGAGATCTTGAGTTTTTGTTAAAGGGCATGTCCATGGCGTCATGACAAATTTTGATGTCTCTCCATAGCAAGAGAAGTTGTTGTAACTCAGGCATAATTTGTTCGATCGCTGCCGGTGAGCCCGTGTGCGAGGGCCCGTTCATCGCTGCTTGCAGCTTTAATTAGGGCCCGAGCACCGAAGTGCGAGGACCCTCTTGTATCTGCTTCGTTTCTTATAATTATTATTCTGCTTCCTCTTCTTCTCCCGAATGAATCGCATTTTTGAGGGCTTAAACATGATCAAAAAGTCATGAAACTTTGCACAAACGTCAAACCTGGTGAAGATTTTCGTCTGATATAGGATTCAGAAGAGGGTGTGGCAAAATGGCTCGGCAGCGCCACCTATACTAAGAAAATCTACAGCCTTCGAGCTATGTTTCACGTACATTCACGAAAATTGGCACACATATGTAAAGCACCAATACCTACAAAAAAGACTCTAAACCCAACAGGAAGTCGGTTATTTTTAATATTATGAGCAAATTTTGTGTAATTTTGGTCATTTCCATGTGTTGTATTTTAACGAACTCCTCCTAGAGATTTCTTCAAATCAACACCAAATTTGGTATGCCTAATCTAAAGGCCTTTGCGATGTTAAATTGCGAAGATCTTGACTTTTCATTGAAGGGCGTGTCCGTGGCGGCCTGGCGAATTTCGATGATTCGCCACGAAAAATGAAGTTGCTATAACTCAGACATACAATGTCCAATCTGCCCCAAAATTCACATGTTTGATGAGACTCCGAACCTGAACAGATTGACATGCCCATATTCAGTTATAGTCATAGCGCCACCTATTGGCAACGAGAAGTGACATATTTTACACTGTGACAAACTACTCCTAGAAATTTTTTGACAATGTCTTTTTTGTGGTCAGTCTAATCTAAAGACCTGTGCGATGTTCAGTTGTGAAGATCTTGAGCTTTCGTTAAAAGGCGTGTCCACGGCACAATGGCGAAGTTCGATGTCTCGCCATGGGAATAAAAGATGTTATAACTCAGATATAAAATGTCCGATCTTCCCCAAAAATTTTGAATTTCCTGTATGATTTTTGGGCAGTTTTTTACATTTCCCTCACCTACAAAAAAAAATGTAGTGAAAAAGGAAGCTGCTGTAAAAAAGGCAAGCAATGTCCGATCTTCCCCAAACTTCACATGTGTGATAGGCGTTCTGTCCTGAACAAACAACCATGACCAAATTCAGTTATAGTCATAGCGCCACCTGCTGGTAACAGGAAGTGACATGGTTAACACTGTTACAGACTTCTAGGAACATATTAAAAAGTGTAAACAAGTGTTAAATAGGCTGTCAACATACTAGATACATACTAATACATGCTAGCAACACTTATCTTAGTGCTAAAGCATGCTAATAATGTAGTGAAAAAGGAAGTTGCTGTGACTCAGGCAAGCAATGTCCGATCTTCCCCAAACTTCACACGTGTGATAGATGTTCTGTCCTGAACAAACAACCATGACCAAATTCAGTTATAGTCATAGCGCCACCTGCTGGTAACAGGAAGTGACATGGTTAACACTGTTACAGACTTCTAGGAACATATTAAAAAGTGTAAACAAGTGTTAAATAGGCTGTCAACATACTAGATACATACTAATACATGCTAGCAACACTTAGCTTAGTGCTAAAGCATGCTAATAATGTAGTGAAAAAGGAAGTTGCTGTAACTCAGGCAAGCAATGTCCAATCTCCCCCAAACTGCACACGTGTGATAGCTGTTCTGTCCTGAACAAAAACCCATGAAAAAATTCAGTTATAGTCATAGCGCCACCTGCTGGTAACAGGAAGTGACATAGTTAACACTGTTACAGACTCCTAGGAACATATTAAAAAGTGTAAACAAGTGTTACATAGGCTGGCAACATACTAGATACATACTAATACATGCTAGCAACACTTAGCTTAGTGCTAAAGCATGCTAAAAATGTAGTGAAAAAGGAAGTTGCTGTAAAAAAGGCAAGCAATGTCCGATCTTCCCCAAACTTCACACGTGTGATAGGTGTTCTGTCTTGAACAAACAACCATGACCAAATTCAGTTATAGTCATAGCGCCACCTGCTGGTAACAGGAAGTGACAAGGTTAACACTGTTATGAACTCCTAAGAATAAATTAAAAAAGTGTCAAAAAGCGTTAAATAGGCTGGCAACATGCTAGAAGCATAATAAAACATGCTAGCAACACTTAGCTTATTGCTAAAGAATGCTAATAATGTAGTGAAAAAGGAAGTTGCTGTAACTCAGGCAAGCAATGTCCAATCTTCCCCAAACTTCACACTTGTGATAGGTGTTCTGTTCTGAACAAACACCCATGACCAAATTCAGTTATAGTCATAGCGCCACCTGCTGGTAACAGGAAGTGACAAGGTTAACACTGTTATGGACTTCTAAGAACAAATTAAAAAGTGTCAATAAGTGTTAAATAGGCTGGCAGCATGCTAGAAACATAACGAAAGATGCTAGCAACACTTAGCTAAGTGTTAAAGCATTCTACTAAGGCAGTGAAAAAGGAATTTGCTTTAAAAAAGGCAAGTAATGTCTGATCTTCCCCAAACTGCACACGTGTGATAGGTGTTCTGCTCTGAACAAACAACCATGACCAAATTCAGTTATAGTCATAGCGCCACCGGCTGGTAACAGGAAGTGACATGGTTAACACTATTACAGACTCCTAGGAACATATTAAAACGTGTAAACAAGTGTTAAATAGCTGGCAACATACTAGATACATACTAATACATGCTAGCAAAACTTAGCTTAGTGCTAAAGCATGCTAATAATGTAGTGAAAAAGAAAGTAACAATGTTCACACTGTTATGAACTCCTAAGAATTAATTAAAAAAGTGTCAAAAAGGGTTAAATAGGCTGGCAACATGCTAGAACCATAATAAAACATGCTAGCAACACTTAGCTAAGTGTTAAAGCATGCAACTATGGCATTGAATAAGGAAGTTGTTGTAACTCAAGCTAGCAACGTCCGATCTGCCCCAAACTTCACATGTTTGACAAGAGTCCCATACTGAACACATCAGCATGCCCGTATTCAGTTATAGTCATAGCGCCACCTGCTGGCAACAGGAAGTGTCATGTTTAACAATTTTATGCACTATTTGCAACACAATAAAATTTGCCAGTGTGTGCTAATCATGCTAGAAATATTTTCAAACATTCTAGCAACACTTACTATGTGCTAAAGGATGCTATTAATACTATGAAACAGACAGTTGTTGTAACTCATGCATACAATTCCCAATCTGACCCAAACTTCACATGTTTTATAAGAGTCTTGGCCTGAACACAACTAAAGTCCAATATTCAATTATAAGTATAGCGCCGCCTGCTGTCAACAGGAATGACTTATTTCATACTAACTTAAAAATGAGATGTCTCATCTGCCTGAAACTTTGCATGTTTGGTAAGAGTCCTGGCCTAAAGAGATTTACATGGCGATATTCAGTTATAATCATAACGCCACCTGTTGGCAGCAGGAAATGTGGCAAAAATATTTACTATTTTATAAGCATATGGACCAACGTTCACGGTTCCTCCTATGGGCACCGGGTGGTGGTGAGCCCTGGTGCGAGGGCCCGTTCATCGCTGCTTGCAGCTTTAATTAGGGCCCGAGCACCGATGGTGCGAGGACCCTCTTGGAATTGCTCCGTTTATTATTATTATTATTATTATTATTATTATTATTATTCTCCAAAATGAATCGCATTTTTGAGGGCCTAAACATGCTCGTAAAGTCATGAAACTTTGCACACACCTCAGAACTGGCGAAAATTTACGCCTGATATGGGTTTCAGAAGTGGGTGTGGCAAAATGGCTCAACAGCGCCACCTATACACGTTCAACGGTGTGCGCCTCGAGCTTCGTTTCATGTACATGTATGAAAATCGGTATACTCATGTAACTCTCCAATACCTACAAAAAAGTATCTTGGAGCAAAATCCGAAACCCAACAGGAAGTCGGTTATTTCTAATATTATGAGCAAATTTTGTGTCATTTTTGTCATTTCCATGCGTTGTATTTTAACGAACTCCTCCTAGAGATTCATTCAGATCAACACCAAATTTGGTATGCCTAATCTAAAGGCCTTTGCGATGTTAAATTGCGAAGCTTTTGAGTTTTCGTTGAAGGGCCTGTGTGTGGCGGCCTGGCGAATTTCGATGATTCGCCATGAAACAGGAAGTTGCTTTAACTCAGATATACAATGACCAATCTACCCCAAACTTCACATGTTTGATGAGACTCCTGTCCTGAATAGTTTGTCATGACCATATTCAGTTATAGTCATAGCGCCACCTATTGGCAACAGGAAGTAACATATTTTACGCTGCGACAAACTACTCCTAGAAATTTTTGACATCAATGTCTTTTTTGTGGTCAGTCTAATCTAAAGGCCTGTGCGATGTTAAATTGGGAAGATCTTGAGTTTTCGTTAAAGGGCGTGTCCATGACGCCGTGACAAAGTTCGATGTCTCGCCATGGGAATAAAATATGTTATAACTCAGGCATAAAATGTCCGATCTTCCCCAAATTTCACATGTGTGATAAGAGTCCTGGCCTGAACACATCTGAAGGCCAATATTCCATTGGGTGTGGCAGAATGGCTCAATAGCGCCACCTATACACATTCAACGGAGTGCGCCTCGAGCTATGTTTCACATACATGTGCAACAATCGGTACACACATGTAACACACCAATACCTAGAAAAAAGTCTCTTGGTACGAAATCTGAATCCCAACAGGAAGCCGGTTATTTCGATTTTTCTCTGCAAAATTGGCATCGTTTTTTTTCCATTTTCAGAGGTTGTACTTTAAAGAACTCCTCCTAGAGATTTATTCAGATCAACACCAAACTTGGTCAGTTAAATCTAAAGGCCTTTGCGATGTTAAATTGCGAAGATCTTGAGGTTTCGTTAAAGGGCGTGTCCATGGGGGCCTGACAAATTTCGATGTTTCGCCATGAAAAAGTAAGTTGCTGTAACTCAGACATACAATGTCCAATCTGCCCTAAACTTCACATGTTAGATAAGACTTCTGCCTCTAACAGATCTACATGCCCATATTCAGTTATAGTCATAGCGCCACCTGCTGGCGACAGGAAGTGACTTATTTTACACTGCGACAAACTACTCCTAGAAATCTTTTGACATTAATGTATTTTTTGTGGTCAGTCTAATCTAAAGGCCTGTGCAATGTTAAATTGTGGCAATCTAGAGTTTTGTTAAAGAGCGTGTCCATGGCACCATGACAAAATTTGATGTCTCGCCACAGCAAGAGAAGTTGTTGTAACTTGATCTTCCCCAAACTTCACATGTTCGATAAGAGTCCTGGCCTGAACACATCTGAATGCCAATATTCCATAATAATGATAGAGCCACCTGCTGGCAACAGGAAGATTGGAACTGTTCATGGAATATACTTTGATATATTCCACTTATATTTATGACTTTAAATGCATATTTATCACCGTTCACCTATTTACTAAAGCCACTCGCTGCCGGTGAGCCCGGGTGTGAGGGCCCGTTCATCGCTGCTTGCAGCTTTAATTATTATTAGGGCTCAAGCCTGGAGGGCGAGAGCCCTATTGTTTTCCTTAGGATTATTTTTTATTATTAGGGCTCAAGCCTGGAGGGCAAGAGCCCTATTGTTTTCCTTAGGATTATTAGGGCTCAAGGCTGGAGGGCGAGAGCCCTATTGTTTTCCTTAGGATTATTTGTTATTATTATTATTTATTTATTTTTTGTCTTCAAGGTTTCGGGGGCTTTTGGGGCCCTTAACATGCTTAAAAAGTCTTGAAAATTGGCACACACATTGGAACCTGCGGCCATTAGGGCCGGGCAGAAACTGATATACGGGCGTGGCACAGGGGCTCTACAGCGCCCCCTGGAATATGGTGGGCCATATATCATACATGATTGCACGTAGACGTACGAAACTCTGTACACATATAGAACTCATCAATACAAACAACTTTCGTATTGCATATCATAGGCTCCGCCCAACAGGAAGTTGGCTATTTAGGGTTTATTATTCATATTTGTTGTCAAAGTTGTGGAGGCTTTTGGAGTCCTTAACATACTCAAAAACTCTTGAAAATGTGCACACACCTTTGATTTTTGATATCTCGAACGTTTTGCTCGTGGCGAGGCTTTGAAATTATGGCGAGAAATGAGAAACAGGAAGTGTCTAATACCATCCACATACATTTCCTAATTTTAATCAAACTTCATCAGATTATTCATTGTATGATGTCGATCGCATATATGTGACTATTAGGAGTCAAAGTTATAGCGCCACCAACTGGCAGCAGGAAGTGTGTCATTTTCAAAATGCTTTGAATTCAGCATCTTATTTTTACTCAATTTGCTTCAAACTTCATCAGAATAATGTTAAAACACAGCCGATATAAATCTGCTGGGGGGATATTGATATCTAAAAATATTGTTGCCGTGGCAACATGTCAAACTGGAATACTTCTCAGGTGATTTTGAGGCATATAACAGGCTCAGAATTTCATCAAACTCAGAATACATATCAGTATTAGTGACAGCTAGACACTGGCAAAAGTTCATAAGAGGGCGTGGAAGAGGCACTCTATAGCGCCACCTTTTGTCAAAAGTGGGGGGGTTAGTTTTAGCTACAGACACCAAACTCAGTACAAAAATTGTTCTTATCAAGACGGACAACTTTCTAATTCACAGTCATCAGCTACGACCAACAGGAAGTCAGCTATTTTGATTTCAATGTGGATTGTTTTTTACAGTTAGCTGTGAATTAATGCATACTGCTCAGAGGAGAGTAACACTATACACACCAAACTTTGTCTACATGTTGAAAAAACATTGAGGAACTTAAATTGTGAATGGGTTTTGGATAGCTTGGATGGTTTTGTCGTGGTGATTTTTTTTACATGACAGTAATAATGGAATTATTAATTTTCCTGCATTTTTTAATTCCAAACACTTCAAAACCTTTTTTCATACAGAAAAAAAAGTTATATTGATGTGTGGTCAGTGATACGTGAGAAACACAAGAGATGAATCACCGCTCTGAGCAGGAGCGTGTGGAATGATGAGCTCAGAAAAAATGAGTTTATCCTTGTTTTATAGCTATTAAAAATAAAGTATTGCAGCGATATCACACAATTCATCAATTAGAACACACCAAGAGCTAAATTAAGATGTTTTTGAACTGTTTGTGTGAAAATGAAATATTTGCGGCTGCCTATCTGAAATCACTGCCTCCGATCAGCGCGCACAGTTCAAAACAAACAAATTTATTCTTGTTTAAGAGCTTTTTAAAATAAATTATTGCCATAAATGCACACAATACACCCATTATAACACAACACGAGCTAAATACAGGTGTTTGTGACCCGTTTATGTGCGCAAGACTATTTGAAAGTCTTATATCTTATAAGTCTTAATATCTTTGACTGGCAGAATAACATATATCTCTCGAGCTGCAGGATTCTGCCTTTCGTCGTAAGAACGAACACATCACGGACAAGATTATTTCAAATTACATAATAGCTTGGCTAATATAAACGAAAACAGCCACGTGAACATGACCGCATATACCAGCTGCTTCTGTCTTCAATTTTAATCTATATAAAAAATTAAACTCATTCATCTTGGCTGCTTTTTTAATGTGTGTACGAATTTATTTATTATTTTGCTCTAACAAGACTTAATCTATATTTAATTAAATCAATTACATTTTATTTTACATTTGATTTGTCCATTTCTGCATCTAAACGCCTAAAAACCTAAAACATGCTCTATTATACTATTGTTAGCAATTGCTTTATCGTCAAATTTATCTGGTGTACACACTTTTATTTTCATAATAAACTTGTTAGATTATACACAGTTACAGTGGTCTATAATAAATATTAACAGCTTTTATTCAAGCTGTTTAGAATGATTGCCATAGGCTAATTTTTTTTTAATGTAAATACAAAAAATAAATAAATAAATAAAAAAAAATGGGAAAAGAATAACTGTTCTACTTTTTTATACATTTTGTATAATTTCATAGTTTATGCATTATAGTTATAAAAACAAATAAATTTAGCCACTCACATAGAAATCTTAGGCCTTATCCTTTTCTGACAGTTTTAGGGATTTTTAAAAATCCTAAAAAAAAAAAACGTATTTGTGCTGCAAATAATAATTTGAAACTAATTTGATACTGACCTCTGACATCCTGTGACATGATATTTATTTGAATTTACATAATCTCATGGATGTAACAGTAAATCTGTTCAGCTCACAGATCAAGACTAAGCTGTAATGCAAGCAGAACTTTTAACAAATGCTTGTAGGTCAATAAAATCATTACAAAACACTTACAAATCATTTAAGGGATTTGATAACACTGTAAAACTATGTCTAATTTGTTAACATTAGCAAATGCATTGATAACACTTTATAATAACTGCACTCAATAGTAAATAGTCAGTTCATGCTTTATAAAGCCTTGTCCCAATATTAATATTCAGTAGTAAGCAGTTTATAAATACAGCTATAGATAGCTTGTTCTTGGTTTATAAGCACATTTATTAAAAAGGAGAGTAAAGGGTCAGTTATCTTCCTATGAAAAATAAAAAAATAAAAATAAACAAACAACAACACAGATTGATACAGAAGGATACCTTAAATGGTGTGGCCATAGAGATTTATTAAAGTAACATAAAAAAATACAATAGTTATTTTACTATATATTTAAATTTCTTAATTCCAACTCTTCATAATTTTTTATGTACGTAGAAGTCATCATTTGAAGGAAGCACAGTAAGTTTCATAGCTTTATCATTTTCAAGAGCCAGCATAAAATTAAAACTATCATAACATATAAATCAAGCTTGCAATTCTTAGTACCAATAATGGCCACCAGATGGAGCTATAGGATTACTTTTAAATAATTATTGTAGAAACAAGTATGATTTAAATCATTTATAGAAATCTTTCAAAGAAAAATAATATGAATTTTATGTATTTTACTGATAAAATGACCCTCACTTAATTAGAATAACAAGCTGAAGTATTGTGAACCGTATATTAAGAATAATTCTTTATAGGCTTTATGGACAGATACATTTTGAGTGACTCTTGAAGGATCAGCACCACATCCTCTTTTACCACTGTTTAAAGAATGTATCTTACAGAACGGGTGTGGATGAATTTTGAATAGCTTGAATGGTTTTGTCGTGGTGATTTTTTTAAATAACAGTAAAAAAGTAACCAGTAAATGTCTTTTATTTTTTTTAAGTGCAGCTTCTAAACACTTCAAAAAAATGTACACATAGAAGACAAGTCATTCTGAGGAAATATGCATAGTTTCATGACTATACAACACTATATGGATGATAGAAAATTAAAATACTAATATACATCTGATGTCACTGTCCCTCTGTCACTGTGGGTAATGTGTCTCTCTCTCTCTGTGTGTGTGTGTGTGTGTTAAGTGAATTAGGTGTGAAACTATCAGGGAGCATTTAGTCTCCAGCGCCAACATTTTACAGTACTGCCACTTTCCTGGAGTCTCAGAATTACAATGTGTCAGGTTCTGAGAGATCTAAGTATTGTGAAATACTATATATTAAGACTTTATATATAGGCTTTATGAACAGATTAGAGTGACTCGTGAAGGACCAGCACCACCTCCTCTTGTCCGATGGTTTGAGGAATATATTTTCCTGAATCCGGGATTAAGATTTAGGAGCTCATTTTTATTCCACCTCCTTTCCTGAAAGTCTGTCTTGGAGAATTGACTAAAAATTAACCTTCACATTAATTCCTAATTATTTTGCAATTATTTTTGTCAGTTCTTCTTGACCTGTTTTTTTTTCTTCTTCTTCTTTTCTGACCTCATGACCCAGTCAGCATTTTTGTACAATGGTCAAGTCTTAACTTATCTATTTCTGTATTGCATTTGTGTTTGATATTACGGAAGCCCTGAACCGCATGGTGGAGAAAAAAAAAAGGAAACTTATCTCGTTATTTCGAGTTATTAAGTCGTTATTTCGACATAATAACTCGTTATTTCGACTTATTAAGTCGTTATTTCGACATAATAACTCGTTATTTCGACTTATTAAGTCGTTATTTCGAGTTATTAAGTCGTTATTTCGACATAATAACTCGTTATTTCGACTTATTAAGTCGTTATTTCGACTTATTAAGTCGTTATTTCGACTTATTAAGTCGTTATTTTGACTTATTAAGTCGTTATTTCGACTTATTAAGTCGTTATTTCGACTTATTATGTCGTTATTTCGACTTATTAAGTCGTTATTTCGACATAATAACTCGTTATTTCGACTTATTAAGTCGTTATTTCGACTTATTATGTCGTTATTTCGACTTATTATGTCGTTATTTCGACTTATTAAGTCGTTATTTCGACTTATTAAGTCGTTATTTCGACTTATTATGTCGTTATTTCGACATAAGTCTCATTATGTTAAGGCTTGTGTTAAGTTCAGTATGAGCCACTAGAGGGCAGAATAAGACCGCGAATCAAAGAACGCATTGTAGTTATGTTGACCTACGGTTTAAGCACTTTTACAGGTGGGTGCTCCAAAATCCCAGAAGTTTATCATTGGAAATTGCATTCATCCCAGGCATATGCATTAATTTCAGGCTAACATATATTGAGGTGAAATTTATGTAGCCCATAAATGCAATATTACCGTAAAAGTTTGCCATAAATACACTAGGTATAGGCGTTTATTCTATGTAGTTTTCATAACACTGGATATTCTACTAATTCATACTTTTCTAATACATTGCCTAATGGGCAATTAACTTATTTAATAAGTACATATTTTGTGCTAATTGCTAGTATTGTATGGGGTCAGAATTGTTGCATTATTCCAAATAAATAGATTATTATCCATAAATAAATGTAACGAGATTCACAAAAATATATCAAATTCACAAATAAATGTAAAGAGTTTCACAAAAAAATATAAAACGCACAAATAAATAAAATGAGATTTGCAAATAAAAAAATATATATTTACAAATGTGTTTAATGTCACAAACACAACTCTACCTGGCATTTATTTGTGCACCGCTGTCTGTGCATTTGTAAATTACTGCACGCATTTGTGGATCGCTTCCTGTGCATTTGTGGATTTGAAACACTTCTAGCGTCGACGTGCAGATAAATCCACAAATAAGTGGACTCCACCCACCAACTGGTTGCCAAGGTTGCCAACTGCCCTAATTATACAGATATACGTTTGGGGTAAGATCTTCCACTGCATATTACATGAGACTCGGTTTTATTCCCCCTTGTCACCCCCCGCAGTGGCATCGTCTCAGATACTACGAGCAGTGTTGGGTATAGTTACTTTGGAAAGTAGTTAGTTAGGTTACAACGTTACCATCAATTAAAAGTAATCAGTTATGATACAGCGTTACCTATTCATAAAAGTAACGCGTTAGAGTACTAATGCGTTACCAAAAATTAAAAGCCGTTTGCAGCGGCTCACACATGACAGACACAGCCCCCGGCCCCTTTAAATGCACCTAGAAGTCGTGACTCCCGACAATGAATAACGTCAGTCATCCGACTAAATTAACACTGCAGGATAACAATAACAGGAAAGACAGTCAGCAATCGGCTATTCCACATGGCGTTTTATTTATTTATTATCACAGAACATATTATTAATCAAAATTCGCACCTACCCAGCCTGGGTAGCTACTGTATATTATGAGCACCACAAGATAACTCCTGATTTTTCTTTAACTTTAAATAATACAGTTATCAAAGTACAAGTATGCTTACTTGTAAACACAACCTTAAACAGGCTTGCAGATTTAAATCCATTTAAAAATGATGAACAACCAGCCAGCCAATGATCTAACAGAAATTAACAGCTGCCTGTCAAACAAAAATGATAACAAACCGAATTAAATCCTTCACTGCCACACAGGCAAATGACAAATCGCTTAATAGCCGAACTAATTATTATTAAAGTGTCACCCACAGTCACAAGCCTAAATTCGCTTTAACACAGTCCTCTTACATTTACTCTTCAAAGTAGTGATTAAAACGTAGCGTTAAATTTGAGGTAGAATTTTTGGTGGTCGACAGAAGCTTTTCACCAAAGCAGAGTGTGCATTTTACCGTTATGTTCTTTTCTTTTTCGTTGACAAATTGAAAATAATGTGCGTACTTCCATAAACCAAACGCTGTCCTCTCTGCTATCTTGCCGGGAGTTCGAAAAAAAAAAAAACCACACACACACAGGGTCAGGCGCAGGGCACAGACGCATCACAGCCATTGACTTTACGATCACAGAGCTTCGGCTCCGCTGATACATCCGCAGGTGGCACAGTAGACCTAGGACTACTGTCTGACAAAAAGCAGGCTGCAGTCGGGATTTTCCTTTCCTTAAAATAACGGATTACTTTTTTTTTTTAAATAACGAAGTTACTGATTACTTACGCACGAAACGCGTTAAGTTACAAATTTCAGGAAAAAAGTAATTAGAGTACTCTAACGCGTTACTTTGTAACGCGTTACCCACAACACTGACTACGAGTATGTGTGAACTGAGGGTCATAAGCTGTTGTTACGTTACC